>NC_090445.1:661589259-661900748 GCF_031143425.1 Pleurodeles waltl | reverse complement strand
GCCCGTCGAACCCTGACCCCCCTGATGGCCCGCATACTGGCAGTGGCCTACCCAGAGCTGGATAGGCGCTTGAGGGCATCACCGCAGCCACAAGGGGGTGAGTACAGTGGGTATAGTTACAACTTATGGCTGGTGTTGTGGGATCCGGGTGGTGGTTGTGTGTAAGTGGGTGCCTCTAAGGCCAGGCCGGACATAGCAGCGTAGGTCCTCTGAAGGGTAAGGGTTGCATGCCAAATACAGATAACCTAGCTTGTTAGTATTCACTACTAGGCAGGGCTGCGTGGGTCCCAGGTGTGCTGCAGTTGGCGATGTGTGCCCCTCCTTATGCCTCGGTGACTAGCCATATGACTAGTAGTGCAATGCATAGTGCGTAGGCGTGTTTCCTGTGTGTGAGTGTGCTGTGTACGCCAACGGTGGTGTTGGTGCAGTCATTGACCCAGTGTGTCCTTTGTCTCTCTCTCTCTCTCCCTTTCTTGCTTTGTCATCCTGTCCTTGTGTGAATTAGCATCATCTGGTGGAGGAACAGATCCACTGGCAACAGAGGGAGCTACATCCCACAGGACCCTGGAGGCTGAGTCCACCGAGACCGAGGGAACCAGTGGGACGGAGGGCAAGGGGAGAACCACTGTGGAGACTGGAGGGGACAACACAAGCTCTGATACCTTCTCCGATGGGAGCTCCCTGGTGGTGGCGGACACCTATGTGACCACCCCAGCTGCAGGTACATCGCCACCCCGTACAAGCAACACCCTCCCAGTAGCCCCTCAGCGAGTTGCACGTGCCCGCTCACCCGGGAGGGTGGGCATCTCCTTCGCCACAGACACCTCAGGCCCTTCCCCAGTGAGCCCTGCTGCCCTGAGTGAGGAGGCTATTGACCTCCTGAGAGCCATCTCTGTAGGGCAGTCAACCATTGTGAATGCCATCCAGGGGGTGGCATCCCAGATGCAGCAATACAATGCATTCCTAGAGGGCATTCACACTGGATTGGCTGCCCAACAGAGATCGATTCAGGCTCTGGTCTCCAATCTGATGGCAGCCATTGTCCCTGTATCTGCCTTCCCCCTCCAACTACCACTTCTCAGTCCCATTCTCCTCAACCCCAACCCAGCCCAAGCACACAAACAGACAAGCATGCACACAAGGAAACTTCCAAGAGTGGCACAGGCAAACACAAGCACGACTCTCAATCCCACAGGCACTCACACAGACACCATACAGTTGTAGACACGACAACATCCACAGCCTCCACTGTCTTTCCCTCCTCCTCCTCCACCTCCCTCCCAGTCTCGTCCACACTCACACCTGCATGCACTACATCTACATCCACTACCAGCAACACCACACCAAGCAGAACACACACCTCACTGGCAGACACCTCCACAAAATCCATGTATGCGTCCCCTGTGTCCTTTCCCACTGTGTCTGTCCCCCCCACTCCTAAGGAACACAAACGCAAGCCAACAGCCATCCACCGCACATCAGCATACAGCCCATGCACCTGCACCCAAATCCAGCAAATATACACCTCCAACAACCACTCCCTTGTCCTCCACTCCTAGTACCCCTCTCTCCTCCCACCTCAATGTCTCTAAAAGGCTTTTTCTCACCCAACTTAACCTCTTAGCCCCCGTCCTGCATGTATGGGCAGGGTACCAAGGACACAGCCCAGCACCTCAGCCAAACAGTCCATGGGGACAGTGGTAGCACCTCCTACTCATGGTGGTAAGGATACAAGAGCTACAACAATGAAGGGGGAGGAGCCAGCACCACCAAGGCTGAAAGAGAAGAGGCTTGCACCAGCTGTGAGGAAGGGGAAGGGGCCTGCACCAGCTGTGAGGAAGGAGAAGGAGCCTGCGCCATCAGGCAGTGAGGGGAAGAGCCCATCCACCCCTGCCAGGAAGGGTAAGGGATCCCCGACCCATGAACAGGAGGAGAAGAGGCACTCTACGCCAGCGGAAGCTATCAGGCTAACACCGCCACCACCACCAGTTGTGGATGTGCAGCTGTCGCGTGGGCTCTCATTATCCTAAATGAGACTACTGGATTTCTAGGCAGCAGGATTGATAACAGTGTGGGAGACTGAGTCTGACCCACGTGTAAGGAACTCTGTCACCCTAAATCCGGTTTTTGCTCCGGCTAACTAGCAGTGCCTCATTTCTCCCACGGGGAAGAGATGATTGGGCAGCCGAGCGCATGACTTCTTTGGAACTTCTCAGGGAAGTCGTGGTCACTCAGATCCAAACCAACTCTCTCATTTACAATATGATCTCATATACAAATGACAAAGGCAGTATAAGTTTTATATAATGTTTTAATAAAACGACTGCATTTTAGATAATAAGGCGTGAGCCACAATATCCAGAACCATACAACACAGTAGGATTGAAATAGTCACCAGGAGAGTAAAACATTAGAACGAAGCTATCATTGTATCTATTATTTTCTACTCTCCCTCTGCTTGATCTATTTCGAGCACAGCATATTAAGCTTCTAGCTTGCCTTTCTGAATCACTGGGGCGACATCAGCCCTCCTACCTGAGCAAAGGCCTGTGATCTTGGTTCAGCATCTGCAACGAGGCAGTCAGCGTCTAGTTGTGGTTCCCTGGTCGGAATCTCCCTCTTGCGTGTATTTGGACAAGGAAGTGATTTTATAACTAACATGTCAGCGTGATCACAAAATGTCCCTACGCAGGAATGCCAAAGACTAAACTCCTACCACGTCTATCGGCAATGTACCAGACTGTATCCTTGACTGAAGCACAGAGTGAACAGGAATGTGTTATGAAGAACTCCAGTGCTGAAGTAGGCTAAACAGTGTGATATGAATAAAAAACAAGACCGTAGAACTGGCTATTTGAAAAATAACAGTACGAAGCCTAATAAAAAGCATTTAGAGCAAAGTGCACAGAGGCTCTAAGCTGCAAGCAAATGAATAATAGTACGAAGCCTAATAAAAAGCATTTAGAGCAAAGTGCACAGAGGCTCTAAGCTGCAAGCAAATGAATAAAATACATCCAGGGCAAAGTGCACAAAGGCCTAAAGCCTGAAGCTAATGCGCAAAGGATACGTAAAACTAACCACACTACACAGCCATCAGTGAGTGCAGCGGCTGCCCAGGAGCCTCCTCCAACCACCACCACCATGCAGCCTTCACTGCCGTTGACGGCCATGTAGTCCACCTTCCAGGGGCTACTGTGCGGGCTGCCCCATCCAGAACCAGTGGGCAACTCACCAACCTGAGAGACTGTGGCCTTGCACTCCTCAGGACAAAGCAATGGATGTTGCCCCCTCCACAACCAGTGGGTAAGACACCCACTCCAGAGACTGTGGCCTTGCACTCTCCAGGACAAAGCAATGGGCATGTTGCCCCCTCCAGAACCCGTGGGCAAAACACCCACCCCAGAGACTGTGGCCTTGCACTTCCCATGACAAAGCAATGGGCATGTTTCCCCCTCCAGAACCAGTGGGAAAGACACCCACTTCAGAGACTGTGGCCTTGCACTTCCTAGGACAAAGCAATGGGCATGTTGCCCCCTCCAGAACCAGCGGGTAAGACACCCAATCCAGAGACTGTGGCCTTGCACTCCCCAGGACAAAGCAATGGGCATGTTGCCCCTTCTAGAACCAGTGGGCTTGCTCCCGCACCCGCCTGAGGTGCCCCACTCCCCTCCTGAGGTGCCAGCCTATTTGCAAACTGATGCCCCTGCAGTGTTCTATCCAGATGTGCATAGGATTCGAGTTGGGCCTTAGACTGTGCCCTGTGGCAATATGGGCACTTTGAACTTTGGACTGGGCAGTGTCCCTTTTTTGTACGTGTACATATCTGTTTCATTGCCAAACTGATATATTCATTTTGATGTTGATCTGATTACAATCACTTTAGTCATTGCATTATTTCTCAGTTTTTTCAGGGACAAATTGTTTTTCTTGTGCAGCTAGTTGTGTGTATGGTGTGTGTGTTTCAGGTGTGTGTGGTGTGTGTGTTCATCACTCTTGTTTTCCTCCCTCCCTCCCTTGTGTGCTGGGCGGCTGTACTTACCGTCGTCGTCTTCGTCGTTGTTGGTGTTTCAAGTGGAGCATGACGTAGAAGATCATCGGGAAGACTTGCAGTTCAGGTTTCATGACGGCGTGGTTCTTCCCTGTGTCTCCAATAGTGAATCCTTTCACTTCTGAGCTCTGTTTCTGCCACACGTTTGTTGGCGTTGGTACCACCCGGGAACCGCTGGCAGGTTCCGGTGTCTTAATTTAGTGGGCGCTACTTTGTCTCCCGTCTGGCTGTTGTTGGCTACTGCTGTGGTGGCTGTTGTTTCCACCGTGGCGGTTGGTGTGGTACATTGGCTGTCTATGGGCCTTTTCACCGCCATGGTCATAATTTGGCAGTAGTTACGGCCAGCCTGTTTGGGGGTATTACCGCCACTTTATCACCCACTGCCAGGGTCGTAATAAGAGCCTTTGTCATGGAGTTATCTGCCAGAAGAAGTGTGTTTTAATATTAGGGAAAGAACTACAACTATGTGCAAGACAATTATTTCTTCAATATTGAAGGAAAACTGGAAATTGTGAGTAGTAAGATGCTTGCAGGACTATGAGAAAAAAAGGCAAGTTTAAAAGGTCAAGGAGTTACACAACTCTTGATTTCTTTAAGGCATCCTCATAAGCCTGTTTCTAGTCTTCACTCTGGCTAGGTGTGTTCAGGAGATGATGAAAAAGGCTGGGACTGATATTTCTTAATTTGGAGCGCATTCAGCAAGAGGTGTTTGTAGGAAGCTGGCCTGGTGTGTGGTGGACACCTATGGTCACTTTATACCAGGTCCAGGGATCTCCTATTAGTTAAGTGTAGGCAGTGTGTAGGAAGCCAGGGTTCTCTAGAGGTAGCTGTGGATGAACAGCCAAGACTTACATAGGAGGCACGCAAAGCTTATGCAATACCACCATCGTCACACAGAAACTTATCACACATAAAAGAACCATGCAGTGTTAAAAAAATAAAGAAACTTTATTATAGTAACACAACACTAGAAAACTTATAGGCCGTTCCCCGCAACTGGAGGTAAGCACACAATAATTATATACACAATAGCAATCAGTAAGTAGCATAGAAACAACAAGCATAGGCCATACTTAGTAAAAAAATAGCATGGGCACGAGGGAAGGGCCAAACCATGTACTAAGAAAGTGGAATGTGAGATACAGTCCTCCACCCAAGGAAGTGGAGTTATTAGAAAGGGCTGGAGGAACTAGGAACCCCAAGAGGTGACTACCACACTGTCCCCTGCTACCAGGAGAGCAGGGGTAAGTACCTGGTCTTCCCATGGACTAACAGGTGGATTTGGAAAAGGGATTGTACAAGAACAGGACCAGATAAGAAGAACCCAAATGCAGATTCTGGTACAAGAGGACCTGCAGAAGAAGGGGACAGAGTCCAGTCCACAATGGAGTGTCCAGTGGGGGCAGGAGCCACTACACATCCTTCTGTGGATGCCAAACCAGGTCAGCGAGAGGAGAAGAAGACCAGCTGTAGAGTCCAGGAGCTGAAGAGGAGTCCTTGGAGTGGTGCAGATCGTGTCCCATGTCAGTTTTTGGGTCACCGATGGTTAGTGCCGCAGGAGAACCACCAACAAGCCTTGGCAAATGCAAGAGGAGAAAAAGAAGAGTTGCAAGGCTGAAGAGGACCAGCAAGGCCCAGGGGACTCAACCTAGCGAGGGGAGTCCAAAATGGCCCTCAGCAGTTGGGAGAGCCAATAGAAGCAGTCACATCCACCACAGGCAACCCACAGCAGCAGGCACAGTGAGTTGCAGTGAGGACCAGTCAGCACACCTGAAGGGGAGTCCCACGTCGCTGGAGCAGCAGAAAGGAGACTGTGCTTGGCAGGATAGAGTGCTGGGGGCCAGGGCAACACAGAGCCTGATGATCCCATGAAGCAGGTGCAAACAAGCCTTGGTAGCTGCAAGAGTCGCAAGCACAGGAGTACTGTCCTGCAAGGACAGGCAAGGGCTTACTGTCTCCCAAGTTGGACAGCTAGTAGAGAGGACGAATGGGGCCACTCCAGACCACCACCTGTGATGCAGGATCCATGCGGTTCCAGGGGAGAGCAGATCCATGCGTCCAGTCGTCATTGCAGTTGCTGCCTGCAGATGCAGGGGAGTGACTCCTTCACTCCAAGGGAGATTCCTTCTCACTTCTTTGTGCAGGTTGAAGTCTCACCCTAAATGTTGCAGTTGTTGGAAGGAGCCAGAGAAACAATGTTGCAAGGCAAAGGCGTTGCAGGAGTTGCAGCTTGTCGTTCCCTGAAGAGTTCAGTTGTGGTTCCAGTGGCCAGAAGATGAAATAAACAATACAGAGGAGTCCTGGTGGAATCTTGCTGTAGGCCCACCCTCAGGAGAGTTCCTAAATAGCCCTAAAAAGGGGTTTGGTAACCTTGTACGGTGACCACCTATCTGGAAGGGTCTGTGATGTCACCTGCCTGACCTGGAGACTCAGATGCTCCCAGGGGCCTCTGTACATTTTGGTTTCAATATGGCAGAATCACGTGGCCACCTGAAGTAGCTCTGGGCACCACCCTGGGGTGGTGATGGACAGGTCTTTAATAAAATATAGATTTTTTTACCCACCCCTGTTGTGGAAAATCTGAATTAAACCAACAGATCATTAATATGAAAGTCCATTCCGATTGGATCGGAAGACGGGTTACATATTGGGAGAGCTACACCTAAACTCCAAATTTAGAATACTGGAGCCACTGTGGGAGATGTTTTGTCAGTACACCATGCTGGCATTTAGATGTCTCAGATTATAAGAAACATTAGGCTGTAGGTTCTTATTCTCCCACTCAGTATACACTCATAACCTCCATGCTCTGACCTTCTATCTGCTAGGCTTCGCTCACTGGGACTTCCTTGAGCCTTGCATCTATTCTACCAACTAACGCCAAGAGCTCAAACTCACAACTTCAACACAAGATGCATGACTACACACTTGTGCCTTTTGTAGTTCACAAGATTAGTTCCTTCTTACATGTTTGCCTTCGACATTCATATTCATACTTTAGAGGAAATAATCCAATACTGAAACTGCTTCCTCCAGCAACTATGTACATACTGCCACATCCTCACTTAAGGATCTCCATTGATGCTATGTGCAGTCTTTCGGACAACAATATTTTGCCTATAAATACATAAAAAGGATGGGGCTGTTTACACAATATATGCCAGTAAATACATAGATAGATATATCTTGTCAACACTGAGGCTTGTTTCTATTAGGGATTCATCTGAAAGGTGTCCACGGTGTATGTGATTGTGGCCTTAGCGTTTTCCTACAAGAACACGCTGCTAGTTACAAGGCAAATTATGTTTAGCCATCAGCAGGGTCAAACTGGGACAGAAAATAGGACAAGGCACCAAAATAAAAGTGGCCCCCATTAGTGAATTAGATAAATAAAACAAGCATTTGCAATGTAATGGGTCTCGCATTTGCTAGAGTTAAGAGCTCTTAGCATTGTAAATTCTTAACTGGACTTTTCTTGTCACATAAATTGAAAATGAAAAGTAAAACAGCTGACAGAAGCAAGCAGATTCAAACCACCACCGCCGCCATGAGCGTGAGCACGAGAGTTCATGACGCCTTGCGTGAATGTCTAGAAAGGATTGCAGCTGGGATGAAGACAAACCGACGCCCATGGACTGTGCGGGGAAATCCTGGGCATGCTGGAAGAAGTCACAGGCATTGAGTTGATCCAGTGGGGCAATGTGTCAAATTTTCTGTTGCACAGCAGGCACTCCATCGATTTTCCAATCGGGAAATCGGCTCTGTTGTTCCGGTTCGGCTGTGCGTCGATCTGGCAGGCCTGTGCGTCAAATCGTTTGTCACAAGGCAGGCACTGCATTGAATTTCCACTCAGAAAGTCGGGCTGCCTCGTTCTGGTTCGGCTATGCGTCAATTTTCTCGTCACAAGACAGGCTGTGCATCGTTTTCAGCAGGCTGTGCGTCGAATTTCGGCACACAAGGAGTTTCCTGAAGAGATGAAGTCTTTTTGGCCCTGAGACATCAGAACACATGTGGCAAGCTCAATATTTAAGCCCTTAGAGAGCACTTCTCAGAGGGCAGCAGGACAGCAGTCCTTCTCAGCAAAGTAGTCCAGAAGAGTCCTTTGGGCAGCCAGGCATTTCCTCTTGACAAGTTGCAGGTTCAGTTATAGAAGTGTCTGATTTGGTGGGGTCAGAGACCCAGTTTATATAACTAAAATGCCCTTAAAGTGGGGGAGACTTCAAAGAGTGGTTTTGAAGTGCACAAGTTCCCCCTTCAGTACAGGTCTGTCTACCAGGGCCCCAGTCGGTGTTTGGCAGTCCATTGTGTGAGGGCAGGCCACTAGCCTTTGAAATGTAAGTGTCAGGCCCTTCAGCCTTCCAGCCCAGGAAGACCTATTCAGTATAAGGATGAGTGCAGGTGTGACTGAGTGTCCTGTGTTTGTGGTTGCCTGGGTGAAATGCACAAGGAAGCTATCAACCAGCCAAGCCCAGACGTTGACTAGAGACAGGCGATAAGGCACAAATGGATTTTAAGTGCAGAGAAATGCTCACTTTCTAAAAGTGGCATTTCTAAAACAGTAACATAAAATCCAACCTCACCAATAAGCAGGATTTTCCATTACCATTCTGGCCATACTAAATATGACCTGGTTACCCCTTTTTGATCAGAATCTACCACTCAAAAAGTATATGAAGGTATCCCTAATGCTAGCCTATGAAAGGAGCAGGCCTCACAGTAGTGGAAAACAAATTTAGTTTTCCACTACCAGGACATATAAAACACACATGTACATGTCCTGCCTTTTACCTACATAGCACCCTGCCCTGTGGGCTACCTAGGGCCTACCTTAGGGGTGACGTGTAGAAAAAGGGTGATTTAAGGCTTGGCAAGTACTTTTAAATGCCAAGTCGAAGTGGCAGTGAAATTGCACACAGGACCTGCAATGGCAGGCCTGACACATGGTTAAGGGGCTACCTATGTGGATGGTACAATCAGTGCTGTAGGCCCACTAGTAGCATTCAATTTACAGGCCCTGGGCACACGTAGTGCACTTTACTAGGGACCTACAAGTAAATCAAATATGCCAATTGGGAATGAACCAATGTTACCATGTTTAAGGGTGAGAGCACATGCGCTTTAGGACTGGTTAGTAGTGGTAAAGTGCGCAGAGTCCTAAAACCAGCAAAAACAGTGTCAGAAAAGTAGAAGGAGGCAGGAAAAAAGTTGGGGGATGACCACCCTAAGGCTGTCAGGTCTAAAATGTGGCAACACTATTACCAGGACCCAGAACGTTTAGGCATGTTGCATCAGTTCTTATCAAATAATGTCAGCCCTCTTTGGGGGCACGGGGCAAGCAGGGGCCTCTGGGCCTCAAGTGTAGTGGATGGGGTTTGTTTTTTTCCCTGATGTCTGGTGGTCCATTCTACTATGGCTCTCTAAACAGAGCCAAGTCCAACCTTTCCATGTTCGTGATGGTGAGCAGTCATAGGCTTCTCAGGGAGGTCAGCATGGGTGTTGCAGTAAGCTTAGTGTTCAACAATCACCCAACAGCGTGGGAACTGATTGTTAAACCCAGTGCTTGTCTTTCTGATATAGTACTTAAATGCACTTTATGGTTGAGGAGCAACGAGAACCACGCCCCAATTAACTTACTTCACACCCCAACCTCTTGGTAATGCCTATGTAATCCCCTGCAATGTGGAAATGGTAGAGAGCACTTCAAGGAGCGTCAGAGTTTCTAAGGTTGATAAGGTCCATGATAAAGGGTAATATATGAGCTGAATACCATCTACCGAGAGAAAGTATAGGATCCCCAGGAATCTGGGCCATGCGAGTTCTTTGTTTTCTCCTCTAGGAGCCTGGGCCAAGTGGGTCTTAGACCAGGAAATTTCTTTCTACAGAGAATATTCTCAGGAGTGTCTCAATCAATGGTGCCCTTTCAGTTTCATTTGACTTATGCCTATGTTCGATGGAAAGCACATTTTTTTTCATGTCAGGGATCTCCCATTCTTTTAACACTAAGGCGGTCATTCTGACCGCGGCGGGTGGCGGTCGCCGTCCGCCATGCGGTCACCGCCATAAGACCGTACCGCGGTCAAAAGACCGCGGCGGTCATTCTGACTTTCCCGCTGGGCTGGCGGCCGACTGCCAAAAGGCCGCCCGCCCGCCCAGCGGGAAAGCACCAGCAACGATGAAGCCGGCTCCGAATGGAGCCGGCGGAGTTGCTGGTGTGCGACGGGTGCAGTTGCACCCGTCACGATTTTCAGTGTCTGCCAAGCAGACACTGAAAATCTTAATGGGGCCCTGTTAGGGGGCCCCTGCAGTGCCCATGCCAGTGGCATTGGCACTGCAGGGGCCCCCAGGGACCCCACAACACCCGTTCCCACCATCCTGTTTCTGGAGGTGAAAACCGCCAGAAACAGGATGGCGGGATGGGGTCGGAATCCCCATGGCGGCGCTGCTTGCAGCGCCGCCGTGGAGGATTCCCTGGGCCAGCGGGAAACCAGCGGGAAACCTCCGGTTTCCTTTTTCTGACCGCGGCTTTACCGCTGCGGTCAGAATGGCCCCAGAAGCACCACCAGCCTGTTGGCGGTGCTTCCGCGGTCATTGGCCCTGGCGGTCCATGACCGCCAGGGTCAGAATGACCCCCTAAGTCCCATATTTATACTCCCTTTGCGCCAGATTAGCGTCATTTATTTTTTCTACGCTAATCCAGCACAAACTTAACACCATATTTATATTTTGCCGCTAGCCCCGTCTAGCGTCAAAATTTCAGAGTTTGCGTCATTTTCCAGATGCGTGAAACTGCCTTGCGTCAATGAGATGCAGGGTAGGCGTTCCAGTCCCAAAAATGACTCAAACACCCGTGCGCCATATTTATCCAACTGGATAAAAATTACGTACAGCTGGGAAGCAGACCCGAAAAATCCAGATTTGCGTCAAATTTTAACGCTTGGGTCAGGGCAGGCGTTAAAATGGGGCAAACACACCATTACTTAAGGAAAACTCACACAAGCAACATCATTGCTCAAGAAGGACGACATGGAGGTGCTACTCATGCAGCATGCCAGACGACGCAGAGCACAGGACCCACAGCAGCAGCTACCACCACACCAACGTGGACCCAAAGGCAACGCAGAAGGCAGGAGAGGCTATTCAGGACCAGGACAACCCTCCTGGGCCTCAGGGAACTGAATATCATTCAGAGGTACAGACTCAACTGGCAAGCCATGCAGCAGCTGCTGCGCCAAATTCAGCCACAGTTAACAGCCAGCCTGCAGACACCCCACATTATTCCACTGGAGACCAAGCTGCTAGCTGTCCTGCACATGTTGGCAAGTGGCTCATTTCAAACTACCGGTGCCCTGGTTGCTGGGGACTCACAGCCCTCATTCTCTGCCTTGCTTCCCAGGGTACCTGATGCCATCATCTCCCTCACATCCCGCCACATCAACTTCCCGAACACACGGCAGAAGCAGCAGGAGACCAAACAGGGGTTTTACCAAATAAATGGCTTCCCGCATGTGCTTGGTGCCACTGACTGCACACATGTCCGGATTGTACTACCTGCTGCAACCGAGCACCTATACCGCAACAGAAAGCACACCCAGTCCATCAATGTACAGGCCATTGTTGATCACCATGGATCGTTCACCAACATCATGGCAAAGTATCCTGGGAGTGTGCATGATTCCTTCATCTTCCGCTACAGCACCATCAATCGTCACTTCCAGGATGGACGATATGGCAATGGCCTTCTTGTTGGTAAGTCCAGAAACCTAGCAATATACAGACAGCACAGCAACCCTGTAGGACACACAATACACACACCACTACATTGACAAGTGGGCAGGAAGACACTGAGGTGTGACACTGGTAGTTATGTTTCATATCCTGACCCAATGGGATTAACACCTATGGACAAATGATGGCTGCCAATAACAATAGATGCCACTCTAGAGCCACAAGGGACCAATTTTAAACCACACAGTGACAATGACATAGTCTGCACTGGCAGTACAACTTGGAAGATTAACCATTCAATGTCACATAAGGACACATAGGCCTTCATTTCAACTTTGGCGGTAACTGCCGCCTACCGCCACGGCGAAGGCCGCAAACATACCGTCGCCGTGGCTACCAGCTGCCCACCCGCATTATGACCGTCAAAGGAATTCCACCAGAAGGCTGGCGGAATACCGTTGACGGTCATGACGGTGGACGTTGGTAAGGTGGCGCTGCTGTCAGCAGCAGCGCCACGCCAGCAAAACACCTCAGACTGTATCATGAGCAATGACACAGCCTGGCGGTATTTTGCTGGCGGACGCTGCTTCTGACAGCAGCGCTGCATCCCGTCTCCAGCCGGAGGAGCCCCTGAAAGCAGGTAAGTCGGGTTCTCCGACACAAGAGAGGGTGGGGGCAGTGCTCAACTGAAGATGCAGATGGAATTACAGAGGCAGGACCAACATCTCACATCACTCCTGGGGTGACATTGCCAGCTAGCAATAAGGAAGTGGACTGTGCTATGAAAACATGTTGATGGGACACAAATGCAAAGTGCACACTGCTAAACATACTGAAAGAGACAATTCCCCATCTACATAACAGATGTACAGGATGGACCTTCCTACACATCCACCTCCACAACCAAGTTAGCCAGCTCACCTGGAGCAAGTTCAGTACTGTAGGTGCCCGGTTGCACATGAGCCAACTGGCAGAGGGAACAAAAAAGGTTTGCATAGAAATAGTCACACATGGGACAATTGTGCACTGTCAATACTGAACACCTCAGTGCTGCCTACTTATGGAGATGTGTTGTGCATTGTCACCCAGCCTAATCAAAGGGCCTCACTGTTGCATTTCATCTGCAATGACATGTCTAATTGGATGGGATGTCCAGGCCACGTAGTGCAACCATATTACCGCCACAGTGGAATCTATTGTGTGTGTGGAAGTATCATGTCACCTCCAGTGAACGCACACTAAAACATCTTGCTCACTACATAATGCATGGGAGATACACTGCAATTTTGAAAATATACCAGAGATATCAGGTCAATTAGCCAAACACAAGTTTTTTAAGTCAAACAACCCAAATGCAGAAAGAACCTCACAGAAGCCCAGGGTCCCACACAATACCACAAACACATGTGAGTCACAGACGACACAAGATAACAACTGCCACGCTAAATGACATTCCTGGTGCAAGCAACAACAAAATGCTTACCCCTATTTTCTCTTTAAGCTAATCAGGGTTACGGGATCCAGCCATGGATCATGACCCAGTTTGCCAACCCAAGCACATCAGCAGAGCGTGCCTATAATGAGGCACGTTGGAGGACACGCACCATAGCTGAACGGACTTTTGGCATCCTGAAGTCCAGATTCCGGTGCCTGGTCATCAGCGGGGGCAGCCTCCTATATTCCCCAGAAATGGTCTGCAAGATCATTTTGACCTGTGCCATCCTGCACAACATTTGTGTTAGGAGGAACATTCCCCTATATGAACCTGAACAACAACTGCCTGAAGAGGAGGAGGAGGTGGATGCTGTCCGGGAAAATGAAGGGGAACATCCTAACACAGTTGCAGGAATGTGTCACAGACAACAGATAGTACAAAACTTTTTTCAACAATAGTCACTATCAACACTTTGTTACGATGTGGAATTAAACAACTCACTTTATCACTCAATCATGCTCTGGGTAATTATTTATGCATCACATGTTCTCTAGGAATCAGAGTATTACCTCAGGGATCATTGCAGAAAGACAAATTTGACTACTTCTGAAGCCACATCACATTTGATGGGTATGAATGTACAGCAAACATCACACGCAGTTTGTATGAAAAACATCTTGTTTATTTCATATTTGAAGGGAAAATTCATAGGACCACAGCAATAGGAGACATCCATGTTGCCATCATGGTCTATTGCAGCATATGACACCCAACTATGACACCATCAATCATAAGGTAAAAAAGCGCATCATACATGAGGCAGTGGATGTGAAATAGCATTGGTAACAGGAATGCATGGCCAGACTCTTGACATCAGTAAGTGTGAAAACAGCTATCTCTGCAAGGAGCATGTGTGACAAAAAGTGCATCAATCCTGAAAATGGATAGCATGAGTGTCCCAGGTATGACAAGCAATGCTCACAAGACATGGCCCGCACAGTCCATCCCAGGGAATAAGTCCTGCCATTGCCATGTTGAAAGTCTCTGCCCACCCTTCTCTAGGGGGTGCTGTAAATGGACTATCTATACCCTGGGATTCATCATCTACATCACCAGACTCCCATTCTGACTCCTGTGTGCTTCCCTTTTCAGTATGGCATGCCATAGTTCAACTTCATCAGCCTGCATGGGCTTCAGGACCCATAATGCACTGCCTTGTAGTCGGCAAGACCTGTAATCTTCTGTCCATTGCTTCCCATGAGAAAAGTCAGGTTGGCCCCTTATATTGGATTCTTTACTCCAGGACTTGCGTGAGACTGAACCTGCACACACCTGTCAGCTCTCTCATGCAGCCCAGCCATTTGACTGTGCCCTGGCCTTGCTGCTGCCTGGAACTGCTTAGAAGCTGCTATTCCCTGAAGCTCCTTGTGCATTGGAGTACAAATCATTTGTGTACCAGAGCCTTTGTTGGATTGGGCTACAGTGCTGAGTACACCTGAAACTGCTCTTTGTTTCCACAGTGTTGTTCCTTCTTGTTCCAGTCAGACTCTGATCCCTGTTTTTCTGCCTTGTTCATGTTTGTTCTTGACGAGCCTGCTTCCTGTTAGCCAGACTGGTTCCAGTCTTTGCGTTAACCAGAGCTGTTCCCTGTGCCTACATTTGCCTCATAGTTGGTTTCCATGCCCTCCATTTCCTCTTGGGGTATTGTGTCTGGTAAGTCTACAATCAGTCTTCAACTGTACAGAATACTTTTTTTTTTCTTAGGTGCTGGGACAGGTTTTCCACTGGGCAAATCCAGCCCCCATCCTTTATCTGACTTTGCATGTATTCATTAGTGTCAAACAGTGACAGTGTGCTATGGCTGTATTCCTGGATTTGGTACTGTGCCTCCAACCCAACAAATAAGGGCTGGTAATGTGTAAGTAAGGACAATACATGTTTGTGCCCTGACGATCCAGACACAGATTCACTTCAGCCGCCACCTTTTGATGGGGCTTGCGTGGTGACTAGCTGTGAGATTAATCTGCACAGAGGCACTGATGTTCCCTGTTGCTCTGGGAAGGTCAGAGCCCTACCCTCTGTACAAATGTAGTGATGAAACCTGCGTGTTTGTCTATTACTGATCCATAACATATTTGACCACAACAAGTTTGCTCTGTCGTCACTCTTCTGTAATTTCTGCTGTACCATAGTTGCCCTATCCCCTTGTATGCCATTAGCTGATCTTTGGCTTTAGGTCAAATCTGCTTTGAAAGATACTCTGTTAACTCAAGGGTTGGCCCACAGACTCCTGACTAGACCTGCACGTAACATTTACACCATGAAGGCCAATACTGACACAGGGTACACATGGCCATACAAATGAACTGGACGCTTTTGTGCAATGAACCACTGGAAATATGTGAACACATGCAGCCTGGGCTGCTGGTCCACCACAGCCACAGGAGGAACATAGGTCATTTACATTAGTCAAACTGTGGTGTACATAACAATGTTATGAATGGATTTGAGGCTCTGTTTTGCAAACACTGTACCTACCAAACATGTTCAAATGGCTGACTCATGGGTAGTATACACACAATTGACCATGAAGTGGTAGCCAACATCTCATGACATGTGAGGGGTAACATATCTGACATAGCCCTCATCAGCCATCCTCGATCTTTCCTGTGTATTGTTTGTCATGGGAAATGTATTGTCCCCAAAGTCAAGCAAGTACACACAGCAAAAGAGGCAACAGATATTACAAACACATCTCATGACTGTTGTACCTCATTGATTGGCATCTGATGGTGATCCCCATTTGTAACACATTAATACATGAACATTACGGCAAATGTATTGCATGCCGTTCCAACAGAAGCACAGAAATAGTTTTAACAGTCAATTCACACACAAAACACACAGGCCATGATTCAGATTTTTGTAGTGTAGCCTTGCTGTCCTCTATTGACGCAACACCTGCACAAACTTAAAATTTCCATTTTAATTTCCAAAGTATGCGCTGCTGTTGCGTCGGATAAGAAAGCTAATCCTGCACATCGATATGAGTATTGTGGGCGCAGTAGCATGGTGTGCCACATGTGGCCAAACGCTAGAACACAAACTGCAGGTCATACCATCATATCTTTATCTAGTTATAGGCTGCATACATGTTAAAATATGAAAAATTACGCAAACACAGTTTGAGTCAGAAATATTGACGCAAATGCATCAAAAAATGACACAAATGCAAAATATACATAAATGGGTCCCTAGCGTTAATTCCATCAGCGCACCCCAGGCATGCGGATACCATTGAAAATGTATTGATCCATTAATGCTTGGGTTTTTGACGCATATGTGTCAAAAAACTTGCTGGAAACCACGCAAGCGTCAAAAATGTACATGCAAGACAAAAAAACAGGCCGCAAATGAGACAGGAAGTGATGTAATAGGACATCCTGTTTACAGAAATGATATAGTGGGTGAACTTTCACTTTCACTTTGCAGTCTGTGATTTTTCTAGACTGTGTGGCTGTGTGTTGGATTGTTTCTCTGCAGAGTTTGTCTCCTGTGTGGTCTATATTTTGTCTTTTGGTGTTTAGTAACTGTTTTTTGTACCTGTGTAAGTGTTTTTGTGTCTTGTATTGTAGTGAGACTTGTATTTGTACTGTTTGGGGTCTGTTTGTGGGTAGGATTAATTGGGGTATTTTGGGGCTTCCATTGGGTTATTTAAGTTTCCTTTTTTCTCCCTCCTTTCCCTGTTTTTCCCTATTTACTTTAATAATAGTGTATTGTATGATGTCAGGAAGGGCACGGCTGGGGTGCATGTGTGAGGAGGAGCTTGGGGCATTTGTGCAGCTGGTGTGCCACTTCCTCCCAATGATGTTGGAGGCTGGGGCCGTTGACACAGGGGTATCACACGGAGGCAAGACGGCTGCGGTGGGCAAAGGTGCTGTTCCACCTGATGTGGATTTTCAACACGGCACGCAACGAGCACCAGCTGAAGCATCACTGGGCTGACCTGGTGGCCCGCGAGCCGGACCTGCTGGACCACTTTGGTGTGGTGGTTGGTTGCCCTGTTGGTGAGTACCAAATTGACTAATGTGTACAGTTCAGTGCTCTGGAGTGACAGTAGCAGATTTCGTGACATGCTGCATGCAATGTTTGTGGGCATGTGGAATGCTAGTTGAACAAACTGTAAGTGTACCAGGAATGTGATGTATTACACATGGTAATACATGGTAACAATGCAGTCCACAATTTTGTTGAGCCATGTCCGAACAGTATTCAGGGCCATATGTACGCTCTTCATAACCTTCACTATTATCTTAGGCCCATATGTCTACTTTTTTAGCGCTGCTATTGCGTCATTTCTTAGCGCAAAACAAGCACAAACTAGCAACATACCAATATTCGTTGCTAAATTGTACCGCTTTTGTGTAAAAAATGATGACAATGTTGCACTAAAAAAGAATATACATCTGGGCCTAAGTTCACTGTATCCATGTGTTTACGTCACAACAAATAATCATTCACATGGACAAACCCAAATGGGCCATTATGCTACCAGATTGCATTGTCACAAAACAGGGTCTTCTAGTGGCATTTTGGATTAGGTGTTAAAATCCTATCATTGAGTAGCAGGCCCCTATGTCATTTTTTTCTTGGGCAAAATTGACAGGACTGAGCTGTTGCAGTTACCATCTGTCTCACATTGGTGCCAACCCATTTTCAAAAGGGAAAGGGTCAGCATGGGATGCCTCCTCTTTGTGAATGCATGGTCACAAACTGTTTCTCAGCATGAAGTTGTGCAAGGAACCACTGACTGCTTCCATAATACTATTTTTAGTGATGAAATAGGTTGTTAAATTACTTTCTGTACATCCCTGCGGAAATATTGCTGCATTTCCACAAATGTAAACATCTTGAGGTACTGGGTTTTTCAGAACCGGTACTGATCCGGTAACCCAGTGGTGCCAGGGCACACCCAAAGACCTCGGGTACTTTCCTGATTCAGACCACAGAAACTCAGAGTCTTCTAGGTGAAGTCAAAGATCAAATTTATTGGCTGCAACCAAGTAACAAGCGTCCTAGAAGTACAACAGCACGGTTTGTATGTTCTCAGGAGACTGTGTTTCAATGCAAAGTCAGGTTTCCTTATATACAGTTTTTTGAAGCTTCAGGCAAACATTCTTGACATTTTGGTTGGTCATTCACATGTTTTCACTACAAAGGAAAAAACAGTGTCATGATGAAACCTCATATTTCATGTCATCCAACCCATAATAAATTACCCGGCAAGGCCTAGTATTTTACATCAGATAAGTGTGGACCCCCAATAAAAACGGGCACCTCCCCCTCGTAAAGTAAGAAGAAGAAAAGAGCAGGTGCAGGTGTGAGCAAGATTAGGCAGGGTGTGTGAGCGATAATAAGGGTTTTATGGCATGGTGTGCCTTGATGCTATCTGATTCGGTCACTGGGAGAGGGACTGACTAAACAGGTTTGGCCTGAGGCAATGGTTCCAGCTTGCCCAGGTCAGAGAAAAGTCAATCAAGGTGTACGTGTCCTTGGAATCAAATCTGACTGTATTATAAGCCTATGTGAGGGCAACTTTTAAAAATGGCTGCCGTGTATAAAATGGGAGCCACGAGTGCAGGACGAAAATGGCGATTTCGAGGTGAAAACGCTGCTGGAATTGAGCGAAAATGCTCATGCTTAGTGTACTAGTCATTATCGGTCTTTTGATACTAAAATCGTACTGCTGTGGCAAAGTAAATTACATGGGTCCAGAATTTTTAGAACCACAAACCCTCCTTTTGCCCTTACATAGGCAATAAACCTATTCTCATGCTAATCTGAGTCCAGGTCTATGTTTCTAAAGTCGTTGAGATGTTGCTGTAACATCATCTTAGTATTTAGCTCGTCTCTTGGTGCAGGTTTCCTTATGCATGATGTAACACAGAGGCCACATATCACAGGAGCACACTGCACACATAGACAGAACAGGAAAAGAATGGCCAAGATCATCCCAATGACCATCAGTATCTTCCATCCCCATGCTGATATCAGTTCCCAGAACCATCCCACCAATCTCCTCTATCTAAATGAATAGATTCGGAAATTCTATGCAGTTTGGAGATGGCCTGGTATACTGTTGGAGCGTTATCTGGGACAAAAACACAGCAACTCGATTGGATCAATGTACATACTCCACCCCGGTCTGCAAGTATGACATCTAATGCGACCCTGTTCTGAAGGGTCATAAGACGATCCGACTGGAGCTCAGCAGTCAAGTTACCAAGGGCACCAGCGGTTTCAGCCACGGTGGATTCAACCACTCTTATCAATTGCCTTATGCTCCTGCTGTTACCTATTTGTCCCCAGAATGGCAGAAAACCCTTTACGAAGTCCCCAAATTCTTGTCCTGCAGTGTCTTCTTCACTGAAGACGCCTCTAACTATCCTTGTCTTGTGGTAATCTGCCGCTGCTGTGTAGGTAGGGGGCAACAGGAACAAAACGAAGCATGTGCCCGAAAAGTCAGGGGGCAACCATGTAAAGGCTCTATCATGGCAGATGAAATAGGTACCCTTAGCTGCCAAGAGCGGAGGGGAGGTCTGAGATGCGAAGACATATGTCTCAGTGCAGACGCTTTCCCCTAGCTGAGCTCTGCGATTCTTGCCAGTACCTCACAGACACAGGTGACCCTGATGGGGAACAACCCAAATCAGGGAAGATATCTTAGCTTGCTGTTTCTCACTCATTGTGGCTTCATATCCGGTCATGTTCCATCCTATATATGCTATTGTCTCATCTCTGGGGATAGTCTCGTAGAAGATATTGTCCTTCATCATGTCTATGATACCTTTAACTAAAGCATTTTTCTTAGGGTTGTCTTCCGCAAAACGTAGGGGGTAGTGTGCATGGATGAATATCGTTCTGAATGCCCACACGTAACCATTGTGGCTGAAAGGCAGGATCAGATAAGGGATACCTTTATCTGCTGTGTGAGGCATAAGGCCACACACCCAACAGTTAGTTGTATTTATCACTAGTTGGTGTTGGTGCAAAAGCTGGATGAAGGAGTTATTAATGAACTCTAGTCTCCTAGCAGATTCATGTTTAGGGAGGAGTTGAAAAGAATGTGGGGAAACAGTGGAAGGAGGAGGTGTAGACTAGGTAGTGGGTGCCAATATCACGTTAAAACAGAATAAAACATATCCTATAAAAAACATAAGTATACTAAATAACATAAAAATGCACAGCAGCAAAAACCGTTTCCTGGTTATCGTTTCACATATTCTCTTCTTGAAACTCAGTCTTTCAACATGTTCTCCATTTTGGAAAGATTCCATCCTCTAACCGTTGCCGTTCGTGGCGGTTGGTTTACTTCACTTAGGAGTGTTCTGAATGTTCCAGGCCGCCCTAGAACAAACCAGACCTGTAGACCTTGTGTCCACAGGCTACCCCCCTAAGTCTTTTCAGCCACGATCCTACAGCTGAACCTGGATGGAGGTTCAAAAAACACAAAAAAGCAAAAAGTCCTTCAAAAATAATTTTCCATATTGGAGAACTTTGCTAAAGGGAAGAAAAGTAAACTGCTTTATTTGTCCTTTATTCTTGGTCGTAGATTATAACGGTTAGTCCCAGGTATCGTGTGGTCCTGAAAAAGGAGTTCAGGTTCTGTAGTGTCCAATCGAACTGATGGTGATACTGCTGATTGTAAAATGTCATCACTTTTTTTCTCAGTGAGTGTTCCTTTTATTCGTGCATCGCTGAAAGGCAGAAAACGTGGCACGGTTTCAGTCTCTGAGTCGGCGACACCTTCCTGGACCCACCGGTCATATGGCAGAGGTAGGGGTACCCTTTTGCAATGGGTCCCATGGATCCAGTGTTTCTTCCCTTCTACTCAAACAGCTGATCTTGTGGGAGAGAAGAACGAGGTGCGGTCCGGTCCACCTGGGCTGCTCGTTTTTGGTTCGCTGAAAGTTCTTTATTAAAACCCAGGATCCAGGCTCAATGGGATGACCTGGAGATTCAGAGACCGGAGGCAGGGTGTCGTGGACCTGTTGATGTAAAACACGCAATTTAGCCGTCAATTCATACAGATAGTCAAGCAAAACAGGATGCTCTATCTCGCTAAACTTCTTGGGCCTGGGCACTCCCCATATATTGGCCGGGCGGCCAAAGACTATTTCATAAGGACTAAGTTTCACTCGTGAATGCACAGTCATTCTGGTTGATAGGAGTGCTAAGGGTAGAGCATCAGGCCATTTAAGACCAGAGCTCGCTTGTATCTTGGCCAATTTTAGCTTTAGAGTGCCATTATAGCATTCCACTAATCCAGCTGATTGGGGGTGATTTGCACCGTGAAACTTTTGGTTTATGCCTAGCCCTTCGCATACTTTCTTCATCACTTGACCCACAAATTCACTTCCATTGTCACTCCAGATCATTCTCGGCATTCCGAATCTAGGGAAGAACTCTTTCACAAGGGCTTTGGCTGTGGATAGCGCACTATTGTCTTTTAGGGGATAGGCTTCCACCCATCTTGAAAAGGCACAAACAACAACGAGTACGTATTTTAAGTTGTTGCACCTCTCCATGTGGATGAAATCTAGCTGCAAAACCTCAAACGGATACGTAGGAGGTGCAAAATGACCAGCTGGAGTTGGGGTTCCTCTACCAGGGTTGTGTTTCAGGCATACCATGCAATTTTTAACCACATTTTCTGCGCACTTGGGAATTCCTGCATTTTGCCATACTGGGGCCAACTACTTACAAATCCCTTCCACACTGATGTGAGCCATTCCATGAGCCATTGTAACTACTGCAAGCACATACGCATCGGGTAGCAACCATCTTTGATGTTCTGACAACTCGACCCAACAACCATTCGCATCCAATTTACCCGTACTTTCTTTCCACACACTCAATTCTCTCTCTGTGGCTTCAGCTTGAATCAATTTCACGCTTTCTATCGTGTCTTCACACATTCCAACATCACCAATCCATCTTGCAGGGCCCGCGACATACATTCGGCTCATCACATTCCTTGCCGTTTCTTTTGCGACCTCGTCAGCAAATGCATTCCCACGACCAACATCATCAGTCACCTTTTTATGTGCGCTACACTTCCCAATCGCAACTTGCAACGGTAAAGTAAGTGAATCAAGGAGCTAATTTACCAACTGACCATGCTGTATTTTAGTTCCATGCGAGGTCAGGAACCCACGTTCCTTCAACAAACGCCCAAAACTATGGGCCACACCAAACGCATATTGGCTATCGGTATAGATAGTCACTTTCATTCCTTTTGATACTGTACATGCTCTTGTTAGGGCTGTTAACTCAGCTGCTTGGGCTGAATTGTGTGGGATACGTGCAGCTTCAACAATCGTACACAAAGTTGTCACAGCATACGCTGCAGTCGTGTCACCATTCGTGAGCTTAAAGCATGAACCATCCACCCACAAAGTACCATCACTCTTTGCAAGGGGAGTGTCCAGAAGGTCTATTCTCCCTTTCGTTTCTTCTTCTGTTCTATGGAGACAATCATGTTGTTCAGAAGTATCTAACTCCGTCACAATTGGCAATAACGTAGCTGGGTTAAGTGTAGTGCATCTTTTTATATGTACATGGCTTGCTAACAATGTCAACTCGTAACCTGACAATCGAGCACTAGTTAAATGCTGTGTCTTGGTTCTGTTTAACAACGTGTCCACTGCATGTGGAACCATTACGATTAATGTATTATTCATCACTAAACCAGCAGACTGTCGGATAGAAACAGCAGTTGCCGCTGCCGCTCTTAAGCAGCTTGGTAGTGCCTTAGCTACTGGGTCTAAGGTTGAAGAGAAATAGGCGCATGGACGCTCCCTGTCTCCAAACTGTTGTGTCAAAACTGCTAACGCACAACCTTCTTTCTCATGGACATACAATGTAAAAGGCTTGCTGTAGTTGGGGGTACCCAACACAGGAGCTGAACATAATGCATCACGTAATTCGACAAAACTTTTCTGACAATCTTCAGACCATGGGACGGGATTTGGTGTATCTTTACAAGTTTATGCCACCAAGGGTTTGGCTATTAATGAAAAATTAGGTATCCATTGTCTGCAATATGATGTAATACCCAAGAAAGCACGCACTTCTCTCTGTGTTCTTGGCACACTCATTGCTGCAACAGCCCTGATTCTCTCTGGGGTCAGTTGCCTTCCCTCCTTCGAAAAGAGATGACCTAAATAGGTCACTTCTTTTTGACAATACTGTAACTTTGAAAGGGCCACTTTGTGGTGTAAATCAGACAAATGACGCAATAATGACAATGTTGCTTCTTTGCAGATCTCCTTAGTATCTGCAGCAACTAGCAAATCATCGACATATTGAATGAGAGTGGCGCCATCAGGTAACATAAGAGTGTCAAGTTGTGCTTTCAAAGCCTGACTATAGATAGATGGACTTTCACAATAGCCTTGAGGAGCTCTCTTAAATCTGAAGCTTCGTCCTCCCAAATTGAAGCCAAAAATGTCCCTGCTCTCTTCTGCAATAGGGATGCTGAAGAAAGCATTTTTCAGGTCTATCACTGAAAACCAAGTGCCTGAAGCTGGAATCATTGTCAACAATGCAGTGATATCGGGGACGACTGGAAACTGTGGCACAACTATTTTGTTCACCTCTCTAAGATCAATTACAAACCTATAAACATGTGGCTGAGTAGGGTCAGTATGCTTCAAGACAGGCAAAACAGGACTATTGCAAACGTTGCCTCTTGTCTCTTCAATTACATCCTTCTCAATCAGATCACAAATAATTGCTAACAACGCTTTTTCCCCTTCACTAGAGATCTTGTATTGGGGAATACGTGGCATTTTAACATTGGCTTTTAATGTTATCACATATGGCTGAATTTCCAAAAGACCTACATCATTAGGTCCAGTAGCCCAAAGAGTATTAGGAAGAGACGAAAATTCTGGTGGAAATCTATCCTTTGACAAATACATTGGTGAAACCACTTTCTTACCCAATGTGAGTTGCACTCCAGAAGGAGAGCAATACAATGTCGCATACAATCTCTTTAACAGATCTAATCCTAACAAGTTCTCGCCACAACCTGTCGTCAAAATAAGGGGTGTTTCAAATTTACAAGGTCCAACAGAAAGAGATATAGGGTTAGAAATCGGATTTCTAACTGGGGCGCCGGAAAACCCTACTGATACATTTGTTTCGCCAGACAAAGGTGTGCCAGGGAGTTTTGAGTGCATAATAGAACTCTCGGTAGCACCAGTATCCAACAGAAAAGGTTCTGACACACCTGATGCAATCACCTTAACATAAGGCCCACTCTGATCTACTGGAACTGAAACAACTCCCTCTCTTTGTCTATGGCTATCCTAGCAATCATTACTGTCCAAATGCTCATCCTCTGTATAGTAATCATCAGTATAGTACTGAGCCGTCCTACCAGATGCATTAACCTATTGATCAAATCTGTTCATTGAGTTTTGAGGGAGGGATGGGCGCGCGCTCTGGGGAACATATCCACGTCCTCTTCCTCTAGGTGCTTGTGGAACACCTCGACCTCTTAAACGAGAAGTACCATTTGCGCGCTGTAGCAAAGCAGGGCAACTATACTTGAAATGACCCTCTTCCTTGCAATATGAACACTGATTGGGACCTACTGGGATACGTGGATGAGCATACTCAGCTCTTTGCGAATTTCTCTGAAACGGTTGGGGCTGATAGTTATTCTGATAGTTGTTCTGATAGTTACTCTGTGCACCACTATTTTGACCACCACGTGGCGGGTACGCTTGTTGTAACAGAACCTTCGTTTTCAATTCTTTAGTTTTCTTCTCTACTCTATCTCTCTCATCTTTATCTCTATTTTCGTAGTACTGTGCAGTAGCCAATATCTGCGCTGAAGAGGAAACTGCCCAAGAACTTTCTGAATCTTTTAACTTTTTACACAACTCAGGAAGCAGATTATGCACAAATTTATCGACGAACAAACGTTGACCACCGTGCTCATATCTTGACCACTGTGGTCCACAAACGTTTCTTCAAACCTGGTGAAGAAATCTGATACCGTTTCTTCTTTCTTTTGCTTACATGCAGACAATTTATCCCAGTTTACACGCATCGCAGGCATTATAGTTTTCATGTAATCAATAATCCTACCAGGAAGCTCTGTCACTAAAGGCTCAGGTTTAGCACCACCAATTTGTCGGGCATCTGCAGCAGCAATATTAGCCCATGTGTCACCTAACTCTTGAGCATGGTCTGTATGGCGAATCTTTCCCCATAAAGGCTGTGGAACAACATTCCCAAACAACATGTCTATGTCAGCTAAATTCATAATGCAAGACCCCGCAGTCTGTGACAATTCCTTGTAATACCCTGTAGGATTCTTACGGGGATCAGGCAATGTCTGCTTAAGGGCTAAAACTTCAGCTCGCTTCCATGGAACGTGTACCCATATACGCTGGAAATGAGGCAGGACAGGTGAATTAGCATTTGGGTCCCCTTCCCTCCATTGTGGGGGAACTTCTCTCATGGGGTACTGTTTCCCTTTCTTTTTAGCAGAAGAATCATATTTAAACAATAACCTGGAAACACCTTCAGTCCTAAACGACAATAACATCGCAACTGCTTTCTCGACATCTGAACCCACAATCAAACCTGTCGCAAAATCGAACCGTACACAACACAACTTAGGCTGATTGGGCTCCAAACCATTTTCCTCTAAATCCTCAGAAAGAAAAGTACACATTTTCTCAAAAACGTATCTCTGTTTCGGTTCTTCCCACTGATGGAAGACATCCATAACAGACTCTAGTTCATATCTCGCTGGTTCAGTAACCCATTTATGCGCCAAATAATTCAGTGTCTCTTTCTCCCTACCATCAGGCAATTGGCTACGCAATTGTTTACGCTCTGAAACTGGGGTCGTAGCTAATGACCCAAAGAGAGGGGATAAAAGACTAGTCACAGTGTTTGTCATTCTCTGACGGATAGAGGGAGAGGTTGACAAATTAACAGGAGGAAAAACAGAATGAGACAAGGCAGAGACAGAAGCAGTGTCAGAAACAATACCAGGAGTGGTAGTCGCTATAGTAGTCAAAGTTGTAGGAAGTAAAGGCAGAGCAGATGTCAAAGCCGGTGGCCCTTGAGGAGGCTGCACCGGAGGAATAGGAACCAACTGAAGAATAGCTGGTGGGTGCTGTGGAGGAGCAGGAGGCAATGCAACCACTGGTTGTGCAACTAGAGGTTGCGGAGGTGCCGTGGCATTCTGCGCATAGGGTGGTGGTGAACTTAGCAAATGCGACATTAGGGGATCTTTTTCAGAGTCTTTTGCTGCATCTTGCTGAAGAGGCGGCAAAACTGGATAGCATTTATCTACTGTCATTTTATGTCGCCTATGCAACTGCTCATTCAACTGTTCTACTTCGTTATCTTTAAACTGTATAGCAACTTGCATAATCGAAATACCTTTTTCTCTCTTATTTTTCTTAGCTAATTTAATTTCCTTTTGCTTGGCTTCCTTACGCCATAAGCGGAAAGAATCAAACATTGCCGGCCGGGCTTTCTTCTTAAAAAGTCTAACTTCGAGGTTATCTAAGATTTCTGTGTCAAAGCTACCATTTTGGGGCCATTTTAAAACACCATCTTTTCTGGTGTAACGGATCCATACTTCATTATATGTGATGGGGCCTACTCCGTGCTTCACATATAGTTCATAGGTTGGAGTTCCAATCGGAGGAACCGGACATGAGTCCTCCAACCGGGAGTCCCTTTTACAACCAAGACAAAACAAATTTCCAAGTCTGCTAAGACCAGGCATCTTCGCTCACTAGTCTAGCTTCAAACTTCAAAGGATTATCGTTTACGATAGTCTCGTGAATACACGAGTCCTTCGGCTTTGGTACTTGCAAGTTCCAAATCAAAGTGATCCCGAAGGGATACCAAACCAAATGTCCAACTAAGGACCAAACCAAGTGTCCAACTAAGGACTGGGAGACGCTCCACTTATACTTAACTGAAAATATCGATGACGTCACCAGAAGACTCGTCTTATCGTTTCGCTCTACCAAACATCAAGGGTCCAAATCAGGGCGATAGCCAGGGCAGCAGTCCTTCGTAGCCGTCGGGAAGCGGGGAACCTCGCAGCAAAGACTTTCGGACCACGTCGACATGCAGGGGTCGATGAAGTGGTGGCCTTCCTCCAGAATTTTCACACGAAGCTCCTCACGGACCTCAGGCTTGGACCGGTACCGCTGGTATCGCCCCACGTTGGGCGCCAACTGAGGTACTGGGTTTTTCAGAACCGGTACTGATCCGGTAACCCAGTGGTGCCAGGGTACACCCAAAGACCTCGGGTACTTTCCTGATTCAGACCACAGAAACTCAGAGTCTTCTAGGTGAAGTCAAAGATCGAATTTATTGGCTGCAACCAAGTAACAAGCGTCCTAGAAGTACAACAGCACGGTTTGTATGTTCTCAGGAGACTGTGTTTCAATGCAAAGTCAGGTTTCCTTATATACAGTTTTTTGAAGCTTCAGGCAAACATTCTTGACATTTTGGTTGGTCATTCACATGTTTTCACTACAAAGGAAAAAACAGTGTCATGATGAAACCTCATATTTCATGTCATCCAACCCATAATAAATTACCCGGCAAGGCCTAGTATTTTACATCAGATAAGTGTGGACCCCCAATAAAAACGGGCACCTCCCCCTCGTAAAGTAAGAAGAAGAAAAGAGCAGGTGCAGGTGTGAGCAAGATTAGGCAGGGTGTGTGAGCGATAATAAGGGTTTTATGGCATGGTGTGCCTTGATGCTATCTGATTCGGCCACTGGGAGAGGGACTGACCAAACAGGTTTGGCCTGAGGCAATGGTTCCAGCTTGCCCAGGTCAGAGAAAAGTCAATCAAGGTGTACGTGTCCTTGGAATCAAATCTGACTGTATTATAAGCCTATGTGAGGGCAACTTTTAAAAATGGCTGCCGTGTATAAAATGGGAGCCACGAGTGCAGGACGAAAATTGCGATTTCGAGGTGAAAACGCTACTGGAATTGAGCGAAAATGCTCATGCTTAGTGTACTAGTCATTATCGGTCTTTTGATACTAAAATCGTACTGCTGTGGCAAAGTAAATTACATGGGTCCAGAATTTTTAGAACCACAATCTAAATATGAAGGCAGTCACTGACATGGTGTTCTGCTGAGCTTAGCAGACCAGCATTCCTGTGAGTTGTGCCATTTCCAAGGGGTTATCAAATAGAGACCTACCTCATCATGATTGAAGAGGTAGGTCATTTGCTACCCCATTTTCCATTTGCAAATTGTCATTTTGGGTATTCTAACTCTGATCATCCAACTTGCTTATTCCTAGTTGCTGAATCTTGCAATGTGTGATCCACAATACATGATATAGGTACATATGGCCCTAAGTGACACATTTCAGGTGCAATGACTACACCTGTGCCCATGCATTCTGTCAACGATTATCAACTAAGACACTGTCAGCATACACAATCTAGTGGTTTGGGAACAGAAAAGGGGACAATCCATGTTAAGCCCTACATTGTCATAATTTCATACACAGGATCCCTGCCATCATGTTGTCATGGGGGATATATACGGCTTAGGGGACACTGTCAATGGGGCATATGTAACCTACATACAACACTGGCACACCTTTTATGGACCACTGAAAGCACAATAATTCCTAAAAGCAAATCAACCCACATGTCCATCACTCAGTTACTCATTGTCCCTTGATGCACAAGCCACAATACCTGAGTCACTGGTATTGCAGTGCACCAAGAATGTGGCATTGCATTTCTCTCCCAATAACAAATAATGAAATGGAGTACCATCTGATATGTATTAGCCACAAAACTGTGTAGCCCGGTTTGGCACCACATGATTGTTAGGGCCAGTGCATGTGTGCATATGTGTGTCTATCACTCACTGGAGTGACAGTGTCAAAGCATGTTTGCAGTGGTATGTTTGTTGGAGTGTCTACATGCCTGATGTGCAGCTCCATCATGTAAAATGTCACACTCAGTGACTTGTTGGTTCCAAGTTTGTACAGTGATCAGACATTGATCATATATCTCCCTTCCATATTTTACAGGTGGACCAGCCCACTACACCATAGGTGAAGTGGCTCAATTTGAGGACCCAGACATATCCAGTATGTGTGAAAATGTTTGTCCTGTGTTGTGTTTGCAGCTGTTGTGTGATTGACTCCTGTGTGTTGGACTCATTGCAAGATATGATGAGCTGGCCTGTGATCTGATATGTGACTTGACAGGAGGTTGACATAGTGTTTCATGGAAGAGTTAGACATTCACTGGCAGAGAGCCATATATTGGGGGTCTAGTGCTGCACAATGGGCATTGGCAGGTGAACAAGGTGATTTGTAGCCACATGTATGCCCACAATTGATTTGGAGGTGGCCAGTGTTATAATTTAGTTAGCAAGTCATATGCTAATTCACAAAAAACAGTGATGCATCAGTTTTACACACACACTTGCGCATCCCTGTAATGTAATGAACATGTAGGACTGTCCCCGGCATCTAGCCCCACATGTTGTACTCTATTTACTTGGCACTTAAGTGATATGTTATAGGCATGGATGCAGGTCAAGGCCAGATGTGTGCTTGCATCAATGTGGTTGATTTAGGAAATGTGTCAGTGAGATCTGATGTTGATGGTTGTTCACAAATGGAAACATGAATGTAGATATGATTGACCAATGGTTGACTCACTCCTAGTTGGCAGGCCTCCTTACCTGTGTCACACTGACTAAATACATGTACAGCTGGACAGAGCTTTGTGGTTGTCCTTGACGTTTGAAAAATGTATTGCATGCCCATCCCCCCTGAGGCACAGGGTTAGGGGGAGAAAATATATGTAGCTAGGTGTGATGGTCACAGTGCAGATGACAGACATGTAATTCAAGCATTCATGTGTGCCAAACTACAATGACCCTTATGATTAGCAACTGAATACCATCCTTCCAGTTCCATATACAAATCACAGGTGCCTTGAAGTTGATCCAGAAGATATGGATTAGTTGGCCTGGCACATGTTGAGTACTTACAGAATTTGTAATGTGACCAATAGCACTAGATAAATGCACAGATCAGTTAGTCTGGTAAACACCTTGTTGTGCATTGCTGTGCTGTTAGATAGCTGATGGGTAGGCTGCGTTGGCATGTCATTCCTCAGGGACATTCTATCATCTGTACTGTGATTTAGACTGCATGTGCTATTTGTGAGGAAGTGTTAAATTATCATCTGTACATGTATCACACAATGATGACACTAATCTTTGACTGTCTCTTTTTTATACCTGCCCACATGAATGCCCAGGAAATTCGTGAGTTTCAGATGTTTAGAGTGCTTAGTTACATGTGGGAAGTAAGTTTAGCATAGGGTAGTTAGGGCCAGTTGTGGTTAATGTATAGTTAGGATAGGTTAGGTTAGTATAGGTTTTTTACATAGTTTAAGTTTTCTTTCATACGTCCATAATAAAGTTTTATGTACTCCTTTACGGTATGTGTCATATGCTTAGGGACCTGGGCCTTTGCATGAGTGTACAGTGTCAAATTTGTGTTTGCCTGTGTGTTCCATCCTGCATCCACATCCCATTCTTAATGGTTATTCCCACTTCCAAATGAGCTGTCTCATTGGCAGCTACAACAAAGCTACATGTCTATGCATCTACCATCCATTGAACCCACCACTCAAGGTGACTATGGTTCCCATGTATTGTAGAGGTAGATGTGATTTTAAAGCTGTCATCGTTTAGAGTCCTGTGTTGGAATCTTGGGCACTGTGGGACGTCTGCCTGCAGCCTGATGTTCATGTGAACCCTGATAAACTGAGTGGTGTCATAATCTTATGAAGTTCAGTATACATAAATCACACCTATGATTTTTTACATTGTACTCCCATGTGACGTTATTGTCCAAACACTCGTACACATCCATTCCTACTGTATGGTGTGGTAGTGGGATTTAAGTTTAGAGTCATATGTCACATACACAATGATTGTCTTGTTGGGATGTGGGCAGCATTGAGTTTCATCTTGTAGATACTTAGGGCCTGACATATACATGTTTTGCACAGCATTATACTGTTTGTGATGCTTTAACTTCAGAAATAAGCCACAAGCAGCACAGATGATTATAAAATCCAGACCCTTGTGCATAGATATCAGCCCACATACTTTCTACACTATTGTATTGACATTCTGTGGCCATTGGCATGTTACATGCATCACAAAACTCCTGCACAGTAGATGTGTCACATTACACAGAGACAAAGTGGTTGTGTAGGTGCTGTTTATTTTAAAGTGCTGTAGTGCAATATTTACATAGTCATGGATTGTAAGTCCATTAGTGTGACGCTTTGTTGGAAATGGGTTATTGGTAAGGGCAGGTAAGTACCTACACTTAGCAATAGGCCACTAACCTCCACTTAGGTCCAGTTAGGTCTCAGTAAATTAAACCTGCTCAACCCTTGGTAGCTTGGCAACGAGCGATAAGGCTTAACTTAGGACACAAAGCGTAAAGCATTAAAATATCACAAAACAGTAATGAAATAAAACACAGAAAACAGTTTAAAAATCCGAAATCAATTCATAATAATAGGACATATATTTAGCTTTAAAATGACACTAAAACTAATAGAATCAGATAAGGGGAACCGGAGATATGATTTGTAAAGAATTATTGCTTTCTAGTGCATAGAAACAAAAAGCGCCAATCGGGGCATCTGGACACACCTCGACCGGGGCAAAGTCAAAGTTTAAGGCTGACCGCGATGGAGCCAGGCTCGGCTACAGCCCGCGGGAGGCCTCAGTCAAAAGTTTACCTTAGGACTTAGTTGTTTTTCTGGAGATTTTCTTCAGCGGAAAGAACCTGCCAGTCCAATCCTATTGAGGTGAAAATCCTTCGACTGGGGCAAACCTGAATTTTGATTCGACGTCTTTAGAGCCCTCTTCAGATATGCTGGCTGGGAGGTCCCGGTCAACTTCCTACGTTCGGACTTAGTCTCTTTTTTGGAGATTTTCTTTACCGGGACAAACCTGCAAGTCAGGCCAGGTCGCGGTTGAGGCAAGGCGGCTAGAGTTGCCACGGCGGGTCGGTCCCCCTATGGAGCTTTTTTCCAAAAGTTCTCCAAACTTCTCCAAACTTCTGGATCTTCTTCCAGATGTTCTTTTAAGGTTCTTTTGAGGTCCACAGTTCACCCCAAGGTTCCAGAAGCTCTGAAATGCTCTTTGGGGGTGTGGACTACAACTCCCAGAATGCACCTGGTGGAAACTCCTTTTTGGCCACTGGACAGTGGTCAGCTGTTTGGTTTCTTCAGGAGTTGGTGCAGGGGACTCTGGTTAGCAAGTTTTCACCCGTAGCAAGCAGGGAGTCCCTCCTTGAACCAGTTGAAGCCAGGCAAAGTCCTTCTTGTGGTGAAGCCCAAGTGTACAGCTGGTGCAGTCCTCCAGAGTGCAGTGTCCAGGTGCAGGCCAGGGTTCCAGCAGGGCAGTCCTTCTTCTCCTGTAGTTCTTCCTTGTTGGAATCTGATAGGGATCTGAGATGTGGGTGCAGGTCTGCCAGTTTTGTCCTTGCTCCTCAGTGAAAATCAGGGGTGTCCTTGTTCTCCAATCAGGGGCAGGGTCTTTCCCCCTGTGATGACCACTTCCTGGGAAGTGTGGCCAAAATCAATCCCAGGGAGCAACATTCCTCAATAACCCAGCATTGCTGTAAGTGATTTTTGGAGGTTACATCTGGCTGAGCACACCCACTGGTGTGGCTAAAAATCCTAAACACACCCCTCTCCTAATCTAATCAAGGGGGTACCTAATTGTCTGGGTTTGCAGGATGTGAGGGTGTTGCTGGGTTGCTCCAAATGTCCTTCTGTGCCTTTGAAGACCAGTTTGGCAGCCCTACCCCTTCCTGCTTCTCCATCTGCTGAGGGGATATCTCCTCCCCCCCGGCACATCTCTTTGTGTTGAGCCAGGACACTTCACACCTCATCAGGGCAGGCTGCTAGAGGCTGGCCAATCAGAGCACAGCAGCAAAAACACTGCAGGGCTGAAGTTGGCAACTTTTCAGGTAAAGTTTAAAACTCTTTACCTGAACAAGTTATATTAAATCCAACAACTGGAAGTTGTGGGATTTATTATAACAGTTAATTTGATACCAAGCTTGTAGTATCTATTAATTAAGGGGATTTTAAAAATTAAATTAAAGTCTCCTCATTCTAGCCTAGGGAGGCCATTCACTACAGTGAGGGAAAAATGAATTTGGCTGTTCTACCTCACGAAGGGCTTATAAAACTATTTTTCTAAGGTCACACCTTAGAGGTGACTTATATGTAAAAATAAGGTAGTTTAAGACTTTGGAACAACTTTTAATTCTAAAGTCGAATTTGCATGTAACTTTAGTTTAAAGGCAGCCAGCAAGGCAGGCCTGCCTTTAAAATGACACTGGGCACCTCAGCAGTGCACCTATGGGGGCACCACCTATGCTGGGGCCCCTAAACCTCCATGCCCTACCATATACTAGGGACTTATAGGTAGGTTAACTTTGCCAATTATAATGAGCCTAATTTGCATATCCACTTACACAGAGCACTGGCCCTGGGACTGGTAAGCAGTACCCAGGGCACAGTCAAGAGTAAGTAACCACCAGTACCTGTCCAAAAAGTTTGGGGGTGACCAGGGCAAAAAGGAGGACTTTCCGACACTGCCCCCCCAGATGAAAGATGATGGGTACCTGCACCCTGGTAGTCCTCATCAGCTAAGTGGAAAAACCTTGAAAGGCCATCTGCATTGGCATGGGCAGTCTCAGGTCTGTGTTCCACTGTGAAGTCCATCCCCTGTAGGGAAATGGACCACCTTAACAGTTTTGGGTTCTACCCCCTCATTTGCATCAACCATCTGAGAGATCTGTGGTCAGTTTGTACACGGAAGTGAGTGCCAAACAGGTATGGCCTCAACTTCTTCAGGAACCAGACCACAGCAAAGGCCTCCCTCTCAATGGCACTCCATCTTTTCTCTCTGGGGAGTAGTCGCCTGCTAATGAAGGCAACTGGTTGATCTTGGCCCTCTTCAGTAACTTGTGCTAACACTGCCCCAATCCCTTCCTCTGAAGCATCTGTTTGCACTCTAAACTCCTTGCTATAGTCAGGGGCCAGTAATACTGGTGCTGAACACATAGCCTGTTTTAGGGTGTCAAAAGCTTTCTGACACTCTGGGGTCCAAATGACCTTCTTGGGCTGTTTCTTGGAGGTAAGCTCAGTCAGAAGGGCCACTATGGTCCCATAATTCTGAACAAACCTCCTGTCGCACCCAGTCAGGCCAAGAAAGTCCCTGACCTGAGTCTGGGTTTTAGGAGCCTCCCAACCCAGGATAGTCTGGATCTTGGGCTGGAGAAGTTGTACCTGGCCTCCACCAACAAGGTGGCCCAGGTACACAACTGAGCTCTGCCCTATCTGGAACTTGCTTGCTTTGATAGTCAGGCCTGCTTGAAGCAGGGTCGGAAGCACTTCCTTCAGGTGGACCAGGTGGTCCTCCCAGGTGGAACTAAATACAGCTATATCATCCAGATAAGCTGCACTGAAAGATTCCAACCCAGACAGGACTCTATTCACCTACTGCTGGAAGGTGGCAGGAACATTTTTGAAGCCAAGGGGCATCACCTTGAACTGAAAGTGGCCCTCTGGTGTGGAAAATGCTGACCTCTCCTTAGCTCCTGGACTCAAGGCAATCTGCCAGTATCCTGAGGTCAGACAAATGTGCTCAGGAATTTGGCAGCCCCAATCTATCAATGAGCTCATCAGCTCTAGGTATGGGGTGAGCATCAGTCCTAGTGAGTGCATTTAGACCTCTGTAGTCCACACAGAATCTCAATTCCTTCTTCTCACCTTGGGGATTAGGTTTGGGTACTAGTACCACTGGACTGGACCAGGGACTGTCAGAGGGCTCAATTACCTGGAGCTCCAACATCTTAGCCACTTCAGCTTTGATGTTGGCCTTGACCTGGTCAGACAGCATGTACAGCTTGTTTTTGACAGGTAAGCTGTCACAAGTGTCAACATCATGGACACACCAATCGGTGAGTCCAGGAGCCAGGGAGAACAGACTAGCAAACTGCTCCAAAACCTTTCTGCAGTCTTTTTGTTGCTGGACTGTCAACTTGGGAGAGAGTACCACTCCCTCCACTGACCCATCTTGTTCATTTGAGGACAGGAGGTCTGGCAGAGGTTCACTCTCCTCCTCCTTCCCTTCATCAATGACCATCAGCATGGTCATGTCTGCCCTGTCCTGGTGGGGTTCAAATCTGTTGACATGCAGGATCCTATGAGGATTCCTGGGAGTGCCAAGATCCACCAAGTAGGTGACCTCACCCTTTTTCTACACAATTGGATAGGGCCCAGGCCATTTGGCCTGAAGTGCCCTAGGATTTATGGGCTCCAAAACCCACACCAGCTGTCCTGGGTGATACTCAGGCATGGTAGCCTTCTGGTCATGCCAGAGCTTCATGAGCTCTTAGCTGGCCTGCAGGTTTATGCTTGCCTTCTTCATGTACTCAGCCATGCGTGACCGCAGGCCCAGCATATAATCCAGCACATTCACCTTGGACTCTTTGAGAGGCTTCTCCCAAGACTCTCTCACCAAGCACAATGGGCATCTTACAGGGTGCACAAACAGTAATTAAAAGGGGCTGAATCCAACCCCCTTCTGTGGCACCTCTCTGTAGGCAAACAGCAGGCATGGGAGGAGAACATCCCATCTCCTCCTGAGTTTGTCAGACAAACCCATGATCATGCCCTTCAGTGTTTTATTAAATCTTCCCACCAGAGCATTGCTCTGTGGATGATAGGGGGTGGTGAACTTATAAGTAACACCACACTCATCCCACATGGCTTTCAGATTGGCAGACATAAAATTTGTGCCCCTATCTGAGACCACCTCCTTTGGGAATCCCACTCTGGTGAACACACCAAGTAGGGCCCGAGCCACTGTGGGAGCAGTGACTGTCTGAAAGGGTATTGCCTCAGGGTACCTGGTGGCATGGTCCACAACCACCAAAATGCACCTGTTGCCTGAGGCAGCTGGTGGGTCTAGGGGGGCAACAATGTCAATCCCCACCCTCTCAGAGGGAGTCCCAACTACTGAAAGTGGTATCAAGGGAGCCTTTGGCTTGCCCCCAGCCTTGCCACTGGCCGGGCAGGTGACACAGGAGCTGCAAAACTCCCCGACTTTTTCCGACATTTGGGGCCAATAAAAATGGTTGACCAGCCTGTTCCAGGTCGTGATCTGTCCCAAATGTCCAGCTAAGCGAACATCATGGCTTAAATTGAGGAGGAATTCTCTATACCTCTGGGGGACCACCACTCTCCAGGTTGCCCCTGGTTTGGGGTTTAGAGAACTCCATCCTCCCAGTAAACCTCGTGGGTTCCACTGGTATCCCCTTGTTCTTGCCTGGCAGCAGTCCGCCTTAGGCCCTCAAGAGAGGGACACTCTCTTTGTCCCTCTTTGTCCCTGGCACAGCTCTTCTCTGGTGGGCCCACCTGCCCCTTGCAGTTCTGTCAAGTCTGGCAGAGCTTGCAGGGGAAGTGTCCCTCCCTCAGAGGTCAGGTCCTTCCCCTCAGGTTTGGATTCCTCCTGACCCTCTGTACTTGTAGGGGCTAGCAAGCCAGACCCAGTGCCCTTTCTCTTCTTCTTGGAAGCTTGGCCCATTGTTCCAGGGTCCAAGTGTCCAGCACTTCGCTGTTGTGCTGCCTGTAACCTGGTCACAGCACACACCCATTCAGGGAGGTCCAGCATCTGTGCATGGACCCTTCTCTCCACCTCTGACCATTCAGATGCTTCAAGATCATTTCCCAGCAGACACTCTGCTGGGAGGGCAGAAGCTACAGCTACCTTCTTAGGGCCAGTCACACCTCCCCATTCCATGGCCATGGGATGGAGTTTGGTTCTGCTATCTGCATAAGTCACTTGGTGGAAGACACCAGGTAAGACCTGTTCTGGAGAAACCAGCTTCTCTGTGACCATTATCCACTGACCCCTGTATCTCTCAGAGTTTTCACCTCAGTCCCATTGACTTTAGGCCTCTGTCTATACCTCTCCATGCTGGGAGGTAAGGTGGCCATAGTTGCAATGTCCACCCCACCCACGGATACTAAGGTGACCTCTGTGTACCCTGATCCCATCCCTGGGCCAACTTCCGCCCCCATCCCTACACTAGCAATCCCCTGGGATTGCCCACCAGTAGGGGGCTTCTTGGAGCAGATAGCATCTCCTCTTTTGTGTCCAGGTTGATGACAGTCAAAGCACTTGGCGGCCTTAGCAAGCTCCTGAAACCTTCCTGCCTTAACAGGATCATAATGCTTCCCCTGACACACTTTCCCCTTGGAAGTTTTTGGGGACTCTTGTGAGGACTCCTTGGGCTTTTTATTATCTTTCTCTTGGTTCTTCCCCTGAGAAGAACCATGTCCTCCCTTTTTCTGATCACCCCCTAGGGGTTTTTGGTTAACCCTAGTTCTTAATCAGTCATCTGCTGCCTCCCCCAGCTCTCTGGGGTTGGTCAACTTAGAATCAACTAGATACTGGCGGAGCTTCTCTTGGACACAATTGGTTAGAAGGTGCTCCCTCATAATCAAATTCTACAGCTCCTCAAAGGTACTTACCTTATTGCCCTGTATCCAACCCTCTAGTGCTTTAACTGAGATGTCTACAAAGTCCACCCAGGACTGGGTACTTGTCTTTTGGGTGTCCCTAAACTTGAGCCTTTACTGCTCTGGGGTCAGACCAAACCTTTTAGTTTAGCATCTCTTCATACTGAGGTATGAATCTGCCTCATCCCCCCTCAAGGTTAGGAGCCTATCCCTCCCAGAGTTGGGGACCAACTCCCAAAGAAGTGAACCCCAGTACTGAGGATTAACTCTCCTCATCTGGAGGACCCTCTCAAAGACCCCCAGCCTGGCCAGGCTGCCAGAGGCTGGCCAATCAGAGCACAGCAGCAAAAACACTGCAGGGCTGAAGTTGGCAACTTTTCAGGTAAAGTTTAAAACTCTTTACTTGAACAAGTTATATTAAATCCAACAACTGGAAGTTGTGGGATTTATTATAGCAATTAATTTGATACCAAATTTGTAGTATCTATTACTTTAGGGGATTTTTAAAATTAAAATAAAGTCTCCCCATTCTAGCCTATGGACGCCATTCACTACAATGAGGGAAAAACGAATTTGGCTGTTTTACCGCAACAGGGCTTATAAAACTATTGTTCTAAGGTCCCTGCTCATAGTTACATGGCACCCAGCCCTAGGGACACATAGGGCACACCTTAGGGGTGACTTATATGTAAAAAATAAGGTAGTTTAAGACTTTGGAACTACTTTTAATTCCAAAGTCTAATTTGCCTGTAACTTTAGTTGAAAGGCAGCCAGCAAGGCAGGCCTGCCTTTAAAATGACACTGGGCACCTCAGCAGTGCACCTATGGGAGCACCACCTATGATGGGGTCCCTAAACCTCCATACCCTACCATATACTAGGGACGTATAGGTAGGTTAATTTTGCCAATTATAACAAGCCTAATTTGCATATCCACTTCACATAGAGCACTGGCCCTGGGACCGGTAAGCAGTATCCAGGGCACAGCCAAGAGTCAGTAACCACCAGTACCTGTCCAAAAAGTTTGGGGGTGACCAGGGTAAAAAGGAGGACTTTCCTACACGCATTCTATTGTGATGCAACACAAGTGCAATGGTGAGGGACATGTCATTGGACATGCTGCGATGGAGTGTCATTCAGTGCAGAGGAACATGAATTGCCAATTAGGTAGTGAGAGACACTTGCAGTCCATTGTGGTAAGGTAAACAGTGTGTTGGAGAACAGTGCATGTTACCAGCTGTAGCATGACTGGCATGTTATCAAGCACAGGACATAGGAAAATCACTGCCCATGTGGCATGGACTGGTGCTACTGGGTACTCCTACGGGTGAATGAGATCTATTCCACGTCTTCATCTTCTGATGTGTGTGTAGTCTCCTCTGCCCTTGGTGGTGGTGGGTTTGAGGGGGGCAACACACACTTCAGTGTTTGGAGAAGTGGACTCTGAATTCCTGGTAGGTGCCAACTGTGGAACTATTAAGGGCATAACTGCAGCAAGGGGGAGCTGCTGGTTATTGAGTATAGCAGCAACATCGCTGTGGTAGGCAGCCAGGTCGGCCCTGAGCGTGGCATGATTGTAGTCATGCATGCAGTGAAATCTTTGGGATGCCAGATATTCTGGCAACTCTCTCACTGCAGTGGTGAAGTCCCTCACACACTGTTGTAGTCCTTGCAGTAGTGATTGTTGGACTTGCATGGCTGCTGACTGTTCTGCAGATGTCATCATGCACATGCGCATCCCCTCAAGGCTGGCTGCCATATTTTGCATCCCCACCCTCACCTCCTTGGCAAGCCCCCGCTGGACTCCCACAACTGTCCTCTCAAAGATGGTCCCAGTGTCATCAGAGTCCTCAGCTGTGTTTGAGCTGGCAGGTCGTACTAGTGGGGTGGTGGGTGGGTCCTCTGTGATGGCTGCTACATCTGTGCTCCTCCTTGCGACTGAAGGTGGGGTCTGGAGGGTTCCCAGGACATCTTGGAGGGTTTCCTGGCTAATGGTTGTCAGCTCGTCATCCATGTCATCAGGGTAGTCCAGGACAGGCATATCCACAGGAGAGCCATCGTCCTCTGCAATGGCATATTGTACAATGAGTGTGTCTGTGTTGTGGAAGTTGTAATGTGACGTCACTGACTTCCTACTAGTAGAACATTGTAATCGGGGTTCCTGTTCATTGTTCCTATCATTAATATTAGCATTCTCACAGGCCTATGCACCACTTGCATGTCACATGTAGTGTGGGCAGTTTGGGTAATTTTCTGCGTCACATCTTCTAGGTGTAGGTTCTGTCCAAATTGTGTCTTGCTACCTTCTTGTCCTACTCAACCCTCCCTCTACTTCCATTAGCATGGTGAGGCCTTGCAATGCCTGTTGGTGTTCTGATGCCACTTGCGCCACACATAACAATATGGGACTGACCCAGCCTATGGTTTTTCACATACACCTATATGTTGCTGAGACTTAGCACATACCATGTATTGCATTAGCATGACACGATACAGGTGTCAGCATTGGTAGTGTGTCATGTTGATGTTTGCGAATGTGTGCTACATTGCATTGCACTGATGGGCCTGGAAGAGTTCCATTTACTCTTATGACTGTGCGGGTGTGTTTCACTAGCTAGACACATATGTCCTCCCTCTCAATGCTGTTGTCTTAGCAGTATGACAGTTGAGTTGTTGCAAGGTGGCATTGCAGCTATTGTAACACAGGCAGACCCTGGAATGGGCAGCATGGGTATGACATTACTGCTGTGTACTTCATAATGTAAGTAACAATACCTGCTGTTTATTGCGCCTATAGACATGAGCATTTGACAGAATTTACACTTGGTTAGGAATTGAAGGGGATTGATCACATCGTCATCCTGAACCCTCATTTTGGGTGTTTTTGTTCCATGGGCACCTAACTGCCATTTCCTAATTGACCAGCACACACAGATAGTAGTGGCAACTGTTATCAATGGTAAATGCCGCTTGAGGAAATGGTCTGAGGCTGGGCATTGTCCCCTAGTTCACGTTCTGACAATACTAGCTGTCCTGTGACAGCAGCCCAGTTTTACATTCTACCCTACCCTCCTGGTCTGCTACAACATTTCCAGCAGCCTTGGCATGGCGGAGTACCCCATGCAAAGGTTGTTGGTGTTGTGCTGTGCCCCTGGATGCCCCTGCACAGCCCATGCACCCGTACCGTGCCCCTTTCCAACTGCCTATTTTCCATGGCTGGCATGCATTGTGGAGTAGGTATGTACCTCCCACTGCCTGCAATTAACATTTAGGCATTTTGGTCCCCCATGCAACTTATCCTGCATATATGTTGTTTCCTGGTAGTCTGCGCTGTCCTGTTCTGCGATTCCTGTGACAATCTCCACCGGTATGACAGCTACAACAATCTCCTCCATCTTGTCCAGGCCTCCTGCGGTGCTGGACTCCCACCTCCAGTCTGCAGTGCTGCCTTCCTGTTCCTTGCCAATTTTTCCTTTGTCCTGCGCTTGCAGTCATGCCAGTGTTTCTTGCACTCCATGACAGTTCTCCTGACCTCTTCCACACTGTTTATCTTGTTGACAGTTTGTTGCCAAATTGCCTCTCTCCTCCCAATTGGCAATTTTGAGGTGATGAAAAGTTGATGCTGGTGCTCCGTCACCTCTGACCAGTATTTCTTGCTCCTCTGCACTGACCCAACACTTCCTTTTCTTCTTGTCTCACACCTTGGTTTTGTCTGTGTCCTCCTGGTTGGTTCCTGGTAGGTTGACTGTTTGCTACGTTTGCGCCACTTTTTGACGCTATTGCAGTGGAGAATACGTCATTTTCCTTGCGTTAACATCGTTTTGCTTTATGATGCGGCGCAATGGTTAGCGTAAAAAAAATTACTCTAACCCGTGCTTAGCGCCACCGTGCGTCAAATATAAATTTGACGCATGGGTGGTGCTAAGATATGGCATTAGCCCTCATTAATTTTTTTGACGCAAAACTGCATTAGCGCAGTTTTGCGTCAAAAAGTAGAAATATGGCCCCAACTCTCTAAGCGTTGGGACCACCTGCTTTCTCCAGTGAGCCATTATTACTTGTAACACTATGATGGTAGCAATTGTAATCCGTTGCCCCTTGAGGGATCTCTAGGACATCTCACCAGGATTATTTAAGTCCTGTAACACTGCCACTGGCTCCCTTTAAATTTGAATCTTAAAGGCCAGGTCAATTTATTTTAATACCTCTTCCCAGTATCTGTGTAAATTGGGGCATGCCCATATCAAGAATGTTATGATGTCTGTGGCTCCCCAGTTCCTCCTGGATGCGTCAGATCTTGACGTCACCTAACTAGATAACATGTCTGGAGTGTGATACCAGTGGTTGAGAATTGTATAGTACGTCTCTCTGATTCTAGCGCTATTGCTGAGATGCATACTGTGTCAGATAATCGTTCTCAGTTTTTCAGGTAAGTGTCTATTTCGAGCTCCCGGTCCCAACGTTTCTCTACAGGTGTCATCTCCAGACTGACTGGGGCTGGCAAGAATTTATGAAGATTTGATGTGATTTGTTGATCACGTGATTCATTTTTTAACATTTTTTTTATGAATGAGCGAACGTGAAGCTCAGTGTTGAGTGGACGGGTGCAAAGCTCAATATCAAATCTGTCAGTAGACAAACCTTTCTGGCTCAGGTAGATGACATTTTGGGGCATATTTATACTCTGTTTGCGCCGGATTTGCGTCGTTTTTTTTTACGCAAAGCTAATTCCATATTTATACTTTGGCGTTAGACCCGTCTAGCGCCAAAGAACTTGGAGTTTGCGTCATTTTTTAGCGTGGACACCTACCTTGCGTTAATTATATGCAAGGTAGGCGTTCCCTTCTAAAAAATGACTCTAAGGCATGTGTGCCTTATTTAAACTCCTGTGCACGGTAGTGGGCGGGCCTTAAAAAATTACGTCCAGACGCTTTTGCGTCATTTTTTAACGCCTGGTCAAGGCAGGCGTTAAGGGACCTGTGGGCTCGGAAGGAGCCCAGAGGTGCCCTCCCATGCCCCCAGGACACCCCCTGCCACCCTTGCCCAACCCAGGAGGATGCCCAAAGATGGAGGGAACCATCCCAGGGAACTTAAGGTAAGTTCAGGTAAGTATTTTTTTCGTAATTTTTTTGTGGCATAGGGGGGCCTGATTTGTGCCCCCCTACATGCCACTATGCCCAATGACCATGCCCAGGGGACATAGGTCCCCTGGGCATGGCCATTGGGCAAGGGAGCATGACTCCTGTCTTTGCTAAGATAGGAGTCATTTCAATGGGGGTTGGGCGTCAAAAACAATTGCGCAAATCGGGTTGAGGCCAAAATTTTGCCTCAGCCTGACTTGCCCCATTTTTTGACGCCCAAGCTCCATTTTCCCCTTCGCCGGCGCTGCCTGGTGTGAGTCATTTTTTTTTACGCACACCAGTCAGCTGCGCCGGCTAACGTCATTCAATAAATAAGGCGCCTGCATGGTGTTTTGGAATGGCGTTAGCCGGCGTTAAAATTTTTGACGCACAACTGCGTTGGCGCAGTTGTGCGTCAAAAAGTATAAATAGGGCCCTTTGTTTTTAACAGCTTCAAAATATTTTATCTGGCTGCCCTGGAATATAGAACTCACCATAATGCATCTGCTCACCCTCTGGAAGTCTTATTTGGCCATTGCGGAAGAGAAGTCGGCGTTTTAGCAGATAGGTGTGAAAGACGAGGGGCATGAAGTCAGCCCCGAGCGCCCAGCCTCCGGGTCCCAGATTGCCAACATTGCCCAGGTGACCAGGGACGAGTAAAGTCTCTAGCACCTTTGGGAGTGTTTCACACATAGGACCTGCAACAAAGTGGATGCTGTTTGTGATAGTCTATGTAGCACCAATGGTTGGTTGTCACCATCTTATCCAATTCGACCAAATGATGGACATGAACAGTGCACTATTAGGTCAAGATATGAGGGATGGCTAAGCCCCAATAGGGATTCAGCCAATAAAGTATTTTATTAGCTCAATTAGCATATTGGGGCTTCCCCTGTCAGATAATTTTGTTGTGTAGTGTTTGTATCAGTTTCATAGCATTCCCGGTCCCACCAGAGGAATCGTCTGTAACAAATAGTGGATTTTAGGTAGGCTGTTCAACTTTACTACAGCCACCCTGCCCAGCCTGGAGACTGCCATGCCTGCAAGTCCCGTGTAAGCTCCCGTAGGATTTGGGCATAATTTAGGGGTACTGGTTTCTCCCAGCCAAACATCACAGGTAGGTCATCTTGCTAGGTTCACAGTTTATCCAGACCTACCTACTCAGAGATTGACTGGTCTGGGATGAGAAGTAAGGTGTCTGATGTTGCACCATGAAACCACTTCATAACTTTCCAGCTCCTCTAGCAGAGGAAGTAACGGCCGTAGCCAAGGGTGGGGGAAGGGGGAGATCTGAGGCCCAGCCTATGACCCCCGAAATTACCAAGGCAGCTGGCAAAGTATTTCTTGAAAGCTCAGTTTAAACTCCGTTTTTTAAGCCAACTGTATTCACATTTGAATACAAACAGTCTAATTGGCATAAAAACATGCTGGAGTTTACAAGGTGTTTGAGCAATAAAAATGCCTTTTTTATCCAGACACATTTGCTGTAAATTAAATGGCAGGCTATTTCTTATGACAAATTGCTTCTTATTCTTCTAAAGTGGAGATGTTTAAATTTATTTTTCTGTCTGCAAAGTCAAGGGATTTTGTAAAGTGAACTACGTGACAATCTCACTGGGGTACAGACAGGGCCACTGGGATTATGCAGCAGGGGAGGCCCAGATTATGCAGCAAGGTTGACTAAATTATGTAGCCAGAAAACACAAATTATGTGGCTTAATGCTGTACATTTTGTGCTAGAACTACTTTATTATTTTGTCATTGTGAAGCATGTTAGCACTGTCTGGGCAACGTTTTCACGTCAATATCAGTACCACATCCAAATACAGCTATAAACAACTGCAGATTAACAGTCAACGTTTGTGAAGTACCTTCTACTGTGCAGCAGCACGCGTTGCAGCATTTTTAGTAACTTTTAATCCGTCTCACCTAGAAACAACGTTTTTTGGTTAAAATCTGCAGATTAAGCAGCATATGATGTTTTAAGTGAAACATGCAGAAAACGTCTAATTACGTGGCAAACGCAGTTGTCACAGAATCACATAATTCCAGTGGTCGTGCATACAGGGAGTGTGAAAAGAAAGGCTGCATGATGTCAATTTGATTCTACTACACAAAAACATGTAAACACCTATAATTCAACTGTTCAAATATTTCCACATATTAGCAATTGTGAAAGTACAAATGAAGCACAAATGCTATGTAAATCTGAAGTGTGAAGGAAACAAAGATTTTAATAGCATCAAAACAAATCTTGGTGATGCACACATTTTAAATATTGTATTGTATTGCAGAATTTGTATTGTGCTTCCTACTCCTTTGTGTGGCACTAATGTGCTTATGTACATTTGCAGCAAGCTACAGTACATAGGGTGGCGTGCAGTTGGAAGGGTATCTTTGTTTTGTAATCCTATGTGGGAAATGTTTTCATGTCATGTGTGTCTACCACTGAGGTGCGGTTATCAAGTCATGGGGCACAGCATGTATCAGTGTGGTGAATACTGTGGTCTGAGAGACACCATACAGTTTATGGGCTTCAGTAAGCTGGCTGCATTGAACAGCTCTGCGGATACCTTTATAGTATTTCTTATGATTGTGGTCTACTTAACCACAGTATGCAGATATTTGGGGCCTGCAGTCGTGGACTAGATGAAAGTCCTCCAATTGACCCGAAGTGTGTGATCTTAGTTGCAGGTAGGTACAGTTGCAAGTATGTATTGAGCAAATGTATCAAATGTACTTTCTTTGGATTTTGCAGATAAAACAGTTCACAAGTAAGTAACACTTTTCAATTTCAAAAGTTGATACAGTGCAATTTTTCATCAGTCAATAGAGTCCTAGGGGAGGAAAAGTGTTAGCACAGAAAACAGGTAACTAAGCGACTTACAATTCCAGTCTTCAGGGGTTATCATGTCCAAAGGTCAAAGTTCAACTTCACCCTAAAAGCACACACCAGCAACACACGGCTGGCCAGGTGCAGAGGTCAAAGTTGGTGTTGGGTTTGTAATGGAATCCTATAAGGACTGGGGAGACTTAGTAGAAAACAGATTGCAGGTAAGTACCTGCGGTTTCAGGACACAGGCCTTGGGGGTTAGGTCAGCCCCAGCAGGACCACAGGTCAGCACCAAACACACACCCTCTGCGGCTCAGGGGTGGCCAGGTGCCAGGTGTAAACACAGTGTTGGGCGCCCAATGCTTTTCAATGTGTGAACCCCAGGGGCCACATAGAGGCTGCATGCGGGGTCCAGGGGGTCCGTTCCGGCAAACCAAAGGCTGGACAGTAAGGACAGGTACCCGCTGGACGTTGAAGGACCATCGGTTGGATTTCCCAAGGCTAGGGGGCTGCAGATGCAGGGATACCTTTAGGCATCGGGAATCTTCATCAGTCCGGTCGCAGTCAGGTGGGCCTCCGGATTTAGACTGCAGGCATCGCGGCCAGGAGGGGTCAACCTCGGTAGACTCGAGGTCGGAATGACCTGGGGGCCTTCTCTGGACAGGTCAGCCACCTGGACTCGGCCCGTGGGCATCGGGTGCAGAGTAGACATAACTTGTGGATCTGGGCAGTTCTAAAGTCCTTTTGGGGATTTCTTTTGGAAAAGGCCACTGTCATCAGGAGTTCTTGGTCCTCTGCTGGGCAGGCAGTCCTCTGGGGGTTTGTATAGGTCGCTGGTCCTACAGGATGCATCACCTTCATGGAGCAGGTGTCTTTGAAGCTGCAGACAGACCAGTAGGTCTGGGGCCAAACAAGTTGTCATCTGGAGTCTTCACTGCTGGCGTCGGCTTAGTATTCCTTCTTCTTTCGTCTTCTTCTTGAGGTTGCCAGGAATCTGATGAGTGAAGTGCATGGGAGCCCCTAAATACTAGATTTAGGGGTGCTATATGGATTGGGGGCAGTAGCTAATGTCTACTGTCCCGGAGGGTGACAACACCCTTCCGGTGCCCAATCCCTTTGGGAAGGGGAGTACATTCCTAATCCTATTGGTCCCTACCATCCAAAACAAGATGGAGGCTTCTGCAAGGAGGGGGTCACTTCAGCTCTGGACACCTTAGGGGTGGTCCTAGCTGCAGTGGTCACTCCTCCCTGTTTTACCTAATTTTCTTGCCGGACCTGCGGCCAAATGTGGAGCATGGACTGGGGTGGTCATCTCCACTAGCTGGAATGCCCTGGGCTACTGTGACAGGAGGCCAGAGCCTTTGAGGCTCACCACCAAGTGTTACAGTTCCCGCAGGAGAAGGTGTGAATCATCTTCATCCAGAGCAGGCTTTGTTTCAAACCCCAGAGAGCACAAAGGCTCTCACCCTAGGAGGTCAGAAACGTGTCTGTTAGTGGCAGGCTGGCACACACTAGTCAGCCCTGCACTAAAAGATGGGTTAAAATACAAGGGGCGTCTATAAGATGCCCTCTGTGTGCATTTTACAATAAATTCAACACTGGCGTCGATGTGGGTTTGTTGTCCTGAGAGGTTTGATACTAAACTTCTCAGTCTTCAGTGAAGCCATCATGGAGCTGTGAAGTTTGTAATGACAATCTCCCAGCCCATGTACTCAATATGGGCACACTGCACTTACAATGTCTAAGAATGGACTTAGATACTGTAGGGGCATATTGCTCATGCAGCTATGCCCTCACCTGTGGTATAGTGCACCCTGCCTTAGAGCTTGTAAGGTCTGCTACAGGGGTGACTTACCCATGCCACAGGCAGTGGTCTGTGGGGGTGGTATCCTGAGAGGGATTCCATGTCGACTTTACCTTTTTCTCCCCACCAACACACACAATCTGCAATTGCAGTGTGAAGTGGTTGGTGAGGGGTCCCTTAGGGTGGCACAATACATGCTGCAGCCCTTAGGGACCCTCCCTTGGTACCACTGGTACCTTTTATAAGGGACTTATCTGTGTGCCAATTGTGCCGTTTTTGGAAAGAACACTGGTGCTGGGGCCTGGTTAGCAGGATCCCAGCACACCCTCAGTCAAGTCAACATCAATAAAAGGCAAAAGGCAAAAAGTGGAGGGTAACCATGCCAAAGGGGGCACTTTAAGTGTCAGATTGGTTATACTCAGCCAAGGGCTGGTTGTGGTCATCACTCGTTCACTCCATTGGCTAAATCAAGGGAGAACATTTGTATATCCCAGAAAGGCGCTGGAGTGCAGTGAGAACTTTGTACCCTTGCACTTACAGCCAAGACAAAGGTGGAATGCAAACATCAAGAGGCGTACTTACTAGAAGTGGCGCAGCCCGGTCGCTGCGCCAAAATTTCAGCGCCACGCTGACTCACTTCTAAAATGCAGGGATACACACATATCCCTGTGTTTCTCCCTGCTATGGCACTAAATTAGCTGCCGAGAGCTAATGCAACCACCCTGGCTCCATGGTGCAAGGATGGCTGATTTGGGGGTGAAAATGTTCCTGCACAAAAACAATCTTTAATGACAATTTGCTCCTTCTATGTGTGCTGCAAAATGCAAAAAAGTAGGAAAAATGAAACCATTTCCCCTTGTTGCCCCATGCTAGCACCACCGCTGGGGTGGTGTTAGATTTTGTTGCTTCCTCAGGTTTCCGAAATCTGGGGCAGCATCAAAATGCAATGGGTGTTGCTGTGGAACACCCACAGCAACACCCATTGCACACCTCTTAAACACAAAGTGCTGTGAGTTATGGGGCTGTATTCACATGGAGGCATTAAGCCACAAAAAGTGCCTTAACGCTGCCTTGTAAATGCGGTGCAGTGCACCACTCCACTGGACCACTTTAGTGGCGCTAGGGACTTGTAATATGTCCCTAAGCGTCTTAGGAATGAATTCTGCCATGTTTAGTGTAGTGGTGAGTCTGTACAGATAAATGGTTAAAACATGCAATGTAGCATCGAAATTATGTATCCCCTTTGTCAGCAAACATTTGAAGAAGGAAGAAGAATCAACCTGCAGTTCTGATGAACAGGTGGAAGCTTACAGCCTGAGAGTGCCAATGACCAGATAGACAGTGTAGGAAGAGTGTTCCTGTCAGGGGGACCAAGTCCAGGATGTTAACTATTGAAATACCTGAAGGAGAAACCTGCATGGGAGTAAACAATGTGCATGGATGTAGAGCCATTCAAGTCTTGTTGACCAACATCCCAAACCATTTCTTTACCCTGCTGAAAGAAACCAAAACTGCTGAATTTTATCAGATATGCACAGTTACTCAAGTTTACAATCAATCAGGAATTTGTAGAGTGCACTAATCACCCGTAAGGGTCTCAAGGTGCTGTTGCGGGGGTCCATCCTTTGTGTTTCAGTCAAAAAGCCAGTCTTAAGGTCCTTTCTAAATTGAGATAACAATGGTGATTGCCTGAGGTGAAGAGGCAAGCTGTTCCCAGCTCTTTGCTATGAGGTAGGCGAAGAATCTTCCTCCAGCCGAGGTCTTCCATATGCGAGGTACGGTGGAAAGTGCCCATTCAGTGGAGTGGAGAGGTCTGGCAGGGGAGTAGGAGGTGATGCGGTGGTTGAGGTAGGTGGGTCCCAGGTCGTGGAGAGCCTTATATGTGTGGACGAGGAGTTCAAAGTTGATCCTTTTCTCAACGGGAGGCAGTGGAGGTCTCTTAGGTGTCTGGTGATGTGTTCAGAGATGTCCACGATGAGTCTGGCACAGGCGTTTTGGATGTGCTGTAGTTTCTTCAGATTCTTCTGCGTGGTGCCGTCATAGAGGGAGTTGCCATAGACGAGTCTGCTGGTGACCAGGGCATGGGTTACGGTCTTGCGGCAGTCATCTGGGATCCGTTTGAAGATCTTCTGGAGAAGTCGAAGTGTGTGGAAACAGGAGGATGTGACAGAGTTGAACTGGCGGGTCATGGAGAGCCATGAATCCAGGTTGAAGCTGTGGTTGCGTGCATGGTTTGTAGGGGTGGGGGGGTGCAGAGTGTAGCAGGCCACAAGGAGTCATCCCAGGCTAATGTGGAGTGTCCCAGGATGAGGAGCTCGGTCTTGTCTGAGTTGAGCTTGTCCAGGCGGTGACTGCTTCCATCCTGTTGCGGACGTTCTTCTTAGTAGTTGTAGGGTTTTGTCAGAGTCACCAGGGGTCAGTGCACGTTCCCAACACGTCCACCACTGAACAGCTCCAAGACTCTTATAGATAAATCACAGAGACTGAGAGAGTTCAAGAGGGGAAGAGGGGATTAGGAAGGGAACAGCTGGGAAGGAGACCTGTAGTAAGAAAAAGGTCAGAACACACAATATGAAAATTATATCTCCTGAAATCAATACTAGACTATGATTCTAAGCATAGTCATTCTAAAAACATGAACAATCTAAGAATTACGTTTAAAATAACTAAGTTTCAAGATGGCCGGATACCTGTAAGGGAATCAAGATGGATTAAATGAAAACTTTCTTATTCAAGTACTTTCCTTTACATGAGAATCAGAAAAACATTCTGACTAAATTTTAAACCAGTCATATAAATCCTTTTTTGAGAATGCATACTAGGACCATACAATATTGCATCTAGAAACTCTGATCTTCTGTGTACTCTTAAAATGTTTCAAAACAAATTGCGCATATTGTAGATTTATATATATATATATATATATATATATACATATATATATATATATATATAGTAAACACCATAACAGGATTGTGCACCATGAATAACACAATACGGATTCAGGAAAACAAATCACATAACTTTTCAACTCGAATATTACATGATAAATATCTTAGAATAGTGGCATACAATAAACAACATGAAATAAACTCGAGGAGAGAATCGTGCGTCTTGCCGATTCGAGTGTCACCATGTAAAATGACAAGAAATGGTAGTACGGAATGAATATCAAAGTCAAATTATCATTAAACGAATCACACGTCTTGCCGATTCGTAAACCACCATGTAAATGCCAAGAAATAATAGCTCACAATGAATAACAAGATCAAAGTACAATGAAACGAATCGTGCGTCTTTTGCCAATTCTTAAGCCACCATGTAAATGTCAAGAAATGGTAGCGCGCAATGAACAACAAAGTTAAAACACCATAAAACGAATTGCGCGTCTTGCCGATTCTTAAGCCACCATGCAAATGTCAAGAAATGGTAGCGTGCAATGAATAACAAGATTAAATTATCATGAAACGAATCGCGCGTACTGCTGATTCACAAGTCACCCTGCAAATGTCACAAACACTCAAGCGCATATTTCACACGCACAAAGTACTCTGTCAAATCATAAACTAATTAGACCCAAGAACATGAGAGTTCTTGATAACGGCGTCGGGAGGCCAGCCCAACCATCGTCTTACCGCCCAGAACAAGGATCTCCAAATGAAGAATGAAAGTCAGATGTCTGGAAGATCAAAATGGGCCACCGGGACAGGAGCTCAGGAAGTAGCTGCTGCTCTGCACCAGGACCTCTGAATAGTGAGCACTTGGAGCTGGGCTGGCTCCTTTTTATAGTCTTGGCCCAGCCCACAACCACACCCAGGCATGTTGCAGGGAAAGTCTCTAGAAGGCCCTGGAAAGGGACCACACCCTAACACACTCTGAAAGCCTGCAGCAATACATTGCAAATGAACAGCATTTGTAAGCACATTAAAAATAAGTCTTCAGGATAGAACTTCTGCAATGCAAAAGGTTAAACAACAACATATCAACACAATGCATAAATTACGTTGTTTTGAGAGTGCTGGGTTTTTGCATTCTAGTCGCCAATAGAGCGTGCACTGCCCTGGTGTTGACAGGTTTTCATTCAGTGAGATTATTTGCTGGGTGTCGTCGGCATAGGAGACAATGTTCAGTCCGTGCTTCTGACGATGGACAAGAGCCGGGCTGTGTAGATGTTGAACAGTGTGAAGTACTCCGCAGCTGATCTCCATAGGTTCTGACAGGTATGGCGGGAGTTTGACTCTCTGTGTTCTGCCGGTCAGTAAGTAGAATATCCACCATAGAGCCTTGCTGCGGATGCCAGCTGCGTAGAGTCTGGAGCAGAGGGTGTGATGGGAGACCGTGTCTAAGGTGGCCGAGTAGGATGACAGTGTTCAAAGTTTACAGTGTAAAAAGAACTGTTCCTTAACTGCATTGTGCAGAGCTGAACTTTGGAGACTCACCAGTGTTAGAATGGGAGAAGGAGAAACTAAGAGCTAAATTGACTCTGTTATGGCAGCATTAACTACAGTCACAAGTCATATAGGCTTCCGCAAGGAGGAGGAGGGGGGGAGCGCCTGCTTGTCAGCCGCAATAGAGCTGTTGAGCTGTGGGCCCTTTTGAGCCTCGGCGAGGGAGTAATGGGGGGCATAGAGGGTGGATTCCACACGGACGTCCATCCCGTGTCTTTCGGGCAGGTGAAGTGATCCAGACCCACATGGTGTGTGTCTGAGAAAGTGTAGCGGTTCATGAATCATTGAAAACGCTTATGCAGGCAAGTAGAGAAGATTTAATTTGCCTCAGGGTTCTCTCTCAGGCCTCGGTTGACATCACATGTCCAAACAGGGAAGCAGCAGGTGGTGTTATGGCAGAGGTTATGACCTGTTCCCCACCGGTTAAAAAAGCTGTGAAGGCAAAACTTGTGAAAACTAGAGGGAGAGCAGCATGCGCATCATATAGCAATGCAGCACTGCCCAAAGTTCAGATTTTACCTGTGGACACAATGGTGAAGGAAGCACCTTCTCAAGGGCGTGCGTGTAGCAAGGTGCCGGCAGCAATTGAACCAGGGTCTGACAGAAATGCAGCGTGTGAAGATGTGGCTTCAAACATACTCCTCAAGGTGAGTCAGAGCCTTTGAGTGGATCGGCCTTAGTGGGGGAGGAGTGGTAGAGAACTCTTATACAGAGTGCCTTACTTTAGACAGTTTTCTTGTTAAAGGGCCTGCATTCTTCAGCATCACAGGATTAAAAAAGAGATAAAGCTGAAGAAAAGACAGTGCAAATTAATAAGGGTCCAGAATTTTTTTTAAAAGAAATTGGTGATTGAACTTTACGGCAGAATGGGACAACCTGAGACTGATGAGCAGTCTATTATGAGGCAAAATCTTTATAGAGATCATCCGGAGGCCAATATAAGATTTCAGAATTGGATTTTGGAAGCAGAAAATAAGGATACTAGAAAATGTTCACAGTCAAGTAAAAATTACAAGAACATGGGATAATGGGTTTGGGTTCAATGTGAAAAAGATAGGCTGGTTGAAAATACAAAGAGAACATGGACAGCGCAGGGGACCACAGTTTCTTCAGGTTTGGGTGGCCCAAAGGGCTACGAATGGAAAATGCTGGGGTCACAGACCATGCAAAGATTGCAGACACCGGTCCAGTATAAAGCGGCCTGCGCGCACAGGAATGAAGAGAGAGACGGGTCCTGGCAACAAGCAAGGATTCTCAGAACACAAAAGATGTTGGTTATAGTAAGACTGATCAGAATTAATTTGATTAGTGACGGTGAAAGGCCGAGTTGTAGCAAAACAATGGTGGTTGAATGGGAGGATGAGATTGAATTGGATTAGGAGGAAGATGAAGAAGAATTAGAGGGTGAGATCCCGCATTGGGATGAGTGTAACAAAGCAAGACAACCAAGGGGACGGGGAACGGATTCGATAACTTGTCTGCACAGATCTCTGTCTTGCAGGTCCCCTATCCTATATGGTCACAACCAATCCAGGAACAAGTCAGAAAGGAAGAGAAAATTAAAATGGGCACAAGAGGTCAGACAACAGCTGGAGCAAAGGAAAGATTACAACCTGGGGGCATGGCCAACCTAAGATGGCGCCGGATGCGAGCCTGTAAAGCTCTGCGAATCAAGCCCTCAGGGAACCAATGATCAGGCGCAACTGAGGGCCAATAGTGGAGGGAGACCAGAGCCGGTGAGTGAGGAAGGCTCCCTGATCCAGTGGAGGCTCAGCGAACCCCGGGGACTATGCCTTCTAGACAGCCACGAGCCTCAAGCTCCAGAGAGTGCCAATAGCGGGGAAGCCACAGCCCATGGCTCTCGTCCAGAGAAGGCATGTGAGCAACAGCCCTGGGGAATGGTAAATGAGGCCATCAGGAGGCCTCAGGCAAACATAAAGTGAGAAGAGGACCCCCCAGGGCCCACGAGTGCCCTTGAGAACGTTTGTCCAACAAGGCCTGCCACATCTGTCTGCTGGAAAATGGCAGCACCCTTCAACAAGCGGGATGCATGGATATCCAGAACCAGGTACTGTGGAGTGGGGAAGAGGAGAGGTCCATAGAGTGACTTCAGAAAGCCCTAATTGAGAGGGGGGGTTGCTCGACAATTGTTCCTCGAAGAAAGGCTTACTCTATTGACTCTGGAGTGAAAACTGAGCTGGGGTCTGAGTGAAAAGGACTGGGGACTGGATTTTAGGAATGCCGGGGTGAATTCCTCACCCCACCAGGGAGCAGAACACACCGACTACACTGGAGGCCCCCATCCTGAGAGACTAAACTCTAGGCGCCTGGTCCAGGGGAACTTAACTATTATCAGGCGTGCCCTCTCCCACTGGCTTGTATGAGAGCAAAGACTGGAGCAACTGAAGCTACAGTCGATCGAGGACCAGGCCACCCCAGCCCTGCAACTACTGACATCCTGAAGGGATAAACAGATCTCCATGGCCTGGAATCACGGAGAAGATTGCTCATCTGCAAGAAGAGGAGGGATGGAACTGGGGACCCTGCCAAATTGATGCTCAACGCTCACCTGACTGCAAAAGTTACTCCTGCCTGAATAAACAAGGCCTGAGGTGAGCTGGGGGTGCTGGCTGTGGGAAAGTGGCTGGCCCATGGGGCAGGTTCAGCTGGCGCTGCTGCCTGAGTGTACACCCCCTCAACCCCCTGCAGGCTGAGGAGTCGGCCCGGTAAATGGGAGGGGGCTGAGGTGGTGGCCGTATGGAATCCTCTGGGGCCCAGAAAGACTCTGGTGCTAGGCGGTCCGCGTGCTCCCCACTCGGGGAGTCATGGCATTGGAGTGTGCAAAATGTTGACCCCGGAAAAAAGATGGCCTGCACCAAACATACACATCCAAACCCCGCTCCCACCGAAAAGAGTGGCCACATCACCTTGATGCTGCCTGCCTACCCTACGCCTACAGAGGTACTGGAATACCACACAGAAGCAATACTAGCGGTCATAGGAGAGACCAAGTCGACACTGGAAGGGAAGTTTGAAACAGTAGCAGTAGGCCTCGGTTTGCTAAGAGCACAGTGGGAGACACGGAGAAAGAGGTACAGTGCCTACAGCCCATGATCAAAGACCACAAGAAACAACTGAGGCAGCTGCAACAAGAAGTGGGGTTCCTCTGTGAATGGGTAGAAGATGCGTTGGGTCGAGCCCGCCACAAAAACAATCAGGTGGTAGGCCTTTCAGAAAGCTGTGAGAGGCAAAGCATGGAACTTTACCTCTTAAAACTGGCTCCTACAAGATGTTATGGGTAGCAAGGTGTTCAAACTCTTTGCCATTGAACAGACACACAGGGTACCTGGAGGACAGTCAAGATCTGGAACGTCCCATAGGTCAGTAGTTGTCCACCTCCCAAACTCCCGCGACAAAGACGACATCCTGTAATGTGCCCAGGCACAGGGCCCGTGACAGGTGGAAGGCAGACAGGTGAATATACATCCAGATTACACCTAGACGCTCCAACGCCAAAGAGAAACATTTCTGGCCGTAAAACAACAACTGCAAACTCCTGGTTTGAACTACGTGCTCCTCTTCCCCTCCAAACTCAGGGTGGTAGACCAGTAGCAAATGATCTTATTTACAACGGCAGGGAAGGCTTGGAAATGGCTGGAAAGTAAGGGATGTGGCTGCCCTTCCAGGTGGGACCCCGCCCCTGACACAGGAAAGGTGGACAGAGGTTATGCCAAAGAGGAAACCCTGCTGGCAACTAAAGGGTACCCTGACAAAAGCAGAGACGGAACAAGCAAAGGTGGTGTCCAGACTCCAACAAACATGCTCAGTACCAACCAGCACTAGGTGGGCGGAATAGGTACACCCACTCGGACGACCCAGGAGATTCTTCGGCGGAATCCCTGCAGACAAGGAGTAAGACAGTGGACCAGTGGTCACCCCAATGATGGCGGATCTGCTGGGGTGATGGCATAACTGATGCGGAATCCTTGGACGAGGGTTAGACACCTTGAAGGTGGTGTGGGGCAAACTCTGCAGGACCTCAGATGGTCACTGATGGAGGCACCAGGAGGGCCACACCCTCACACGTAAATAACACATTGTTCTCTTAACTTCACTATACAAACTTAAGATGATTAAAGTTATGTTTACTTCATTGGGGCAACAGGCATGTCAAATGTTGGGGTGGAAGGTAGTTTGAAGACCACAGCGCAATGTGATTGGGAGGGGGGAGTTGGGCGTAGGGATGCTCACCCACTGATGAAGTAGAGATCACAGGAGCCCTGGGAGATCAGGACCAGGGAACGCAATGAGACACTCACAAGCCAATGGAGGACGAAACACTGAATGACCTAGGCTGCAGCCTAACCCTGAAAACCCTGTCATGAAATGTCAATGGCCTGGTGGACAAACTAAAACGAAGAGTAGTAAGCAAATACTTACTCAGACAGGACCCAGACATCATCCTGTTGCAGGAAACCCATCTGTTGGGCCATAGCTGCAGGTTCCTAGGAAAAGGCAGATACAAACTGTTGGCACACACAGGCTTCACAAGGCGCTCTAGGGGGTTAGGTCTCCTGGTTTCTAGTATTGTACCACTGGAGGTTCTCCACACATGGGTGGATGACAATGGCTTCCAGGCACCAATTGATGGCTGATGCAATAGGGATGTTGTGGTTCTGGGTTCCTGGTACTTTCCTCCTGTGTCACAATCCAAAGGACTAGAGCACATAGGGGCCTGGCTGACCCAATCCCCAGACGCACAGAGGGTCATTAGGGGGGACCTAAACCTTACGCTTTATGGGGACATGGACAGAATGACAAGACCGGGGACCAAATACGGCCCACCTTTGTAGAATTTATGGGTCTCACAGACCTGTGGAGGGCAAGGAACCCCAACATACGTCAATTCTCATACGCCACCACGACACAGGGAGCTAGGTCCTGACTGGACTATTTCCTGGTGCCCCGGTGTCACGGTTTCGGGTGGGTCTGATCAGGACTCTGGTTGGGGCACCCCTTGAGGTCACAGAATATCCCAAAGTGGTAGTGTACTGGGGCAGAAGAGCAGATAAGGAATACACAGGAAAGGACAGCTATGGACAGGCACAGGAAACAGGAAAGTAAAAGCAGAGCAACCTTAGTGTGAACAAACAGGAAACAGATTACTAATGGACAAACACACTGGGGTTACTACTAATTGTACACAGGATAGGGCTCAGAACCTCACACAGCAACAGGGAACGTCAATGCCTCTGTGCAGTTTTCTCTTACAGATATTCACCCCGCAAGACCCATAGAAAGGAGGCAGCAGAAGTGATTCTGTCTCTGGACCCTTAGAGCACAAACAAGGATAGTACTTACATACACAAGACAAACTCTTGTAGGTCCAGCTAGAAACACAGTGACAATTCCTGGAAAAACAGCAAAAGCACACTATCACTGTTAGGCACTAAAGACAACGTATAACACTAGACAAAGGATGAGGGCTGGAATTGGAAACCAGGAGCCAACCCCAGTACAAGGGAAAACACTTGTGAAGACTGATAGAACACTTACAAGACACAGACACCCAAGAGGAAACGGAAACAGAAGGAACAAACTAGGAGGCAGGGGCAGGAACTGGGAACAGGTTCAGGCTGAAGCAAAGGCAGGAATAGGACTGGAAAACAGAGTACAAGCTCTGGCTGGAAGAAGCAGTAACAGGAATGGGAAACAGGGAGCAGACACTGGCTGGAACAAGAAAGTACAGGGCTGGAATACAGGCAGTTGGAACAAGTAGGAAACAGGACTGGGAAACTGAGAGCAGGGTTAGGCTGAAACAAGGCAGGAACGAATATTTAGCATGTCCCAAATTGTGAATTCCTAACTAAGTCCAGGGTGCTGGGGGCCCCCTCTGCTGCACCCCAAAACATTTTTTAACAACATGTAAGGTGCACACATGCCAAAAGGGCATGTGTGCTTTACATGTAAATGTTAAAAATGCATTTTAAATGCATTTTTAAAATTTGCACATGGTTACCACCAAGTTCAACTTGGTGGTAATAGTGATTCCTTAATGCCCAATTCGCATTAAGGAATTGCTTCATACATGTGCTTTAGAAATCACAAATAAGGATTCCTTATTTGTGATTTCTCATTTAGAGAGTCGCAATTTGCGACTCTCTAAACAGGGTCGCAATTTTAAGGAATCGCTATTTTAGCGATTCCTTAAAATTGCATTCAGAATGCCTTTGATACATTCTGAAAGGGCTTTTTGCATTCGCAAACGGGCATTCGCACTAAAGGGTACCCTGACAAAAGGGTGCAAAAAGGTTTGATACATCTGGCCCTAAGTACAGTACCTATCATCAGATCTTCTAATACAAGATTCAAGTTCATGTCTTTAATTTTGGTGGGAGACATTACTTTCTTCAATAGTTGTGTTTCAGAGTGCTGTTTTTCAGGAGTCTTTAACTTCAGAGACACAGCAGGTAGCATTGGTGTGGCTGGTTTTATGTCAAGATCAGATAACAGTAGATCAAAGATCTGTTCTTCACTAACCGTTGAGCTAGAAACAGGAAACACAGTGGCAGGGAACAGCAAGTCAGGATCAGTGGTTGAGGCTGCAACTGTGTCCAGTTCTAGGAGAAGGCTATAATTTCTTATGACATGCTGTTCAGTTTCAGATTGCTGGCTTTCTTCCTCGTCTTTGCTTTGACACAGAAGAGATTTTTAGACTTTCTGAGAAGTCCATTACATTCTTAGTAACCGCAGGTATTTCTTCACGGTCAGAAACATCCATTAATTCACTTGAAACAGGAACTGTCTCTTTATTATCTGAAAATTCTATGATATTGTTTGAAAGGGCAGGAGTATCCCCACAAGCTGAAAATTCTGGTGTGCGCATCATTTGAACAGCACCATCTACAGGTTTATTTACAGCAGGGCAGGAACCACTGTCATTATTAGATTCAGATTATTCAACACTGTTGCACAACTTGCCCTTAATCTCCAGTAAAGTCATATCTTGGTTTCTTGTGGTGCAGCTATTGGAGTCTGCATCAGAACTCTCTTCTTCCGTTGGCTTTATTTGTTCTGATAGAGGGGCTGAAGCACTTTCTTCTGAAGACTCTGATTCATCCTTTGAATCAAGAGGTGTCAAATCTGTCAGAGATGTCAGAGATTCAATCAACTGTACAGGGATATTCTCTGGAGAACTACAAGCTGAGAGAGAGTCTGAAGAAGAGGCTGACATATTAATAACTAGAGCAGTCTTTTGGCATTCATTAGTAGCAGGGACAATCTGCTCTATAGTAGTCTTTGGAGAGGCACATAAAGTAGCATACTGTTGTTTAAGTCAAAGCTGGTGATCATTTTCTTTTTTCAGGCTTTCAAATTGCCTTGCAGTAGTTTCCATTCAGCTGCTCTGTTACTTCTTCTACCTTACATATAAACAGAATGTCTGATTCTGGCAACAGTGAAATATGCATCGATGAAAAGAGCCCACTTGCAAGATTTCTAGTGTATGTTACAACATATTCATCATAGAAGTCCGATATCTGCCTTTTAATCTGCCAGACCTGCTCTTTTAGTGTGTGTATGTCCATATCGTTATCAAACCCACTCAGGATAGAAAAGGGTTTAGCAGAGGTTTTAGGGATTGAGACTGGTGTATTATCATCCAGTTTGGGAAGAGCACATGCCTTTTGAGTGGAACTAAGGAATCCCACAGTCTTTACTGATCCCTTAGATACAGGTTCTATCCTGCTGACTTGAAAGCTCTGAGGGACTAGTAAGTCGTTATAAGACTCAGCACACTACTTTGAAGTCTGAGGAACTGACCTAGATGGTCTAAAGCACTCAACAGAAAACAAGGGAATCCCTAGTGTGGCTTCTTGTACAGTGTCAGGGTTCTTTGTTATGGCAGAGTCCTGGAAGTGAACTTGGGAAGCACTAGCATGAGGCAAGGAATTAACCGTCTTTTCTTGAGTGTGAGTGTCTTGTGCAGAGGTAGCAAATGCACTTCCATGGTTACGAACATTCTTACTAGCTTCAGCTAATAGATACTGCAAAAAGCCATTACATCCTTGTAATTCTTCTACAGACAGGGACTGAGGGCCATAGCCACAAATAACATAACAGTCTATCATTGAAAGATTAGCAAGCCACTCAGTGCAGTACTGAACTTGCAAGTTATGGTTTTCTTTAACAAGTCTATCCTTTAAACTCAGGTCTTTTTAAGAGGTTTTCAGAGAATGTATAGGTTTAGAAAGGGGTGTTTTAACATCATAGGAAAACATTTTAGGTCTCTGTGTGCCTTTACTGCCTGGGGAGCTTGAAATTTTTGGTTTGTGCATTCTGTCAAGGTTTCGGACGGGTCTGATCAGGACTCTGGTTAGGCCCCCCTTGAGGTCACATAATATCCCAAAGAGGTAGTGTACTGGGGCAGAAGAAAGGAGGCAGCAGAATTGATTCTGTCTCTGAACCCTTAGAGCACAAACAAGGATAGTACTTACATACACAAGACAAGCTCATGTGGGTCCAGCTGGAAACACAATGACCATTCCTGGAAAAACAGTAATAGCACACTATCACTGTTAGGCACTAAAGACAACGTATAACACTAGACAAAGGATGGTGGCTGGAATTGCCTCCTGGAAACCAGGAGCCAGCCCCAGTACAAAAGAAAACACTTATACACTGGTGAAGACTGATAGAACACTTACCAGACGCAGACACCCAAGAGGAAACAGAAGGATCAGACTAGGAGGCAGGGGCAGGAACTGGGAACAGGTTCAGGCTGAAGCAGAGGCAAGAATGGGACCGCAAAAAAGAGCACAAGCTCTGGCTGGATGAAGCAGTAACTGGAACGGGAAACAGGGAGCAGGCACTGGCTTGAACAAGCAAGGACAGGGCTGGACTACAGGGAGTTGGAACAAGCAGGAAACAGGACTGGGAAACTGAGAGCAGATTTAGGATGAAACAAATCAGGAACAGGACTGAGAAACAGGGAGCAGACTCTGGATGAAACAAACAGGAACAAAGCTAAGAGACAGGGAGCAGACTGTGGCTGGAACAAGCAGGAACAGGGCAGAGAAACAGGTTCAAGCTGAAACAACAGGAACAAGACTGGAACACTAACCGATAAGGGGTCTGTAACACAAAGGAATCGAACTCCAATGCACGACAAGGATCTTGAGGAAATGGCTGCTTATAAGCAGTTCCAAGCTGCAGAAAACCCCAGGTGGAATCACATGACTGGGCTGCACAGAGGAGGTTTCAGGTGTGTGTAGTCTCAGACACTCGCAAGTCCACGAGGAGGGGATCGGGTGAAAAGGAGCAACTGACTTCTCCCATAGAAAACAATGTTTAACAGAATCCAGGCTTTCCTGACTACCAGGCTGTGCAATATGAGATTTGCAGTCCCAGGAAGCAAATGTAATGCTACAAAAGCATAGCATGGCAAAAAGTTAAACAAACGGGAGTCAGCAAAGGACTCTTGATAAGTGTTCAAGGTGATTCCAAGACAGTACCTGTACAGCGCCCGGTAGAGATGGGACGACAGAGTCGTAATACCCGGCACCAGCTGAGCAGATATTCTGATACCACCTTTCTTCCTCTGGGAATCTGAGACCACTTGCCTTTGCTTACGGTGGTCCAAATGGGTGTCCCTGGTCAGAAAACCCTGTGGCGACTCAATGCCTGGGAACTACAGAACAGGGACACAGAAGCAATGATCCACACCGCCACATCCAATCATTTTGCGGAAAATAAAGGCTGAGTCCAGTAGCCAATGGATATGTGGGAGGCATATAAAGCAGTATAACGGGAGCAACTAATAGCCAAAAGAGAGGTCCTAAAGAGAGAAGGGGAACAAGAGTGTACGGTGCTCAAGGAGCAACTCACGCAGCTTGAGGCAGCTTACGCGGAAGTGCCCACAGAATGAAGGAGACCAGGCGGGAATAGACTGCCTTGGTGAGCAAGAAGCAAGAGCTCAATTTTGTGCCACCCAGAGATGAATCTATGAGGCGTGGAAGCTTCTGGCATGGTTAGCCAGGAAGGAAGAAGGGCAGAGGTTGGGTCATAGGGATCCGAATGCCTAACTCTCAGTTGGTAGAGACACCCCAGGCAGTCGCAAGGGAATCTGCGCAATATCTGGAACGGCTATATCAAAGCCAGGCCACTACAGATCACGGAAACTTAGACATCTTCGTGGGGGACCTCCCGACCCTTCGCCTGGACCCGGACCCAGACCTGGTTAAAATGCTGGAGGGCAAGAACATGGAAGGCAAAGTGAACATAGCCATCTCACAATTGATTAATGGGAAGACCCCAGGCCCTAACAGCTTCCTAGGATAATTTTATAAGGGCGTAACCTCGAAGGTTGTGCAACATTATGCTTGCCATGTTTGACTCAGTCAGCGATAAGAGTTTATTCCCACTGGACCTCAGAGAGGCTACTACCGTTCTGATCCACAAAGAGGGGAAAGCGGTTGATGATTGGGCCTCCTACATGCCAATTTCCCTGATTCACACTGAAACGAAGTTCTCGCCAAGGTGTTAGCAAACTGCCTGACCCAGGTGCTCGACTTTCTAATTAACCCTGACCAGCCTGGCTTCATGGCATATCAGGCCATGAGGCTCAGCTTAAGGAGGCTGAAGAACAGCCTGATATGCGGTGAGCAACTGCAGGAACCGAGGGTCCTGTTGGCCTAGGATGCTGAAAAGGCCTTTGACTCATTGGAGTGGCCATACATGAGGAAAACTGAATAAAGAGGTATCAGAGGAAAGAATAGCAGGTCCTGGTGACTGCTGGCCATTACTGGATCTAATGATTTCCCCTCTAGGTATTGTACCTAAGAAAGCCCTGGTGGAATACTGCATAATTCACCATTTGACCTGGTCCGAAGATTTTTCTGTGAATGATTTTATTGCACAAGAAGATGCATTGGTGTAATTTGCTTCCGTTGATGTAGCAATGCAATTGATCAGACAATGCATTTCTGGCACTGAATAAGGCGAGAGTGACATAAAATCTGCATTTTGGCTCCTCTTGGTACACCCATCTGAATTCTGACTTCTAGGAATACATTTTGATGGTCAAATCTTTGTGGATAAGGTATTGTCCATGGGCTGTCCTGTCTGATGTATGTTGTTTGAATATATTAGTACCTTTTTGCAATAGAGCTTTGCAACAAAAGCTAAGTTTGAACAAGTAAATCAGTACCTAGACAATTTCTTGCTTGTGGGAGGCGGACAAACAGATCACTGCAGCTGAGTCCTCCACCAATTTCATGAGTTTTCACTTGAGCTTGGGTACCGTTAGCACTAAAAAAAACTAGATGTCCCAACAGTCGTTGAGAAGACCATCAACAGTCGGACCACCCAGAATGCCACAAACCTCTGGATGACTCGCAACCATCCTTGACCATGGACAGACCGCCGCCCTCATCTTCCTCAATATCTCCACCATTGTACATATCACTTCCGACCACACACTCATCACCAGACTACACAAAGCGGGAATTCAAGGACTCCGCTGGCAAACATCATCAGATCCATGGAGTCAACATCATCTGCTATGTTGATGACACCCTCTCATTTTTTCCTTCTCAGACAATGCCATCACCACCAAGCCAACTTCATGCATGACTAGCGTGGCCAATTGGATAAAACCAAACTGCCTCAAGCACAGCACCAATGAAACTGAAGTGCTGATCTTCGAGAATAAGAGATCACCATGGGAATCCACTTAGATGCCTGCAGATCTTGGACCCACCCCACACAACAACTCCAGGAACTCATCCTGGACAACAACCTCACCCTGAAGTCCCCGGTCAACACCATCACCTCATGCTTCCACATCCTCTGTATGTTACGTAAAATCTTCAAGTGGCTTCCACTAGACACCAGATGTACCATTGCACAGGCCCTAAACACAAGCAGATTAGACTACAGCAGTGCACTATAAACTGGCATCCCAACCCATCTCCTTTACAGACTTCAAACCCTCCAAAACGCCACTGCCAGACTTGTCCTCGACCTTCAGGCACTGAACTCACACCACACTACTCCTCAGAGAGCTCCACTGGCTCCCGATCCAGAAGCACTGCCGAGTTCAAACTTCTCACACACTCACAACACGGGACTTCAATCACTGGCTTCACTTCCATCAACACACCAGACAACTTTGCTCTGCATCATACTCACTATCACAAACCCCTCATCCACAGAAGCAGCACAGGAGGTTGATCATTCTCCTACCAAGCTACCAAATCCTGGAACAACCTCCCCAACACATCAGGGCCTCCTCCTCACTTTTTGATTTCCGCTAGAAGACCTGGCTATTCAATTCGTCTTCTTGCAGGTCCATTGAGACTGCCTGCATTCAGACCCTGCCTCATCAAATGCCTACACTCACCTACTCAGCACCTGGATACCCTCACGAGTAATAAGCAGTGCTCTACCAATACACCATATGTTACATTACTGTAGGAGGACGGCTCTCTATGTAATGTGCAAAACCAGGCACACAGTGTAGGGGGTCCGGGCAACCACACATTGGGTTACAAAGGTAAAAACTAGACCACTTAATGCTCTAATTTTCATGGTAGCTTGGTTGAGCAGTTAGGCTAATCTTGGAGAAGAGCAAAGCATTTGTTGGACTCACAGTATTGATAAATGAGACCACACACTCAAAAGAATAACTCAAGACCAATTTACAAAAATACTTCAGAGTTTTATAAAACGTTTAAGACTAAGATCATCAAAATCGGATAAGTACTTTTTAAGTTATGAGTTTCTAAAGTTTAGCAAAAAGTAGTCTTTTGTGCGTATTTACACACCCTGGGAATCAACTGAGAAATACTTTATGCATATAAAATTAGGTAATGCATTTCCAAATATCTCCTTTTGTAGGTATGTTGAGGTAATTGGTGGGTACTATGGACCATCTGGAGAGGTTTGGGTGGTTAATGGTTTCGGCGGGAGCAGCTGCAGAAAGTCGTTGGAGATGGTGCCAGGCCACTGCGGGAGACCACTTGGAAAACCACTGCACAGGTGGACTTAAAGGTAAGTCTGGTGGGTCCCCTTAGAGTGTTGAGGTCGGGAGGTCGGGGGACCCTTAGGGCACAGCTGGATCTTCGGAGCAGGTCACAGGGTGGCTGGGTGAGCCAGGAGCGGTAAGGGTCATTTACAGGTCAGCAGGGGCGCTCTAGAGGAAGCTTCGGGTGGTTTCTGAAGTCCCTCAGCTGGGGCTTGCTCCTGTTCCTTTTGCAGTCCAGAATGGACTGTCTTTCTGAGTATCCGACGTTAGGTGACCAGTACCTGTAGCAATGGTGCAGTTCGACCGCTAGAGGGAGCAGTGCCACCAAACGTGGCACAGTTGCAGGGATTGTCCTCACGGTCTGTTGGGTGGAGTTTGGTTTGGCTGAGGCATCTGGTTCCTTGGTCAGCAGCTGGTCAGTGAAGGGGACTTCACTGGATCTTTGTTGCAGGAGAGTGATACCTTCACTCTGGAGGGAGATCTTTGCTGATTTTCAAAGTGTGAGGTTCCTCTGGCGGTTTGTAGAGTCCGTCCAATGTCCGAGCAACCCCTCAGTGGCGATTGTCAAGTCTTGTGTGCAGCAGACAGGGTTTGGCACCTTTTTCTTGGTGCAGCAAGACTTCGGTTCTCGAGCCCTGGGTCTTCTTTGTTGCTGGTCTTCTTGGAATCCGATTCTCTGGTCTAGGGGTGCCCACTAAATACTGTATTTAGTGGGTGTTTAGTGGAGTATCTAGTAGTGACCAGTAGGTCATCTACCTTAGGGTGGCTACAACCACTAAGTGACCACTTCCTCTGGGCAGAGCTCACTTCCCCACATTTGATTGGCTATTTTCCTTCCATGCAAGATGGAGGAAAATGAAATGGAGGGGTCACCTTGCATGCAACACCTAGAGGGTGGTGCAAGCTGGAGATGACCACTCTTCCTGTCCTTAGTTTGTTTTGCTGTCGTTGCTCCCACCAAAAGTGGGAGTTTGTAACAGGGGTGGCCATCTGCTGCTAACTGCAGGCTTGGGAGTCGAGTTTCAAGGGTGTATGCCCTTTGAAGCTTGTTAGCAGGACTGTGCATATTCATAGGGTGAGGTGGGATAGCACCTTTGCCCAGGGAGGATTTGTTCTGGGACCCAGGGAGCAGGATCTCTCACCCCAGGGTTCCAGAATCTTGTTTGGTGGTGGCAGGCTGGTTGTGACCGGCCAGCAACCATGCCAGGGTAGCACCTCTAAGGTGACCCAGGGGGCACCTCTAAGGTGACCCCTGGGTACATGTTGTAATAAATCCAATACTGGTGCCCATTTGGGTTTATCATTCTGAGTTGTTTGTTATCAAAGTATCCATCATGTAACTGTGAAAATAGTACTGATCATTGTCCAGCACATGCATTTAAAATGGCTGCTCTGTTCACCTGCTATGTACCAGGTTTGGCAAGGGCACAGTAGTGGCATATTGCTCATGCATCTATGCCCACACATACAAGAGAGTGCACCCTGCCTTAGGGCTAGAAGGCCTGCCAGATGGGTGACCTACCTCTATTGCATGCAGTGTGTAGTGGGCAGGGCCCACAGGCTGTGTGCCATGTTGATTTTGCATTTTAGGAGTGCATTAGAACACTCAGCCTGCAATGGCAGTGCTGGGAGCATCTGGATGCTTGGCCCTAGAGAGTGGCACAATCTGTGCTGCTGCCATCAGGGGCCTACCCTTAGTACCCCATGCCCTGAGGTACCTAAGCACCGTTTATATAGTGGCAGCTAAAGGCGTTGCCAATTGTGCCAACGCACCACAACAGTTTTGGGAAAGTGCTCTGGCCCCGGGAACCTGATTAACAAGACCCTGGTCACTAACAACTTTGAGACCACATCAAATACCAGGCACAAAGTGGGGGGCTAACCATGACAAAAGAGGCCCTTTCTCACAATTACAGAGGAACAAACTGAATCCACCCCCTTCTGTGTGTAATTAACACCCACCCTCTCAACCCACGTTATTCAGCGACTGACAATGGTGGCTGTGTGATTCTAGTCCAGAAGAAACTGCATTTGCCCCCTGCAGAGAGGCTGCAAGTTTGCTTTATCTAGTAAAAGGTGTGTTCAGACCTGTTGGACTTGGCACTTGTGGCAGGTTCATCCCCTGACTTATTGCCTCTTTCCTCCTATTTTTTCTGACCTCTCGCTGTTCGCTCTAGGACTCTGAGCATGTTATCACTGCTGATCAGTGCTAAAGTGCAGGTGCTCTCCCATCTAAAGTTGGTAGAATTGGCTTATACTAATTGGCATATTTAATTTACCTGTAAGCCCCTTGTACAGTGGTATCTCTATACCCAGGGCCTTTAAATTAAATGCTACTAGTGGGCCTGCAGTGCTGCTTGCACCACCCACTGAAGTAGCCTTTCAAACTTGTCTCAGGCCTGTTAGCACAAGGCCTGTATGCGCAGCTTTCTGCCACAGGGACCTGGCATCAAAATGTACTTGCCAGGCCCAGAACTCCCCTTTTACTACATGAAGGTCACCCCTAGGTAGTCCCTAGCTAGCCCTATGGTCAGGGTGCTATGAATGTAGAAGGCAGGGCAAAGGCCAGGTAGTATGGCCTGTCCTGGTAGTGACAAACAGCCTAACTTGGTGTTTCACTGCTGTGAGTGCTGCCTTCTCCTAGGATTGCATTAGAAATGCCCTGCCTTATATGTAGGGGGTATTGTCTGATTTATGAGGGGTAGCGTAGGCATGTTTGGGCAGAGTGACAGTTGGACTTTTTGCATACTTTTCAGACAGCCTGTATACAGGGAGGGTGGAGGAGTAACAGAGGTGCATCTGCATGCTGAATAGTCTTCCTGGGCTGAGAGAAGGGAGAGGCGGGCCACACCTGCATTTGTAAAGGCTGTGCCCTGGCATCACACATTAGGGTTGTTTACCCCCAACTGATGTTTGGAGCCTGTGCTGGAGGAGAGAGGGGGCACTCCCAGAACCAGTTGTAACTGGTTGGAACCTCTTCTCCCCTTTCTTTGTAAACATACTGTAAAACAGAGTATAAGTACAGTGGAGTTTCCCCCACAATTTGGGAACTCTTGGAACTTACCTAGAACTGGACACAGACTGCTGGAGGGACTCCCCAGGAACTGAAATGGACTGCTGCTGCTGTGCTGACCTGTGACCTGCTTGGGCACTGTAAGGAACTGCCACTTGCCTGCATCCACTTTGTGCTGGCCTGCTTCTGGGCTCTGCTGACCTGTGCTGCATCATCATTTGTCCCCCAGGGGCAGAGTGCTGTGGCCCCTGACCCCTGCAACTGCCTGAAAGCAAGAAGTGCATCAGTTCTTGGACTTAGCACCTGGAGGGCACCCAGCACATTCGTAAAGAGTCAGCTCTTTGGAAAGTGCTTTATCTTTTGTCCCCCAGCGCTGGAGAGCGCTTTTTGCCACCAAGAAACACTGCTGCGACCCAGGCTTATCAGAGTGTTCTAGTGCTCGTAAGCTTGTTATTGCCAAAATCACCACAGCTGCCCGGGCGGGCTGTTTACATTAAGCGCGAGAGTGCGCTGCTTCCCTGTGCCCCCGGGACACCATCGTCTGAAGAAAATGAGTGATTGCAGTCCTATTGTGCCCCCTGGGTGAAGTGCGCTCTGAGGAGCACCCATAGGGCACAGGCAGGTACCCATCCTGGTGCCTGTCCTCTGTTATGGCCCAGGCAGGCCAGTTGCTGCAGTGAAGCCGGGAGGGGGGAAGGAAGAGGAAGCCTCATCGGAGGTTCCTCCGCCCCCTGGGCCCCACTTGTCGCATTGGGGGTATTGTTTGCCCCCCCTTTTTTTCGGAGGGCCGGTTGAGGCCCATGGGGAGGCTCCCAATGACCACGGGCCCCTGAAGAAGCCCAACCCGGATATCTTCGTGAAGGGCGGGCGGGTTGGAAGCCTCATCAGAGGATCCCTGCGCTTCCAGGACTCCATATTGTTCTTTGGGGCATTACTGCCCCCCCTCTTGTTGGAGGGCCAGTGGAGGCCCGGGGGGGGGGCCCAGAGATCGCAGGCCCCAGGAGGGGCCCATTATAAATCAGAGGGGTGATTGGCTCCTTCCTTTCATATAACTTGGTGTTGTGTTTCCTTTGTGGTGGGGATAGTGCGTCACGTATGTTGTGCTTTACACATTGCCTCCGGGAAAGGCCTGACTGCTCGTGCCGAGCAGAGGTTATCTTGGACGTCTAACTCCCTTGCCCTGTCTAGAGTGGGTGGGTTCTACCTGGCTTAGGTACATACCCTAGCCATCCAGAAACCCCATTTCTAACAAGTCCCCATAAGTGTGATCCTTTGTCTTAATCAAGTGTGGGACATAGATTTATGTGTATGTGGAATGTATGGTTTCCTTATTGGCGATTCAATGATGGCATCCATTTTGGACCCAGTGTCTGGACACAGACTGCTGGAGGGACTCCCCAGGAACTGAAATGGACTGCTGCTGCTGTGCTGACCTGTGACCTGCTTGGGCACTGTGAGGAACTGCCACCTGCCTGCATCCACTTTGTGCTGGCCTGCTTCTGGGCTCTGCTGACCTGTGCTGCATTATCATTTGTCCCCCAGGGGCAGAGTGCTGTGGCCCCTGACCCCTGCAACTGCCTGAAAGCAAGAAGTGCATCAGTTCTTGGACTTAGCACCTGGAGGGCACCCAGCACATTCGTAAAGAGTCAGCTCTTTGGAAAGTGCTTTATCTTTTGTCCCCCAGCACTGGAGAGCGCTTTTTGCCACCAAGAAACACTGCTGCGACCCGGGCTTATTAGAGTGTTCTAGTGCTCGTAAGCGCGTTATTGCCAAAATCACCGCAGCTGCCCGGGCGGGCTGTTTACATTAAGCGCGAGAATGCGCTGCTTTCCTGTGCCCCCGGGACACCATCGTCTGAAGAAAATGAGTGATTGCACTCCTATTGTGCCCCCGGGGTGAAGTGCGCTCTGAGGAGCACCACCAGGGCACAGGCAGGCACCCATCCTGGTGCCTGTCCTCTGTTACGGCCCAGGCAGGCCAGTTGCTGCAGTGAAGCCGGGAGGGGGGAAGGAAGAGGAAGCCTCATCGGAGGTTCCTCCGCCCCCTGGGCCCCACTTGTCGCATTGGGGGTATTGTTTGCCACCCCTTTTTTTCAGAGGGCCGGTTGAGGCCATTGGGAGGCTCCCAATGACCACGGGCCCCTGAAGAAGCCCAACCCGGATATCTTTGTGAAGGGAGGGCGGGTTGGAAGCCTCATCAGAGGATCCCTGCACCGCCAGGACTCCATATTGTTCTTTTGGGGCATTACTGCCCCCCCTCTTGTTGGAGGGCCAGTGGAGGCCCGGGGGGGGCAGAGATCGCAGGCCCCAGGAGGGGCCCATTATAAATCGGAGGGGTGATTGGCTCCTTCCTTTCATATAACTTGGTGTTGTGTTTCCTTTGTGATGGGGATAGTGCGTCACGTATGTTGTGCTTTACACATTGCCTCTGGGATAGGCCTGACTGCTCGTGCAGAGCAGAGGTTATCTTGGACGTCTAACTCCCTTGCCCTGACTAGAGTGAGTGGGTTCTACCTGGCTTAGGTACATACCCTAGCCATCCAGAAACCCCATTTCTAACAAGTCCCCATAAGTGTGATCCTTTGTCTTAATCAAGTGTGGGACATAGATTTATGTGTATGTGGAATGTATGGTTTCCTTATTGACGATTCAATGATGGTATCCATTTTGGACCCAGTGTCTTAGTGCTACACAAAACTGTGGTGTCCTTTGTGCTAAGGTAGTGATACTTCCTCCATCCCACCATGAAACATGGGTACCTGGTGGGTGGTAAAGCACCCCAGCCCACATCTTTTGTTTCAATGTAGATTTTTCCTGCCTGGCTGAAACTTGCCCTTTCACCCATTTCTCTGTAGCAGCCATTACACAGGGCAATGGGAGCAGATGCAGGTCTTAGGCCCCCATCACAACCCTGGTGGTCGGTGTTAATGCGGCTGTAACACCGCCAACAGGCCGGCAGAAACAAAAATGGAATTACGACCACGGCGGAAACTACCAACATAGACAGCCACTTTAACACTCCGACCGCCACGGCGGTAGAAACAAACACTGCGGCAGTAACCACCAACAGACAGGCGGAAGGCAATGTACCGCCCACCCTATCACAAGATGCCAATCCGCCACCTTTTCCGGGGCAGAACCAACGCAATCAAAAACATGGCGGAAACAGTACTCAGAAGGGGAAATCACTCACCTCTCCACACCCCACGATGAACCAGGACGCCATGGAGCCAGAACTGCAGATTCTTCCGGCGATCATCTTCCTGCTCCTCTATCAGGAGCTCCAGACACGGCGGTGATGACTACGGTGTGTAATGCACCTACAACACAGGGGAGGGTAGAGGGAAACGAGAGTGACACACACACGCAACAGGCAACACCCCCACCCCCACCCTCACCCACAACACCAGACACACAAATACATGCTACAACATTACATATACACCCCCCTCACCTCCCCTTCAATAACGCAAGGACAAAAGGAATTGATTTTAATGTCTGTAATCAATAAAAATCCAGTAGTCAAAACTATAAATACAGTATATACAATTATGTACACCAACTACACAAGTCCAGATAGTGCACCAATCATTATCCGTGGACCACTGGGCTCAAACGGAGAGAACACTGGAGGGGCATCAGATGGAAAATAAACAGGCACCTCAGGGGGAGGGAAGGGGGGGACCTCAGCCTGATGAACACACGACGCCACTGCTCCACGCGGGGATTCCATGCCCATTGATGTATCCTGGGGAGTGCAAAGCCACAGTCTCTCAAGTCTCTCCAGTGGGTGGTTTGCCCACTGCTTTATCCTGTGGAGTGCAAAGCCACTGTCTCTCAAGTCTCTCCAGTGGGTGGTTTGCCCACTGCTTTATCCTGGGGAGTGCAAAGCCACAGTATCACAAGTGGATGTCTTTCTCCACTGCTTCTGGAGGGGGCTTTGTGCCCAGAGTGCTTCATCCTGCCAAGGACTGAGGTAGTGGATGTGATACTCCACTAGTTCTGGAGGGGGCTTTGTGCCCAGAGTGCTTAATCCTACCAAGAACTGAGTTAGTGGATGCCTTTCTCCACTGGTTCTGGAGAGGGCTTTGTGCCCAGAGTGCTTCATCCTACCAAGGACTGAGGTAGTGGATGTGATACTCCACTGGTTCTGGATGGGGCTTGGTGCCCAGAGTACTTCATCCTGCTAATTACTGAGGTAGTGGATACCTTTCTCCACTCATTCTGGAGGGGGCTTTGCGCCCAGAGTGCTTCATCCTGCCAATGACTGAGGTAGTGGATGCCTTTCTCCACTGGTTCTGGAGCGGGCTTTGTGCCCAGAGTGCTTCATCCTGCCAAGGACTGAGGTAGTGGATGTGATACTCCAATGATTCTGGAGGGGGCTTGGTGCCCACAGTGCTTTATCAGACGAATGAACACTGGGGATGGCAGCCATATCTGCGGTGGTGCCACTGGCTCAGGATGTCGCGGGCCGCTGGCGGTGCTTGCGGCGGAGTCAGTCGCGGCGGTGCTGGCTGTGGGCTCTGTAGCAGCGGTGCTTGCTGCGGGCTCTGTGGCGGCAGTGCTGGCTGCGGGCTCTGTGGCGGCGGTGCTGGCTGCGGGCTCTGTGGTGGTGGTGCTGGTGGCGGGCTCAATGACAGTGGTGCTGGCGGCGGGCTCTGTGGCGGTGGTGCTGGTTGTGGGCTCAATGACAGTGGTGCTGGCGGCGTGCTCTGTGGCGGCGGTGCTGGCGGTGGGCTCAATGACAGAGGTGCTGGCGGCGGGCTCTGTGGCGGTGCAGGTGGCGGGGCAGGTGCCAGTCTTCTCCGCCGTAAAGGTTGGCGTCGACGTGGACAGAAGGTGTGACACTGGTGCCTCAGTCGTGCCACCATGCCCTCTCCTGACCTGCCCTTGAGTTTCTGGCCCTTCCCCACCCTGGATGGTGGTGCAGCTATCTTGCCATTATCGCCTTTCATTTTCCCTGAGCCCTTGGTGGCAGGTGTTTTCTGCTTCTCCCTCTGGGATTTGGGCAACTTTTTTAGTTTTGCAGGTGGCGGAATGTTCTTGCCCTCGCTCCGTGGCACACTGGCAGCCCTGATGGCTGGCACACTCCAATAGCCCGCAGTTGCTGGCACACTGTGCCTGGGGATGTGGTGGCTGAGGTGCTGGGTTGGGACCTTGAAAGCCTGGCCCTAGGGGACGGACGGGGTAGGGGAGGTGTAGGGAAGAGGTCAATATTAGCCAGGAAACGTTTTTTAGACACACTGGGATGGGTAGATGGAGGGCGTTTGGGAGTGGAGGAAGAGGTAGTGGTTGTAGGAGGTGTACGTCTGCTGGATTTGGGTGAAGGTGCATGGGCTGGAGGCTGTTGTGAGGTGCATGGCTGTTGGGTGGCTGTGTGCCTGCATTTGTGTACTTTGGGAGGAGGGCTCACTGACACACTGGGAAAGGACACTGGGGATGTGTGAATGGTAGTGGGGTGGTGAGTGCACGTGAGCAGTGTGTGGTGATGGGCATGCTGGTGATGGAGGTAGTGGCTGAAGATGTAGTGCATGCAGGAGTGAGTGGAGACGAGACTGGGAGGGAGGAGGGAGACGTGAAGGAGGGAGACACAGTGGAGGAAGTGGATGTTGGTATGTCTGTATGGGTATGATGCTTGTGTGAGTGCCTGTGGGATGTGTGGTGCTTATGTTTGCCGGAGCCACCCTTGTGTGTTGAGGTGTGTGCATGCTGGTCTGATGGTGTGCTTGGGAAAGGCTGAGGTACAGGGGATTGGGTCTGGGTGGAGGAAGTTGGAGGGGGGAGGCTAGACACAGAGACAATGGCTGCCATCAGTGCTGAGGCCAGAGCCTGAAATGCTCTCTGTTGGGCTGCCTGGCCAGAATGAATGCCCTCCAGGTATGCATTTGTTTGTTGAAAAATGCCTCTCAACACCCTGGATGGCATTCAGAACGGCAGACTGCCCAACAGTGAGGGATCTCAGGAGGTCAGCAGCCTTCTCACTGAGGGCAGCAGGACTGACTGGGGCAGGGCCTGAGGTGCCTTGGGCGAAGGAGATGCCAACCCTCCTGGGTGAGCAGGCACGGGACACATGCTGAGGGGCTGCTGGGAGGGCGGTGCTGGTAGGGGGGTGGCGGCTGTACCTGTTGATGCGGTGGGCACAGAGGTGCCCGCCACCGCAAGGGAGCTCCCATCAGAGGAGGAGTCACTGTCGCTGGTCTCTTCTCTTGTCCCCGCCGTGGAGCTCCCCTCCCACTGGTGGCTTCAGACTCCATGGTTTCGCCCTCCAGGGCCAAGTGGGATGCAGCTCCCTCCTGCTCCGGTGCCACTGCTCCTCCGTCTGATGATGCTATTGCACACAAGAACAGGGAGACCACAAAAAGGGGGGGGGAGACAGAAGAAAGACATGTTCAGTGCATGCAACACCACTACCGTTGGCGGACACTACAGACACAGCAGACCTCTGCACTACGCCATGCACTTATAGTTTCTAGATTATTCACAGGGCCAGGGGTAAAAGGCCTATGCCAGATTGCTGAACACATGGAAGTCACAGGAGCCTGACTAGGTGTAGATGGCACTAACCACTGGTGGGGTTGGGGTGCCACTGAGCCTGCCTCACAAGGGACCTTTTCTACCTAGCTCGCCCTGGCCTAGGGGAACCCACTGCCCACCTCCCCTACTCAGACACCTCGTACTGCGCGCAGAGTCAGATGATTGTGACTGTACTCACCCCCTTGTGGCTGCTGTGATGCCCTCAAGCGCCCATCCAACCCTGGATACACCACTGCCAGGAGCCGGAACATCAGGGGGGTCATGGTGCGATGGGCACCCCTCCCACGTTGAGAGGCCATCCCCAGCTGGGCCTCCGCTGTCTTCTTGCTCCAGTGGCGAATGTCCTCCCATCTTTTCCTGCAGTGGGTGCTCCGTCTGTGGTGGACCCCCAGGGTCCGGACGTCCTTGGCGATGGCACGCCAAATATCCTTTTTCTGGTGGGCGCTGACCTAGAGGAATAGTACAGGGGAAAAGGATAATCTTTACCCGTCCGGACCGTCATACTCATTGGCCCATGTTCCCACCCTTGCCCTAACGCACAGACACTCACCATCTGCACATGCAGGCCTCAGTCCCCCCCATGTATCTTCCAGCCACACCATTCCAAACAGGCATTGCCCATGCAGCATGCTCACAGTGTACTCACCTGTTTGTCTGGAGGACCGTGGGGTAGCGTGTACTGGGGGAGGACCCCATCCACTAACTTCTCCAACTCCTCTGAAGTGAAGGCAGGGGCCCTTTTCCCAGACACATGAGCCATCGTCGCTTCAAGACTCAGGTCACAGCAGCACTTGCAGTGTAGGTCCTCGCCTGTTGAAGGTCAGGTATCAAGTGACTGAACAGACAGAAAATGGCGGTCACGTCCACGGCGGTGCGTACCGTCACCACCGGCGTACATCGTCACTGGCTCCTGGGATCCATAGGGTCCAATGTTAACCAATGCAGATTTGCGCTGAGGTCTTCGACCGCCTACCGCGACGGTGTTGAATGCCAGCGCAGTTACCTCATATCCCCTTGTCCCACCTTACAGGTCAGGTAGCCGCCATTTCAGGGTGCCACATGGCATTAATAATAACTGCCTCACACCTATCTAGGCCTTGCATGCAGGCATTAACAGGCACATTGCGGATTAATAAATGTGTGGTAATGACATTTTGTAATACCTCAGTGTTGGCTGACTCTCTGCTCGCTGTTCTCGTCCTTAGGGCACGTCCGCTGGGGCAGGTGAGGAGATGGCGGCATCCTCCGGTGTACATACCGCTGGTAGACCTGTCGACAATGGAAGAGAGACACGTAATAGTCACCTACAGACTTGATCGTGTAACAATCCATGAACTGTGTGCCCAGTTGGAGCTAGACCTGATGTCAGCTATCCGCCATCCCACAGGGATCCCCCCTCTAGTGCAGGTCCTGTCAGTACTCCATTTCCTGGCAAGTTGGTCTTTTTAAACCACAGTGGCCATTGCATCAGGGATGTCCCAGCCAATGTTCTCTAACGTGTTGTCCAGAGTGTGGTCTGCCCTGCTGAAACACATGCGCAGCTACATCGTTTTCCCTCAGATGGAGAATTTGCCTACAGTGAAAGGTGACTTCTATGCCCTGGGACATATCCCCAACATTATAGGTGCCATTGATGGGACACATGTGGCCTTGGTACCCCCCCGCAGGAGTGAACAGGTGTACAGAAACCGGAAGAGCTACCATTCGATGAATGTGCAGATGGTGTGTTTGGCCGACCAGTACATCTCCCATGTGAATGCCAAGTTTCCTGGCTCAGTGCATGACGCTTACATTCTGAGGAATAGCATCATACCCTTCTGTGATGGGGCAACTCCAAAAGCACCGTGTGTGGCTAATAGGTGAGGAAAAAGACCCTATACCCTGTGAATAGTTGTCTGGGGTTGTCCCTACGGGTTAGTGTGTGTCTAACAGTTGTCCCTCAATATTTTCAGGTGACTCTGGTTACCCCAACCTGTCATGGCTACTGACCCCAGTGAGGAATCCCAGGACAAGGGCAGAGGAACAATACAATGAGGCACATGGGCAAACTAGGAGGATTATAGAAAGAACCTTCGGCCTCCTGAAGGCCAAGTTCCGGTGCATCCATATGACAGGTGGTTCTCTCTACTACTCACCAAAGAAGGTGTGCCAGATCATCGTGGCCTGCTGTATGCTGCACAACCTGGCTTTGCGATGACAAGTGCCTTTTCTGCAGGAGGATGGTCCAGCTGGAGGTCTTGTGGCAGCTGTGGAGCCTGTGGACAGTGAAGAAGAGGAGGCTGAAGAAGAGGATATCGACAACAGAAACAACGTTATCCAGCAATACTTCCAGTGAGACACAGGTAAGAAAATATCACTGCTTCCCACATCTCATACTATTGTTTGACCTATCATAAGTCAGTCATTTCCCCCCAGTGTATGGACCCTGACTTGTCACTTTGCATTTCCATTTAACAGATGTGGGTCCCACTTGGTGACCTCTGCTATATTACCTCATGGACTAGAGCTGTGTTGCATCGGTATGTTGACATTTAAATTGACATTGCTATATTCCATAGTTGTTACAATTACACATTTGTGAAAGCACAGACTGACTCCAGATTGTTTTGTGATTGATGTGTGTTTATTTTTGTGCAAATAAGTGGAGGGGTTTGTAAAATGGTCAGTGGTGATGGTGGAGGAATGTCCATGGCAGAGTCCAGTCTATTTGTTTCACAGGTGCATTGTCCAAAGGGGCATAGGAAGTGGAGCAGGGCAGCTGAAGGATGGACAGGGTGACAAAGTGGGACAGAAGGATGACATTCAGAGGGGTTTCATTTCTTGGCGGGGTCTTGGCAATGTTCTCTGTCTTGTTCTTGGATCTCAGGGACCGTTTGCGGGGTGGCTCTCCATCTGCAGGGGGTGGGGTGCTGGTGTTGTGGTCCTGTCCACTAGCGAGGGAGGAGATGGTGGGCTGTTCATCATCCAGGCTAGTGTCAGGGGCCCCTTGTTGTTCCACAGTGTTCCTCCTGGTCTTGACAAGGTACTGCAGCACCCCTACAATGGTGACCAGGGTGGTGTTGATGGACTTGTTCCTCCCTGATCCCCAGAAAGTGTTCCTCCTGCAGCCGCTGGGTCTCCTGAAAGTTGGCCAGTACCATTGCCATCGTCTCCTGGGAATAATGGTACGCTCCCATGACGTTGAAGAGGGCCTCGTGGAGAGTGGATTCCCTGGGCTTGTCCTCCCCCTGTTGCACAGCAGTTCTCCCAGTTCCCCTGTTTTCCAGTTCCTCTGTCCCCTGAACCGTGTGCCCACTGCCACTGCCCCCAGGTCCCTACGTTGGGTAGGGGTCCTGCAGGGGTGTAAAGGCATGATTATTGCATCTGTGTGTGCCATCGTGTGCAATGGGTGAGTGACCCTGTACTCCAGTGCTTGCATTCTTGTCTAGGTCCTTGTGTGAATTTGGTTTGGGGTCTGTGTGGGTATCTGTAGTGGACATGCTTTGGTGATAGGTGTCCATGCTTTGGTGTTGCATGCATGGCTTGGTGTTGGGATGTGTGGGTTGTGATAGGGGGACATATGTGAGGTGTTGGAGGGATGGGGTGAGGGTGAGGGTGGGGGTATGTGATGGCATGCAAGTAGGGTGGGGGATATAATAGTTAAGAGTTGCCTTACCAGAGTCCATTCCTCCTGCTACTCCTGCGAGGCCCTCAGGATTCAGTATTGCCAAGACATGCTCCTCCCATGTTGTTAGTTGTGGGGGAGGAGGTGGGGGCCCACCGCCAGTCCTCTGTACTGCAATCTGGTGTCTGGAGACCACGGAACGCACCTTCCCCCATAGGTCGTTCCACCTCTTCCTGATTTCATCCCGTGTTCTGGGGTGCTGTCCCACTGCGTTGACCCTGTTGACGATTCTGCGCCATAACTCCATCTTCCCAGCAATGGAGGTGTGCTGCACCTGTGATCCAAATAGCTGTGGCTCCACCCGGACGATTTCCTCCACCATGACCCTGAGCTCCTCCTCAGTGAAACTGGGGTGTCGTTGAGGTGCCATGATGTGGTGTGGGTGATGTGTGAGGTGGTGTTGGTTGTGATGTGTGAGGGGATGTGTTTGTGTGTGTTGTCTGAGGTGCGTGGATGTTGTGTGAGTGATGATGTTGTGTGTCTGTGGATGCTAGTGTTGTTTCTGGTGGTGTCTCTCTCTCTGGCTTTCTATCGCAATTCTGGTCGTAAGGATTTGTGGGTGATGTGGGTGTGTGTTTTATATTGGATTGGGTGTGTGGGAGTGGTGTGTTTATGTGTATCAGGTGTGTGTATTTCGATTTGTCCAATGTGGATGTGTTTTGTAAATGTGTGTTTATTTTGAGCGCGGCGGTGTGTACCGCCAATGGATTACCGTGGTTGGAAGACCGCCGCGTGGATTCGTGGGTCGTGATAGTGTGGGCGTATTCCTGTTGGCGTGACGGTGGAGGTTTTGTTATCGCCAGTTTGTTGGTGACCTTAGGTGGACTTGTGTGGGTGTCTGGATTTTGGCGGATTCTGAGCTGTGGATCGTAATAGCTGTAGTGGCACTGCGGTAAGTGGGATTTACCACCAATGTTGTAATGAGGGCCTTAGTCTGACATAATGCCTTGACCAGTTAGAACTGGTCTGAGGGTGAACTGTGTGACAGAAGTTTACCAAACAGAGATAAAAAGCACAGGGTGTTTGCTGTTTGATTCGAGGCGAGCCCAGAACCCTCAAAAACAAAAGATCATTTAGTTGACTCCCACAACCAGCCTTTGTCACCAAAGGGTTGTATGTAATGGAACTCTTCTGCATTCAGCATCGTCAGACAGTACAAGATTTTGCCCCTCAGTGAAAATGAAACAGACACAGAAGTAGAAGATCTGTGTGGTAGCCATTCTCCATCCACACCAGGTCTAATTCTGGGAAGGCCCAATAAGTAGCCTTAATGATGTGGCCTAGGGACACGTGGATGACTTACATGCCTAGTGCAGACACACAGACAGGTTCAATCCATCCCGTAATATACAGGCTGGCTCTGTTGAACGACAGAGGTTGCCCTGATCTCAGAGCTGTTTGAACCATATACCTCATGAATAAAGGACTGGTCAAACCCAGCAGAGATTAACCAGCTCCCAGTTGCCTTGAGTGGGTGACCTTTATCTCTATTGTGCTCCCAACACAGGAAAATCTTGATGATGCCTGGTGCACCATTCCCAATCAGCAATCAGCTCGGCCTATAAGTAGTTTTTGGCACTCATACTACAGAGAGGTTCAGTATGAATTACTATCCTTTCCTTGACCCAGTCTTTTGACTACCTGATCTTGCTAATGTTTGCTCTCTCTCAAGTGCCAAAATCTGCCCAATACTTAAATAACAAAACAAACTAGAAACATAAATAATACAACAATGAGAGATTTATAATAATCTTGGGAACCTTATTAAACAAAAGCTGAGCATGAAAACACACATATTGTTCACGGTCAGTGATCAGAGCAAATAGTAAGATGAGAAATTACTTTTTTCTTAGAAGTTTCAAAAGCATGTAGCTTACTCTCAGGTCTCCAAAAGCCATGCCTCATTTAGCAAGTCACCCACAGTCAAATAAATGGCAGGTCTGTTTTCCATCAAATTATTTACCTAGCCTACCCCTTGGCACTGTTGCAGGAACTATTATCTTACTTTGGGTGCTGCCAGGGGCATCAGCTCACGAACATTACAGGGATTCTGAAAAAAATCCTGTTATTACAGAACGAGCAATTGCAGTGACGAACAAATGTCTTCAAGTCGAGAATGTGTTTGTGGGAGGAAAGGAGATGGTATACCAAGACATTATTTTTGCAAAAATGTGGTTCAATGGTGCATTTTAATCCAATGGTCTTAAACACAGGTGTTGGAAGCCCGCCTTTTCTGCATGGTGTGATTGGATTTTTTTGTAACAAAGTGTCTTTGCTCACTGTTTAAGCATGGTTGAATTGAATACTCTTAACTGGCATATTTAACTTGCCTATAAATCCCTAGCATATGGTACAAAAGGTACCCAGGGCATGAAAGTTAAATGGCACTAGTGGACTGTATCATCTGTTATGCCATCTTCTAAAGTGCAGTGCATACATGGCGTCAGGCGTTCAACCACAGCCTGACTGTAGTACTGTAAAAACTGCTATTTTACCTGTCAAAATAAACCCTTTACAAAGGTGAAAACCTCCTTTCTCGACAAGCTGGTTGGCCCTTAGAGAAACACTGGTAAGAGATATTAAACACCAATCTTAGGAATGGGGCCAGCTAGTAACATACTTAAACAACTATTTTTAATAAGCATAAAAATTCCAATTTAATGATGAAGTTAAATGGTTATTAAGGAAATGTAACTTTTAGAAAATTAGGCCCTGATTTATACTTTTTGGTACAAAACTGCACCAATGCAGTTTTGCACCAAAAAGTTTAGCACCGGCTTCCACCATTTCTGAGCACCAGGCGGGCACCATATTCATGGAATGGTGCAAGCCGGTGCAAAGAGTAGGCTAGCGTAAACAAAAAATATGTTAGCCGGGTGAGGCTGGCAGTATGGAAGAAAGGAGTTTTGCACCAAAAAATGACGTTAGGCAGGTTAGAGTAAAATAAATTACTCTAACCAGCCTAGCGTCATTTTCTGACGCAAAACATCCATACCACATGACTCCTGTCTTGGGAAAGACAGGAGTCATGCCCACCACCCCAATGGCCAGCACAGGGGACCAGGGTCCCCCTGGGCATGGCCATTGCACCCAGTGCCATGTAGGGGGGACCACTACAGGGCCATCAATGGAACTTTAAACCAAAAAAATACTTACCTGTGCTTACCTATACTTACCTGGGATGGAGTACCCCACCCATCCTCCGCTGTCCCTCTGGTGTGGGTGGGGGTGTAACTGGGGCGTTCCACCATGAAACTAGGGCCACAGGTCCCCTAATGCCTGCCCTGACCCAGGTGTTAAATAATGGTGCAAAGCAAGCTTTGCACCATCATTTGACCCCTCCTACCCCTGTGCTAAGGCCATTGAGTCATTTTTTGCACAGGAACGCCTACTTTGCATCTCATTGATGCAAAGTAGGTGTCTACGTCCAAAAAATGACTTTAACTCCATAAATTTGGCGCTAGATGGGTCTAGCGCCAAAGTATAAATATGGAGTTAGTTTTGCACTGAATTTGCGTACAAAAAAAATTACACAAATTTGGAGCAAAACAAGTATAAATATGCCCCTTAGCTTTTTTTGGTTGAAGTTCCTTCAGGCTAATTTGCATTGACCCACATGGGCAGGAGATCCTATAATTGATTCAGAGGACCAGCCTTTGTCACCACAGGTGTATATTTAATGGACCTCTTCTGGGTTCATCATATTTTTTAAGGCACTGCAAGACTGCCCATCAAGGAAAACGAGGCAGACACAGAAGTGGAAGATCTGTGTGGAGGCCATTCTCCCTCTACATTGGGGCTACTTCTGGGAAGGTCTGAAAAGTAGCCTTAATGATGTGGCCTACGGAGAGAAAGGCAATTTACTTGCCTAATGTGGACACAAAGACTCCTTCCATCCCAAAATGTAGAGGCTAGCTCTGTTGAATGACAGAGGTTGCACTGATCCCAGAACTGTTGAACCGTATCCCTAGCCCTCATGACTCAGGAGATAAAACTGAATAAAGCAATGGTCAAAGCCAAATATAAACTAACCAGCTCCCAGCTGCCTTCAACTGGTACCCCTAGTCTCTATGATGCCCCTGGCACAGGAACATTTTGATGATGACTAGTACATTTGGAGGTACAGGCCCCTAAACAAAGGGCAACCTTGGAACTCTATAACTGAAGCTGGAATCCACCACTCTCAATCAACAATCAGCTGGGTCTATAGCTGGTCTCCGGCTCTCATACTCTGGAGAGGTTCATTATGGATTACTGTCCTTTTGTTGCCCATTCTTCGGAGTCTGCCTGATCTTGCTAATGTTTACCCTCTCTGAAGTGCCCAAATCTTCCCAATGCTTAAATACCAAAGCAAACAGGAAAGGCAAATACGATTATGAGTGCTTTTTCTAGTCAAATAAAAATCAGTCATAATCATCTTAGGAACCTTTTTGAGTAAATGTTAAGCACAAACACACGCACATTGTTCGTGGTCAGTGATCAGATTAAATGGTTAGCTGACAAATTACTGCTTTCTAAGAAGTTTAAAAATCATGTAGCTTACTCTCAGGCATCCCAGTGCTATGCCACAGTTACAAAGTCACCCAAAGACAAATGCAGGTCTGTTTTGCACTAGATTGTTAGTTAACTTGCCCATTCACACTGTTGCAGTTTTCTGACTTGTTACTGAACGAGCAATTACAGTAAACTGACAAAAATCTTGAAGTCGAGAATGTGCTTGTGGGAGAACAGGAGATGGGTGACATGGTAGACAAAGACTTTTTGTTTCCAAAAATGTGGTTAAATGGTGCATTTCAATCCAATATTGTTGAACATAGGTGTAGGAAATATGCCTTTTCTGCAGGGTGCACTTGGATTTTGCTTGTAATAAAGTGCCCATGTCCCATCTTTTAGCATGGTTGAATTGCATACTCCTAATTGGCATATTTGACTTGCCTATGTGCTCTTGATATATGGTAAAAAAGTGCATGGAAGTAAAATGCCACTAGTGAACTGTAGCACCTACAGTGTCACCTACTACAGTGGCAGTGCAAACACTGCTTCAGGCCTACCATCGTAGCCTGACTGTAGCACTGCAAAAACTGCAAAGCAACCTGTCAAAATAAACCCTATTTCCAGATGAAAAACACCCTTTTAAATCTTATTAGTGACTAGCATCCAAAAGCTATTCTCACTGTAGAAAGGCTGGCTGGCCCATAGAGAAACACTGGGAAGAAATATTAAATACCAATCAATCAGTGCCTGTAAAGTACAACTACTCACCCGTTAGGGTCTCAAGGTGCTGGGGGGGTGGGGGGGAGAGAGTGTAGAGTTTACCAGTGAGGTTTTTCTTCAAACATACCAATACTGTATCTTAGGAATGGGGCCAACTAGAAACTTAATTCAATGGTGAAATCAGCTTGTTAGTAAATATCCGGGAAAAATAACATTTAGAAAGTTAGCTTTTCCTGCTTGAAGTTCTTCGAGGCTAATTTGCATTGGCTCTCCAGCTTCTCCCAGCCAGTGATGACCCTTGAATAGGTGTGAAATGCCCCCCCAGGAATACAGAGGCTCACCTCAATAGGCAGAGATGACTCTTCTGAAATCCACAGAATATGCAGGGCGGCGACTGTTGGCATCCTTTTTTACTTTACCATGTTGAGCCACACACGCTATCTCTCAAGCTCAGGCAGACCCCATCACCGAAGCAGTTCAGGAAGGACTTCAAGACCTGGCTGTTCGACTGAGCAGCACGCCCACAAACAACGCCTTGAGATGCTAGTGGTAGTTAGCCGCGCTTTACAAATCACTGATTGATTGACTGACACACAACACTTGGGGTACCTTTGAAAGGTGCTGAACAGGATGCCAACACAGTACTTTTGTATCCACTGTCTGGTTGATGGAGGACCCTACTTTTGTCCTACCATTTTGGCATCTGGAAAATGCCCCAAGTTTGTATGATTAACCCTGTTAACATTTATTCCATGGCTAGGAACCACCCCACTTCACTAGCTTGTTCCATGCATTAAAGGGGTACCTTGAATCATTCATACAGACCACTTTCTCGATCTGTGGAAGAACAGAAGAGGGCTCGACTTGCTTTTTATGATCTTGAGAGGAGCCCTGAAGGAATAGACCTGCTCCCTTTTGCACCAGGAAAAAACGTGGACTCCAAAGGTCAGTTGGCTGCGGTTTCTTTCTGACATCTGCCTGTACTGTTGGACGCAGAGCCTTTGTAATATGATTGTACCACTGTGCATATTTCTGAACTGGGATCCTATTATCACAGACCCAAAAAGTCCATTCCACAAAACAGGGAGGTAATTGGGTCAGTGAGGAATCTGTGGTTAGAAAGAGCATCTACTAGAGAGAGCATTGCCAAAAGTATGTAACTAGTTCTTCTGATGGATACTTCTAACTGCAGATTCCTCACGTTGTGAATAGATACCAAAGCAATAACCAATGCCCCCCACACCCTGTGGAGGTGGGTCTGTAGAATGACTCAGGCCATAATATTCTGTTGGATAGAGTGGTTGAAATGCTCTTCCCACTCGACCTGATTATCCAGGTAGTAGTGCTCTGTGAACAGACAGCAACATAGCAGCCTGGAAAATGTCCAAGACTAGCACACCCCGCGCCAATGCTGTGGGAGCAGTCTTTGCTCTGGGGGCCATTTGTTGGCCAGTTTGTAACAAGTTTTGATGCACAGGGCAATTCATTTGGAGATTGTTCATTACTGCACAGCTTTTCCCTTCTATCCATCAGAGAAGCCTACAAAGAGCTTATCGTCCATCCGATGTTCCTTGGCACAATTGATGTAAAAGCTCTGAGTTATTTTTGGGTCTATCCAATGTAGTCTTTCTTCAATCTTGGGTGGAAGAGGCGGGTGATGGACTGTCCTACATGGACAACTTTCTGCAGGAATGCAGCTTTAGTAAACAGTACTAGTCTGGGTAGAAGATGATGTATTGTTCCTGGAAGTTACTCATGCGACAATCTGACATTATCGCAATGAGGAACACAGTTTTCAAAATGAGCAGAAGTAGCAGATGTGCATTGGCTCAAATGCAGCACACGAGGACAGTAAGAACCAGACTAAAGTCCCTTTTCGGCATCACAAGCTGTATTTGTCGGAACTTGTGGGTCAGCCCTTTGAAGAAACACATCACACCCATGGGCGTCATTTTGAAGTCACTAGGAGTCACCAGGTATCACTGCTGTGACCCCTGGCATGCCGCCTGCAACCCTGGCACCGCCTTTGCAACCCATGGCCTCAAAGGTGACAAAATCACTGACAACAACACAGGGGCATCTTAACATTCATAATTTTCTGCCCCTTTCTCCTTATACTCATAGTGAATAATATTTTGTTATTCACTATCAGTGTAATAAAAAATGGAGCATGCTTAACTGGAGCAGCTGAGGTAACTGAAAAGCAGTTTTAAATGTATGTTGTGTGGGGCTTGCATGTGAAAGCATGTTTATTTGACAGTGTGTGAGTATGCATGAGCATGTGTATGAGTGGAAGTTAGCGAGAGTCAGGTAGTGAGTGAGATTGAAGCCCAGATTTACTATTCTTTGATGTAAGGCAACACTGCACGAAAGTTGCTGCACTGACCTGCATTAAACGTAGAGAGACAAAATGCACAATATCTACTATGAAATGGTGTTTTTTTTCTCTCAGTGTGTGCTGACACACTTTTAGCAGCCATGCACCAATGTACACACCCTTGTCACAATAGTCAAAGGGTGTATGTGTGTTCTCTGAAACTTCGTGGTCTCTTGGAGTACAAAATCTTTGCTTTAAGTGTGCTGTACAATGCTGCACACATGCAAAGTTGGAAAATCAAATAGAAATTTGCACCAAAATCTTACGCCTCCTTGAGACAGGCATAACAAAGAAAAATGTTTTAAATTCTGTCTACCATTGCTTGTAGATTGGGATTTGCTTCAAAACCCATGGAAGGTTGCATGGCAAACCCAGACACCACCCATGGAACTCCCCCTTTATGCAAAGAAATGCAAAGCAGTGCATAGCGCAACTTTGTGTTATTTTGGGATACTATTCAAAGTAGATCCTGAATTGCATTGGACAACAAATCCCACCTTAACACTTAGTAGTGGGTTTGCATCATATTAGTAAACCTGGGCCTGAGTGTCAGTAAGTATGAGGGAGTGAGAATGAGGGAAAGTATGAGTGAATGCAAGTGAGTGAGAATGAATAAGAATGACTGTAGGGGATGTAAGAGTGAGTGTGTGAGAGAGAATGAGTATGACTGAGTGAATGTGAGGCACGATGTGATGCTTGCAAGTTTGTAAATGGAACTTGCACATTGAAGGTAAATATTCTCTTAGAGACACACCCAGGGCATAATACTGATTCTGGCATATCATGACAGACACCTGTGACAAAATGGTGGCACACTGGGGTTAACTTTTGGCATAAAGAGCACCAGTGGTAAAATACTAGTATTGGCATACTAGAGGTAATTCATTTCATATATGCCACCTGTGGAAAAATACTGGCATCTTTGAGGAAACTATTGCCATGTGGACACATGTGGCAGAATGACAGTACTAACACAATGGGGAATACCTTTTGGCATAAAGTTGGATAACCTGGCAACCATGACTAAATGCTGGCCGTGACATACTGATGTAATATTGACACAAAGGTTAGCCATGGTATATGGGAGGCTTACCTTGTAAAATTCTGGTACTGGAATATTTTAGGTCATTTTTTAATATACAGAGGTACCCATGGATTATGAAGGCACTCATGACAAAATGCTAGCCCTAGCACAATAGAGGTATTTTTTTTGTCAAATGGGGGCACACATACAATAGTTTGAAAAAATGGGGGCATCTCTTGGAGAGCGCCAGGTTTCATTGGCTTGGCACAGCATGAAAGCATTTGAATAGGTAACTAGTGCCCTTTTAGTGCCTACAGCATTTTAGCAAATGTATGTGAAGATTGTGCTTTAATATGCATTATGTCACATACTTCTTTCCAAAATTTCTGGGTGTGGAACCTCCTAGTAGACGTCTGGCTTACTGTCTTTGTTTGCTCATTACAATTTAGGGCGAGTATTATGCCTAGAAACTTTCAAAGATGAAGTTGGTACCGTCATGTAGGTGTTATCTAAAATGTATATTTGTCTGTATTATGCTGGTATACTAATCATGCAGTTATTATGGAAATTCAGTGATGTCAACTGTTGTGATGTTAGGGTCATGTCACCTGCCTTCCTGGAAAAATCAGGCTCAAATTAAAGTCATATGATGACACTTCCTGTGATGTCATTAAGGTCAATGTTACTTCCACAACCCCTGGCATTTTGATGAATCAACGCCTACGATCGCTAGTCATTTTTTTACAAAGATGGATGAAAGAGCAAACAGATAATCTTCAACTGTTGCCACAGCAAGTCCGTGCTGGAGTAAAGTAAATAAAAAGCAGCAAAATATCAGACATATGTGCCTGTAAAGGCTACAAATTTCAGGAGGAACACCATATAACAAACCTCTTCCAGCACCCCGAAGAGATTGTTTTAGTTGAACAATGCCTAGCTGCCCAGATGACAGTCTACCCTGTAAAAGAGATGAAAAGCCATTGACACTCACTGGTCAATCTTAAAACATAGGGGTGTAAGTTGTCCAGGCTCTGGTGCAGGACCCTGCCCTCCTGCTGCGACAGAAGACCCTCCCGAAGAGGTAGCTGGATAAGAGGACTAGTGCTCATGGTCAGATGTTCTGCGTACCACAGTCTCCTGGCCCAATGTAGTGCCAGTAGGATGACTTGTGCCCAGTCATTCCTGATCTTCTTAGGAACTCTAGGCAGGAAAGGTAGAAGCGGGAAGTTGAATCGGAATCCCGTAGTCCAATCCAAGTGAAAGGCTTCTTGGAGTGAGAACTGCCTTAGGAACTCCAATATGGAGATATCCTAACAATTCATCTAATTTCAATGGCACAGGTCCTAGTAGCACAGGCTCCTTGACCCTACCCTGCCCTTTCTTCTTTACAATGCCACATGGGTGTTTCTGTGAGAACCTGTACTCCTCTCATTGATGGAAAGGAAGAACGATTCCCATGCCAGGTAAATCGCCACAATACCTAGCAAGTTGATGTGGAAGTAAATTTCCGGAGGTGTCTGGAGCTTTTTGATCTCAAATATTACCAGGTGACCTCCCCAAACTAGCAACAATGCATCTTTCATGACAATTACATCTGAGTGGGGGTAGGGAGAGGGGTCTGCCACTGGGCCAATTGCGGCCCAGCAGTCAACACTGCAGGTCTTTTGCAGTGACCTCCAACACCTGGATTTTCCCTGCAAAGCCCATGTGTTACTTGGTGTGAACCACAAACAGGATTCAGAAGGCCAAGAAGCCTCCAAGCTACTCCATCTGAGACCCAGGTCAAAGGTTAAACCATCAGGAACATAACCCAAATGCCCTAGATTCATTAAAGCGGTGGGAAGGCTTGTTAGAACATCATCTCCAGGATGGCTCCAATGAGGGAGAGTCTCTGGGAAGGAGTCAGGTTTTAACTTTGGCACATTGATGGAAAATCTGAGCAATTCAACAGACTGGCCATCATCTGGAAGTGGCTCACAACTCTGAGGCCAGTTCTCCTTCAACAACCAGTCATCTAGTTATAGGAAGACTGGTATTCACAACCTACAGGAGTGGCCAGCGACTACCACCATCACTTTTGTGAACACCTGTGTTTCACAGCGAGCACTGAAAATTAAAAATGTTTATGGCCTACCTGAAACTGCAGGTAATGCCTCTGAAACTGTAGGGCAGGAATGTGGGAATAGACATCCAGCAGATCGAGTACAACCATCTAGTCTCCTGGACCCACAGTATCTAGATCTTGAAAATCTGAACAATGTCAACAGATTAACCATCGTCTGGAGGTGGCCCACAACTGTCCACCTCCTTCAACAGCCAGTCGTCGAGGTATAGAAAGACTAGGATTCACAAACTACAGGCGTGACCAGCAACTACCACCATCACTTTTGTAAACACCTGTGTTTCACAGGGAGCACGGAAAACGAAATGTTTTGTGGTCTACCTGAAGCTGCAGGTAATGTCTCTGAGACTGTAGGACAGAGATGTCGAAATAGACATCAGGCAGATTCAGCTCCACCATCTAGTATCCTCGACCCATGGTATATAGAACTTGTGGCAGGCTGAGCATTTGAATTTGTCCTTCTCAAGGAAAAACATCAGAGAGCGAAGGTTGAGAATAGGATGGAGTCCTCCATCCTTCTTCGGGACCAAGAAGTAATGGGATTAAAAAACAGTCACTACCTCTGATGCTAGAACCCTAGCTATAACTGCCTTTGCCAAGAGAGCCTGAAATTGCATTAACCTCTGAGGGGTGTTGAAGTTTAGGAGGTATATTGACATGCAAGGAGAGGAAGGGGAAGACGTATCCATTTAGTATGGTTCAGATCACTCATTGATCTGATGTAATGCTCTGCCATTCGTGGAGGTGGAAGGTGTTGCGACCTTCTACCACACAATCATGTGGCACCAAGGGCAAACAAGGGCAGCTTCGAGGCAGCTGCAGAAGGTAGGAGGGCAGCAGTTTGGATAGTTTATTGCCCCTGAATGTCTGGCCACTGCTAGGCAGATCTCCAGTCTTTGTCTCAAAAAATCTTGTTACTGCTGAGACAAAGTCTGAAGTAATCTCTGCTGCAATCCTCTTCCAAAGACTCTAAAGGGGTTCAATTGTTGGGAAACCTAACATACAAGCGGTGCAAACACAAGGGAGTGAGCTGTTGCCTTGCTCTCCTTGAACAGTTCCAAGGCACAGTCCGCCTTGTCTCCAAAACGACATGTGCCATCAAATGGCATGTCCATCAGGGATCGTTGGAGGAAATCTGGTCAAACTGATGCAAATGTGGTAGTGAAACACTACTCTTGTTCAGTCTGCCATACCCAAGCAGTTGGTAGTGTCCAGGCCCGAGCAAATTAGATACTTGCCAGCATCATGACCATACTGAATGACACACTGGTGGCTGGCCCTGAGGTCTTATGGGACTGCTGGCAACACCTCCACCACTATGTCCCACAATACATGTGAGCATTTACCTAGAATGCTTGAGTTCAGTGAATGGAGGGTAAGAGTAGCAGAGGAGAACATACTTTTCACCAATGTTTCCATGCATCTTGACTCTCTGTAAGGGTGGTTGGAAATGCATTTGCGTTCACCCTGCTTATAGTCATCTGGACTACCAGGCTTACTATTATAGGGTGTTGGAGGAGAAAGGCAGGATGTTCTGGAGCAGGTCTGTGTCTTCTATATGGAAGGCAAGATTCTGGTTTTGCCTTATGCAAGGCAGTGTGTCAGTTGAAGCCTCATTAAATGGCAGGGAAGACTCCTGTGTTGTGTGTCCTGGTTGTAGGACCTTTGGAAGGATGTTGATTTTGAACTCAGTAGTGTGAAGCTATGTCAAGCACCTCTGCTGGACTTCTCCAAAGGAGGCAGACTGTCCAGTGGCTGAAGCTGGAGTAGGAAAGTGACGGCCGTCATCAGGTGAGGTATTGAGGCCTCTGGCATTTGGCAGAACCAGGAAACTGTTTAAATCATCATAAACATGACTGTCGTCTGGCAGGTCATAATGGAGGGAAAGAGATTCTGAATCAGAGTAGACCAGTGGGCCTGAGGTTTGCACCTTCATTTGAGGTTGCAGCGATAGTCCTTTCCAAGGCTAAAAGGACTATTGGCTCCAGCTTTGGTGATTTGCAATGGAAAAATATGATGTGTCATTTTGCTTTTTGGCCCATTTCCAGCCATGGACACTAGGCCTACCCACATAAGTGAGGTACCATTTTTATCGGAAGACATATGGGGGCATAGAATAATAGAACACTTGTTAATACCAATTGGATTTTGCTGCATTTGTCCGTTTCAAATGCAAGCCAGTGTGTAAGAAAGAAGCCATTTTGAAAAATACCCCCTAAATCATATGCTAGTACGGGTACCTACAAACTCAGAGATGTACAAATACCCACTGCTTTTAAACTCCATATCCTGTGCCCATTTCATAAATACATAGGTCTCCATTTCTCACTCTACATATTTAACAATATTGATTGGTCTATACTCATTACACAATGAGCACCCACTGTACAATGGAGCTCAGTTGTTGGCTCCGACTGCTTTGGTTCTTGTAGAACCTACAAATCCTAGATATGCAGGCAGACGGGTCTAGCAGACGTAATGGTATATTGCTTTTTTAAATCAGTCATTGTGACAAAAAGCTACAGATGGAAACGTTGCCACAGATGGCTTTTTAATATTTCTTTATTTCAATAGTCAGTTTCTTTAAGAAAACCTTGAGGGATCTACACATATGACCCCTTGCTGAATTTGAAACTATGTCTACTTTTCAGAAATCTATAGTTTTCCTGGATCACCCATGAGTGTCATACTTGTTTCCACCACAAACTGCAAATAGAGTGAAAGCGCAGGAAATAGGGGAAATGGGCTACTTCTTAGATAAATGCCAAAACTGTGGTAAAACTTTTGTTTTGTTGATTCCGCTCTGCATGTTCTTGAAAGCTGGAAAGATGGTGACTTTGGCACAACAAACCGTTTATTGGTGCTGTTCTTAGGAAAGAAACCAGACCCTTTTACCCAAAGCACTGTTTTCCTACTTTTCCCACAAAATACTAAATGTAGCTATATGTTACCTATTTTCTCAAACGCCTCCAGGGGAATCCACAAACCTTGGGTACCTTTAGAATCCCCACGTTGTTGGAACAAAAGGACGCAAATATGAACAAAAAGTTATGGAGGACGAAGGACAAGCAAGCCCAATAGCCAAAAAAGGGCTCAGCACTTGGGGGGAAGGCCCAGCAGTCAATGGGTTAACATGTGAGTTGGCGTTTTGGCGTTTTGGTGTTTACAAACTTCTCTCATTTTCCAGTCAGAGAAAGAAATGTACAATTAATTATGTGATAATCCTGTTGGTACAGTGAGTGTGAAAGGAAAAGCTACAGGATGTCATTCTTTGTAACACAACAAAATGTAAACACCTGTAAATGAACTGTAGGCCTAAAGCAGTTAGGAACGCAAAATTGAAGCATAATTTGACTGCTATTCTGAAGTATGATGGATACAAAGATTTTAATAGGATTGAAACAAATCAAGACACTTGGGGCCATATGTACGAAGCATTTTGCACCTCACAAACAGAGAATCGGGCCATTTGCGACATGCAAAATGCACTTTGGGATGTTCAGACCCATTTTTGCGATTCGGTATTTACCTTTACCTAATCGCAAAAAGGGTTTGCGAGTCACAATAAGGAAGGGGTGTTCCCTTCCTAATTGCAAGTCGCAGTCCCATGTATGATTATTTTGTGACCGCAAATGCGGTCACAAAACAATTGCAGTTAGTTTCAAACTGGTGCTAACCCATTCGCAAACAGGAAGGGGTCACCATGGCACCCCTTCCCCTTTGTGAATAGCAGCGAAAACAGTTTTTCAGAGCAGGAACTCTGAAAAAATAAAAATAAAACTTTTCATTTTTTGTTTTTGAAATGCATCTCGTTTACCTTTAACCTTTTAGGTGCGGGTGTCGGCTACTGGCCGACGCCCACACTCCCTCCCTGGTGCGGGTCACGACCAGTGGCCGACACCAGGGAGGGGGTTAAAAATCCTCCGGTGCAGTGCACCGGAGGATTTATTTATTTATTTATTTTCCCGTAGGAGACGCGGAAGATCTTCCGCGTCTCCATCCCGCCCTCTTCCCGCCCTGACGTCACTATTTTTCCCCACCGGAGAAGAAGAGAAGCAGGTAAGCGTTCTCTTGTTCTCCAGTGGGGAAAAAAAGGCCAAAACGGCCTCCCCAGATGCCAGGGAGGCATTGATGGAAAGGGGAGGCTCTCCCCTTTCCATCGATGCCTCCCTGGCACCATTTCCTGGCCATGGATCGCAGCGCGGCTGCGATCCATGGCCAGGAAATGCCACTAGGCACCAGGGATCTTCTTTGGGGGGGTCGGCCTCCTTGTAAAAGAGCAGCCCCCCCCGGGGCAAAATAGAATTATTTCAACTGTTTTGGGGGGTGATCGTGCCCCCCACATTAAAAAAAAAAAAAGGGAAAACAAAATGGCAGGGTTGGCCCTCAGAACACGGACCGACCACTGGGGCAAAAAAAAAAACGTGTAGTTTTCCCAGGGGGCGGGGGGGGGGGGGTGATCGCCCCCCCAGGGTAAAAATAGTAACAAAAACAAAAAAAAAACAAATTGTTGGTGGTCAGCCCTTAGGGTGACCATCTATGGGGCCAATTTTTTTTTTAGACATGTGTGCTTTGCCAAGGGCAAGCACACATGTATGAAAAAAAAGGTATGTGAAATGAGTGTCTTGTTTTCTCTCTCTCTCTCTCTCTCTCTCTCATATATATATATATATTTATATATATATATATATATAAAAAAATATATATGTATATATATATATAAATATGTTTTTTTTTCAGGTCGAGCATTGCAACGCCCATGCGCTGCTTTTCTGACTTGCTGTGGATCTGGGCTTCTAACAACGCCCATCACTACCACTCGTTTGTAGGCTTGTCCTTCAAAAATCCTTTGATTACATTGGTAAAAGATTTACCTTTGTCCCTCCTTGGGGAGGTTCTGTTACCGCCTTGGCCATCGCCCCTGGTACATGGCTAATTGCACTTTTGCTGTTACGTTTAACTGCAAACAAACTTCTTTTCCTTTTGTGTATATCTTCACCTGATGCTCATGGTGGCCGTGGCGCTGTCAATCGGCTCTCTTATGTAAAAGTGTTTAACTTTCAATTATCAATTTATGTGGCAAGAAAGGTTGGGTTAGGAGTTTATAACGCTAATAGCTCTAACTCGATCAGATGCAAGACCCATTGCATTGTAAATGCTTGTTTTTCTTTTGTGTGTTGTTTTATAATGGTGAACAATTTCACCGCACTCCACGAGGACCGTGATCAAGACTCCTTGGTGAGTCGAAACACGTTGGTGGTTATTGACTGCAATAAAATACGCGTTTATTTGTACCTCTTGGAGTGTGGTGAAATTGTTTGGCATTACATAATTTCGAGATTGGTCTTCTCCGTCACTGGGCACCGGCAGTGGAGTGCGCCGCCCAGCAACCCTTCAACCACTTTGTTTCTAAACATAAATATATATATTATTGTATATATATATATGCGACACAAATTGGTTAAAAGATTGTTGCGCAGTGCACTCCACTGCCGGTGCTCAGTGATGGAGGAGAGCAACCTAGAAAATATTTTGTGAACAAGAATCTCACCGCACTCCACGAGGTTCAAATTGACATGTTTTATTGCAAGTATAAAAAATGAAAGAAAAGAGGGACTCATTTGCTGTGATCAAGACACCTTGAGAGTCGAAACACGTACGTGGCTGTTGCTTGCAATAAAAGATGCCAATTTGAACCTCGTGGAGTGCGGTGAGATTCTTGTTCACACAATATATATATATATGCATGCATGCATGTCTTTTCTGTAGTGGCAGTTACCATAAAGTAGCGCAGATGGTTTATTGTCCTGCTGCAAAGGAGATACATTTATATGTATTTAGCTGAGTGGATTAGTAAAGGCAAGCGTTACCTGCGCTTTAAAACAAATGTTATGCCAGGGGGACTATGGAGATATGAGTGGCACTTTAGCTGGGTAGTACTGAGGGAATTAGAAGAGGAGGTAATGGGAGGCAGAGCACCAAAAATGAATGTTGCACAGGGTGTGTGGTAAGGTGAAGTAATACATGATTTTTTTGTTTTTTGCAGTGTTTTCAGAGAATCTGCAGAGTTGGAGAAGAAGCGAAGGTAAGGTGACAACATTTCTTATTGTACACAACAAACATACCCACAAGCAATTTTGTGACTATCTGCCTTCTACGTAGGCTAGTAATTTAGAGGGACAGTTTAGCCAGTTGCAGAGATGGCGTCTCGTTGGATGACTGCTGATCAAGCCCTAACTCGGGTTATGGAGGACAGTTCTGATGTAGGCTCAGAGACTGAGACAGCAGACACTGAGACAGCATCTGAGGGAGAGGACAATGGGGCAGATTCTGGGAGTGATTTTTCAGTCAGCGGGGTCCCATCCGACGACACCTCTTCCAGTGCGTCTGAAGGAGACAATAACGACATCCGTGCTATCCATTCGCAAGCTTTCTGGGCAGCGGGACCACATTGGGTTAGCCGAACCCAGAGAGCAAGTGCTCTCTTGTCAGCACCCCTGTTTGGTTCAGTCACAAATTCCACCTTTTACTGGAGACACTGGATGTAAAGTTGATACAGCTAACTTTCTGCCAGTCGACTACATCTATCTATTTTTGGATGTTGACTTCCTTCAGAAAGTTGTGCAGCAAACAAATTTGCGTGCAGACCAATTTCTGAGGGAGCGTGGAGGCACTCTAGGGCCCCGTTCTAGGGCACGCCAGTGGACTCCCACTTCGCTGGCGGAGTTGAAGATATTTTTGGGCCTTACGCTCAAAATGGGGTTAGTGCAGAAACCCACCTTGCAGTCCTACTGGACGACTCGCACGGTTTGGGTAACTCCCATCTTCGCACCATACATGAGAAGAGATCGTTTTTTGCTACTGCAGCGCATGCTGCATTTCAATGACAATTCTGCTGCATTGCCCCGGGGCCATCCAGATCATGACAGGTTGTTCAAAATTCGGCCTGTCGTGGAACATTTGTCTGCCAGGTTTCCAGAGATCTATACTCCTGGAAAGAATATAGCAGTTGATGAGTCCTTGATCCTGTACAAAGGACGGCTGCTTTTCAGACAGTACATTGCGAGCAAAAGAGCTTGCTATGGCATAAAGCTGTACATGCTGTGTGAGAGCTCTTCTGGTTATGTGTACAGCTTGAGAGTGTATACAGGGAAGGATTCTACCCTAAACCCTGTAGGTTGCCCTCCCACGTTAGGGGTCACAGGTAAGACTGTATGGGAACTTGTCCAGCCACTTCTTCACAAAGGTTATAACCTTTATGTGGACAATTTCTATACAGGAGTAGAGCTGTTCAGTGAGATCTACAAAGCTGGCACTGTGGCCTGCGGTACAGTTCGTTGTAACCGCAAAGGATTCCCGCATGAGCTTGTTTGCAAGAAGCTCCAGAAATCCCAGAGTACTGCATTGCATTCTAACGAACTGCTCGCACTCAAGTTCCTAGATAGGCGTGATGTATACGTGCTCACTACAATTCATGATGAGAGCACTTCTCCCATCACGGTTTGGGGTCAGATGGATGAAGTCCACAAGCCCATCTGTATACTTGATTAAAATAAGTACATGGGCGGAGTGGACAAGAACGACCAGGTTCTTCAACCATACAATGCGTGTTGTAAAACTCGCACTTGGTACAAGAAACTGTTTACCCACCAGATTCAGATGGCAACATATAATGCGTATGTTGTTTACCGTCAGAAAACCACAGGAAGACTCATGACTTTCCTTGACTTCCAGTTGTCTATAATTGAAAGCCTCACTGCTGTTACAGAAGAAGCAGCAGCCTCCACCTCATATGTTCTGGAGGATGTGGCAAGGCTGCAGGAGCGACACTTTGCTGATCGCATTCCTAAAACACCCAAAAAGGATCGTCCATGTCGTCGCTGTAAAGTGTGCTCGAAGCATGGAAAGCGGCAGGAGAGTCGGTATTACTGTCCCCAGTGTCCATCACAACCAGGCCTCTGCATCCCTACTTGCTTTACGTTGTATCATACTAAAGCAAAGTTCTGGGAAATCGACTGAGGTTGAGCTGCCGTTGGGTAATCCTTTCAGTGGCAGTGCATGGATACCGAACGTCCATGGGCCACTGCTTCGTTAGGCAAGGAGCCACAGAATTTGACTTCATCATGGACTTCCTTTTGGACTGCTTGACAGCTAAATCCACCATCTGAGTGTGGTTGGTGTTCTGTTCAATTAAAATGCATTATCTTCCCCCTATTGCATATACTAGTGGACAGAACATATGCCACATTGTCACGGAGTACCCTTTCTTCACCAGCATGTCTACCTTACTTTCAACAGTAGATATGCTCTCCCAGTTCGAGGAATCACTTTGTACGGCATACTTGAAAACCCCCAACTTGCTTCCACAAACTAGTATAGGTTCACTTGGCAATTATACAGGATTAGCCAGGGCTCTGATGAGAACAGAGACATGAATGGGTAAGGAAAGGTTATGGTAGGAGTGCCTTCACAGGGTTATTGCACAGGTAGAAGGCAGATAGTAAAGGTAGTACAGATTTACATCATCTACACCTATGGATTCAAACCCATTGGTGCCATCCCAGCACTGAAGGAGAATGACTTGTATAGGTCAGTGTTTGACCTGCTTTTCATGTTCATCCTCCATCAGAACTTAGTAGATGTTCAGTTTGCTGTTTAAGTGCATTATAGTCACATCGCTGCACATAATGTTGGCTGGGACATATGCTACGTTCTCATGGACTCCCCTATGTACCAAACACTACCCTTTTTCATAGCCTATGACCTTCTCTTTAGGGAACATCATGAGAAATCCCCAGCATGTCTCCCTTAGTTTCAAAGGTAGATATGCTCTCTCAGTTCAAGGAATCGCTTTGTACAGCATACTCAGACACCCCCAACTTGCATCCACAAACTGGAAGGAGTTGGATTTAGCACAGAGAGTGCATTAAAAGCACATGAAAAACATGTCTTCCTGAGCCTCAGGTGGCTGTCACAGGAGTCATTAGTAAAGGTTTGTTACGCATACATTTGGTAATGTTATGGAAGAAGGAGGCAGTTAGCCTATGACCTTCTCTTTAGGTAACATCATGAGAAATCCCTAGCATGTCTCCCTTAGTTTCAAAGGTAGATATGCTCCCTCAGTTTGAGGAATCGCTTTGTACGGCATACTCGGACACCCCCAACTTGCATCCACAAACTGGAAGGAGTTGGATTTAGCACAGAGAGTGCGTTAAAGGCGCATAAAAAACATGTCTTCCTGAGCCTCAGGTGGCTGTCACAGGAGTCATTAGTAAAGGTTTGTTACGCATGCATTTGGTAATGTTAAGGAAGAAGGAGGCAGTTAGCCTATGACCTTCTCTTTAGTTAACATCATGAGAAATCCCCAGCATGTCTCCCTTAGTTTCAAAGGTAGATATGCTCACTCAGTTCGAGGAATCGCTTTGTACGGCATACTCGGACACCCCCAACTTGCATCCACAAACTGGAAGGAGTTGGATTTAGCACAGACAGTGCGTTAAAGGAGCATGAAAAACATGTCTTCCTGAGCCTCAGGTGGCTGTCACAGGAGTCATTAGTAAAGGTTCATTATGCATGCATTTGGTAATGTTCAGGAAGAAGGAGGCAGTTACTTGACAGGTGGTAAAATGTAGTCAAACTTATTCCATTCTGTGGCGTGTGAATGTGATTTGCCCTTGTCTGGCAGCGGTAAGTTAATGTGAGTGTAGTGATTGGTTGGATTGGGCCCGTGGCTGGGGATATGAAAGGGTTGTTTGTTGTGCGTAAATGGCGTATGAATGGACCATAAAGAGGTTGGTGCCTGGACGCGGCTTTATGGCCCACCTTCAGAAGGCTTGTTTCAATATTCAGATACTTTGATAAGTAATCATGCTTTGAAACCATAATTTCTGGAGGTGCTAAAACCAACCAGTGTGAGTGGTGGGTTAACTTTAACAAACTAGTACCAGGGGAGTCCAAGGGTGCAGGACTTGCGTGGCTCTCACCAGTTTTCCTTCACCCAGAATCCCTTTGAAATCACAAAATGTGCTTAAAAAACACATTTTCCTTGCATTCCAATGAGCAGAAGTCCAAGGATCTGCAGGGATCCTCAAAATTCCTACCACCCAGTGTTTCCCCACTTGTCCTGATAAAAACACAACCCCGCTTGTGTGCCTGCGCCTAGTGCCTGCTTCAGGAATGAATCACTCCAGGGTTAACAGTAGCCCTCATGCAAGGACTGCCATTGACCCTTGTGTGATCCATTCCTGTCGCGGGTGCTAGGCCTACCGAAACGCGTGAGGTATCATATTTATCGGGAGACTTGGAGGAACGCTGGGTGGAAGGAAATTTGTGGCTCCTCTCCGATTCCAGAACTTTCTGTCACCGAAATGTGAGGAAAACGTGTTTTTTTAGCCACTTTTTGAGGTTTGCAAAGGATTCTGGGTAACAGAACCTGGTCAGAGCCCCACAAGTCACCCCATCTTGGATTCCCCTCGGTCTCTAGTTTTAAAAAATGCATAGGTTTGGTAGGTTTCCCTAGGTGCCGGCTGAGCTAGAGGCCAAAATCTACAGGCAGGCACTTTGCAAAAAACAGCTGTGTTTTCTGTCAAAAAATGGGATGTGTCCACGTTGTGTTTTGGGGCATTTCCTGTCGCGGGCGCTAGGCCTACCCACACAAGTGAGGTATCATTTTTATCGGGAGACTTGGGGGAACGCTGGATGGAAGGAAATTATCGGCTCCTCTCAGATTCCAGAACTTTCTGTCACCGAAATGTAAGGAAAACGTGTTTTTTTAGCCACTTTTTGAGGTTTGCAAAGGATTCTGGGTAACAGAACCTGGTCAGAGCCCCACATGTCACCCCATCTTGGATTCCCCTAGGTCTCTAGTTTTCACAAATGCACAGGTTTGGTAGGTTTCCCTAGGTGCCGGATGAGCTAGAGGCCAAAATCTACAGGTAGGCACTTTGCAAAAAGCAGCTGTGTTTTCTGTCAAAAAATGGGATGTGTCCATGTTGTGTTTTGGGGCATTTCCTGTCGCGGGCGCTAGGCCTACCCACACAAGTGAGGTATCATTTTTATCGGGAGACTTGGGGGAACGCTTGGTGGAAGGAAATTTGTGGCTCCTCTCAGATTCCAGAACTTTCTGTCACCGAAATTGGAGGAAAACGTGTTTTTTAGCCACTTTTTGAGTTTTGCAAAGGATTCTGGGTAACAGCACCTGGTCAGAGCCCCACAAGTCACCCCATCTTGGATTCCCCTAGGTCTCTAGTTTTAGAAAATGCACAGGTTTGGTAGGTTTCCCTAGGTGCCTGCTGAGCTAGAGGCCAAAATCTACAGGCAGGCACTTTGCAAAAAACAGCTGTGTTTTCTGTCAAAAAATGTGATGTGTCCACGTTGTGTTTTGGGACATTTCCTGTCGCGGGCGCTAGGCCTACCCACGCTAGTGAGGTATCATTTTTATCGGGAGACTTGGGGGAATATAGAATAGCAAAACAAGTGTTATTGCCCCTTATCTTTCTCTGCATTTTGTCCTTCCAAATATAAGAGAGTGTGTAAAAAAGACGTCTATTTGAGAAATGCCCTGCAATTCACATGCTAGTATGGGCACCCCGGAATTCAGAGATGTGCAAATAACCACTGCTCCTCAAAACCTTATCTTGAGCCCATTTTGGAATTGCAAAAGTTTTCTTGATACCTATTTTTCACTCTTCATATTTCAGCTAATGAATTGCTGTATACCCAGTATAGAATGAAAACCAACTGCAGGGTGCAGCTCATTTATTGGCTCTGGGTACCTAGGGTTCTCGATGAACCTACAAGCCCTATATATCCCCGCAAACAGAAGAGTTCAGCAGACATAACAGTATATTGCTTTCAAAAATCTGACATTGCAGGAAAAAGTTAAAGAGTAAAACAGAAAGGAAAATGGCTGTTGTTTTCAGCTCAATTTCAGCTGGTATTTTCTGTAGGAAAACCTTGTAGGATCTACACAAATGACCCCTTGCTAAATTCAGAATTTTTTCTAGTTGTCAGAAATGTTTAGCTTTCCGGGATCCAGCATTGGTTTCACACCCGATACTGTCACTAACTGGAAGGAGGCTGAAAGAACCAAAAATAGTAAAAATGGGGTATGTCCCAGTAAAATGCCAAATTTGTGTTGAAAAATGTGGTTTTCTGATTCAAGTCTGCCCGTTCCTGAAAGGTGGAAAGATGGTGATTTTAGCACTAGAACCCTTTGTTGATGCCATTTTCAGGGAAAAAACCACAAGCCTTCTTCTGCAGCCCTTTTTTCCCATTTTTTGGGAAAAAACTAAAATTTCACTGTATTTTGGCTAATTTCTTGGTCTCCTCCAGGGGAAACCACAAACTCTGGGTACCATTAGAATCCCCAGGATGTTGGAAAAGAAGTACGCAAATTTGGCGTGGATAGCTTATGTGGACAAAAAGTTATGAAGGCCTAAGCGCGAACTACCCCAAATAGCCAAAAAAGGGCTCAGCACTGGGGGGGGAGGAACGGCCCAGCAGCTAAGGGGTTAAGGAAAACGGGCTGCGTTTAAAAAAAAACCTGCTTTATTTAAAAGCAGTCACAGGCTTGGTGGTCTGCTGTCTCCAGCAGACCACCATCCCTGTGAGGGCGGCCATTCCCAAGGGGGTCGAAAATTGCGACCTACCTCATGAATATTTATGAGGTAGGTCATTTGCGACCCCCTTGCGAATTGCAAACAGTGTCATTGACACTGTTGAACATAAAGTTTGGCAACTCGTAAATTGCGAGTCACTCTGACTCGCAAAACCCATATTTTGCACATGTGGCCCTTGGTGAACCACAAATGATAAATATTCACTAAATTATGATTTTCACAAATTATTGTTTGTGTGCAATATACTTTTATCAGTAAAACTGTATGTCTTTCCAAATATAGTGGCCATTTTCAATGGAAAATTGCTGACTGTAAATGACAGTGTGGTACCACACTATGCTTTAGTTACATTAAAAAAGAAAATCATACTACTCATATCCATTAAAAGTAGGTGGATCACGAAAATGTGTCATTTTAAAAAGTGGGTCATGATACTAAAAGGTCTGGGATGCACTGGTATAGCATATGAATAAGGCCTAAAGGCAGTCGATTAGCTCCTCCTGGAACGAAGGAAAAAGATGTTTAGAATAAAGCTTATGGAAGTCCAAAACTACTTTAGATATGAAGAAGTGCATAAGATCCAAATCAGCCAAATAACATCTGTTCAAATACAGCACCACTATATGTTAATATATTCATGCACCATATTGAGGCGCAATATTTGATAAACACTCAGGCATCAGTACGAGGTCTAAAATGGAGAGACCATGCATAGATGATGTTTTTGTGACATGGGAAGGGACTAAAGAAAGCTTTTTGGCTGTTTAAGATTAAGTTCATGATTAGTTTAAGCAAACCTAACATAAATTTTCTGGATATGATGGTAGTAAAATGGGGAACCATATTTGTCAACTAAACTTTACAGCAAATCAACTTATGATATACATTTCAATAACTTCCATCTGAGACAGAAACCAAGGGGATACTCTTGTATTTAACTAGTGAGACTGAAGAGAATTAGATCAAATCTAAACATGGAAGGAAAAGCAGGAACAGCTACTTTCCAAATTTCCAGAAAAAGAACATAAAAAACATATATTTAGAAAAGGCAAATGAGGCTTAATCAGGAGAAGAGTGCAAAGTATAAATCTGGGAAGGTAACACTTTACCCCGGTACTCAACAGTACCACACAATAGAAGGAGGACAGTCAATAAACACATGGGAGGGGTCAATATGCACTGCTATTTGAAAAGCATTTTTCCACAGTGAACAATTTGTGTTCACATAAAATCACCAAACATTGATCTTATGATAAGAGCAGAAAATAACATTAAAAGTAATGACACAATGGGGTCCCGGGGGGAGGAGGAGGAATGAGGAGTTACCCCCGGGATCATTTGGGAAGGGTGGTACCGCCCGCGACGCAGTTGGGTGTCCGGGATGCCACTTTTAGGCAGGAGGGCGGGTATTTAAACGGCCATTTTGTTGCCAGGTCACCATTTTGTTGAAGGTGACCTGGTGGCCGGAGCTAGGGCGGTTAGGTGCCGTTTTTTTCCTGAGTTTTTTTCAACGTGCAGTAAAAAAAAAAAAAAAACTAAGTAAAGGAAGGAAGGAAATAAAGAACGAACATACCTGGTAGTTTGACAGCAGGTCGGTAGGTCGTGCAGTCTCTGTCCTCAACCGTTGCCGCGTTGTCAATGCAGAAGAAAATGTCCATAAGGCATTGGCACTGCTGGAGCAGGCCGGATGCCTGGACCTGTTGCGGCCGGAGGCATTGGCGCCGGAGCACCCTGCGCGTCAGGCCTCTGCGGGTGTGGCGGCGGCGGTTTTGGCCTGTTCGCCACCGCGCGCCGTGTTGTCAGGCATTCAGGTGAGGAAGGGAGCGAGGGCTGCGGGAGGGCTGGGGAGGAGAGGTGTGGCATGGTCGGGTCTGGGGGCGGCTGGGAGGCAGGCGGCTGGGGCTGCGCCTCCAGGGAAGCCAAGAAGGTGGCCTAGGGCCGAGGGCGTGGCCCACTCTGGTATGCAGGGAGCGCCTGGCCCGGCGTGCGGTCCCATGGGGCGAGGCCCCAGGCCAATGCGAAGAGGCCAGGAGGCAGGCACCGGAGTGTGCGCCGCGTGCCGCCTTCAAGGTTTTCAAAAGAGGAGGGTCTGCGAGGGCCACAGGGCACAGACGTAGGGAGTGAAGAGGGGGCCCTGGTGGAGATGCGGGCTGGGGAGGAGGAAAGGGGGGTCGCCCCAGACGCTTGGGTCGGGGGGAGGGGAAAGGGGGGAGTGGCAGCAGGATGCGGTAGACCCGAGGGTGCCACTGTCCGAAAAGTGTCCCATGATGCTGCAATGGAGCAGCAGTGATGACGAGGCGGAACAGGAGCAGGAGTGGGGAGGATCTGCAGCCAAGGGAGATGGCCCCTAAGGTCCCCTCCAACGTTTATGTGGCAAGACAGGGCAGGGTCGGGGAGGGAAGGTGCAGGGCAATTTGTGAGGAGGAGGGGGGTCGTCTGAGGGCTTGGTTGAGGAGGCAGTTTCACCAGCTGGCACACCGGACCTTCTTTGGCAGGACACGCTGGATTTTGAAGAGGAGGAGCCAGGTGAGCAGTTTGCGGCTCAGTCACCCTGGCACGAAGAGAAGGCGGGGCCTGGAGCGACCGGCCGGATGGCATCAACGGGATGGAGCGGCCAACGGCACGTGGCTGCGGACGCTCCCACGGGGCGGTGTGGCAGTAAGGGTTTTGCGCTTGGGGGAGCAGCGTCCGGGCCCATCAGGTATACGGGGGTGGAGTGGAGCTATGCCTGTTGGTTGCGAGGTTTGTGGTGGTTATGGCCGGGACAATGAGCACGGTGGCGGTGAGCGACGCATGGAGGATTTGGACGCAAGTCTTGAGGAAGGGGAGCTGGTGGAGAGTAGGAGTGAGTCGGATTGGTGGGAGAGAGCGAGGGGTACGGGGGTCGTTAATCCTGTCCTTCAGTAATTTCAGAAGGAGATGCGGGTGAGAGTGCGCCCTCGTTGCTTTCTCCAGGTAAGGAATCGGCGAGCTCTATGGTGTCTGTTGCAACAGAAGCGAAGAAGGAGTCAGTGCGTTTGGTTAAGGGAGTGTATGTGCAGGACATGGGGGTGGCCACTGGCAGTGGGGTGATTAGCAGTGGTGATGGAGCCGTCAAAGGGGGGCAGGGGGTGCGTCTGGTGACGGACAGGGCAATTCATCATCAGGTATGGCGAAGGAAGAAAAGGAAGGGGAAACGGCCCCTAAGCGGGTGAAGTTGCCCTACGTGGGCACCAGGAAACTGTTGGGGGCGCATTAACTGCAATCAACGAAGGCCAAAATATGGAAAGGGGAGTATGTGGATGTCTTGAAGTTGCTTCACCGGGAGGTGCGTGCAAAAGAGGGCTCCAAATAGGAGGAATGGGAGCTTTCTAAGAGACCGAAGGTGCCGGTGAATATTGAGAACTGGCTGGCGGCCTTCCTGATTTTTGCAAGCGTCTACTGTGAGCGCTTTCCAAAGCGGGCAGTAGCTTTGTTCAAATATATGGATATTATTCAGAAGGCGCAGCTCAATTACGGTGGGTTCGCGTGGCGACAATATGATGAGGAATTCCAGGCCAGGATGGCAGCGGATCCGGAGGTGAAATGGGGTGAGATTGATTCCGACCTTTGGCAGCATACCATGGGTCCCACGAAATTCGGGAAGACGGTATTTACGGCCAGTGGGCTGCCCATAACTTATCGGCCGTTTCGTGAGCGCCCCACCCAAGGGGTGGGGTCCGGGGACTCTAGTCTAGCTCACTCCAGCACTTCGGGGACAGGGCGCTCCGGCGCCTGTTGGGATTACAATAAAGGCTTGTGCACAAGGGAATATTGTAAGTTCCACCACAAGTGCTCGAAATGCGCGGGACAGCACCCGGTCACGCACTCGACGGGATCTCAAGGTACCTCCGGTTCTGGAAGTGCACAGGGGCAAGGAGGTGGCGGACAAACGGCTATTTATGGGGGCAGGGACACCCAGCGCCAGCGTTCGGGCGTTGCGGGAAAAGGCTCATACTCCGCTTGAGGTGGAGACACTGGCGGCGTGCTTAGCGGGCTATGACATGGCAGATGATGCGGAATTCCTCATTCGGGGCTTTCGGTTCGGTTTTCGTTTGGGGTACGAAGGTACGCGGGTGCGGCGGTGGGCAGAGAATTTGCGATCGGTGCACGGTAGGGAGGTGTTGGTGCAACAGAAATTGGACAAGGTGGTGAGGGAAGATCGCATGACTGACCCTTTTTCAGATTGGCCGATACAGAACTTCATTATGTCCCCGATTGGGGTTGTGCCCAAGAAGGAGAGTGTACAGTTCAGATTGATTCGCCATTTGTCATGGCCTGAGGGGACGTCGGTTACCGATTTCATCCCAGAAGCATTATCGAAGGTGTCCTATGCGTCGGTGGACGTGGCTATTGAAATGGTGGAGCAGTTGGGGCCTGTTTCGCTCATGGCTAAGTCCGACACATCCGGAGTATTTTAAATTACTGGGAATTCAATTTCAAGGGTTTTGGTATGCAGACAAAGCCCTCCCTATGGGGTGTTCTAGCTCATGTGTGCTGTTTGAGTGCTTCAGTTCGGCGTTGCAATGGATATTCTCAAGGCTCATGGGTCACTATCAGATGACACATTACTTGGATGATTTCTTTTTTGCTGCTCCGGCGGCCAGCCCGTGTTGTGCAGCGGTGCTGGGTCGATTCGTGGAGATCATGGGAGTCCTTGGTGTGCCCTTGGATCCCGAGAAGACAGTGGGGCCATGTATGGCGCTGTCCTTTTTGGGAATCGAGTTGGATATGGTGACAGGAGTGGCCCGTTTGCCGGAGGAGAAAAAAGTGGACATGCTGCAGAGAATTTCCGATATGTTGAGGAAGCAGAAGGTCATTGTGCGTGACATTCAGGTGTTGTTGGGGCTTTTGAATTTCGCCTGTCGGGTAGTAAGAGCGGGAAGGACATTTTGCAGACGTTTGGCATTGGCATTGTCAGGGGGGGTGATGCCGCATCACCACGTCCGTTTGAAAGTAGGCGTACGGGAGGACATGAGGATGTGGAACACGTTTCTGCACGCTTTTAACGGGATTCCTTTGAAGGCCTGGCGGGACTGCGAGTGGGATGTACAGCTTTCTTGGATGCATTGGGGGCGACGGGTTTCGGTCTGTACTGCGAGGGGCGCTGGTGCGCGGAGGAATGGCCGGATCAGTGGAAGTGTGGAGGTCACAGCATTGCAATTTTGGAGCTTTTTCCGCTGGTGGTAGCGGTATGCTTGTGGGGTCAGGAGCTCAGGCATTCAAGGGTGTTATTTTGGGTGGATAATATGGCAGTGGTGCATGTGGTGACTCGACAGTCGGCGCGCGACGGGCAGGTACTGCAGTTGCTGCGGGCTTTTGTGCTTACATTTTTGCGGAATGATATCTTTTTCAGAGTGAGGCACCTGCTGGGTGTTAATAATGACATCGCTGATGCTTTGTCTCGTTCGCAGTTGGAGTGGTTCCATGGATTAGCCACGGGTGTGGACCTGCGCAGGATGCGCATGCCGGGGGAGCTATGGAGGATAGGCACTCCAGGATGCTACGGCTCGTGGTGAATTCATTGGCGCCGTCTAACAGGCGGGCATATGTCAAGGCTTGGGAGGAATTTTTGGGCTCCGGGGCACTGCGACGGGTAAGCCAAGGGGACATGGTTGAAGATGTGGTGCAGTTCATTATGGGACTGATTGAAAAAGGCCAGTCCAGGGTGACGATAGCGGGTAAGTTAACGGCCTTGGGGTTTATGGGCAAGCTTTTGTGGGGTTATCCTCCTTCGGTTGGTGAGTTGGGGCACAGAATCTTAGAAGGATGGGCAAAAGAAATGGGGTCTCAAGGGAGGGCTGGCGCCCTGTGTCCTTGGAATTGCTGAAGCGCCTCGGTCAGACCTTAGGGGTATGGGCTTTTATGTGCGGGAGGCACTGCTGTTTCGTACATTAATGTCTTGGATGTTTTTTGGGGCCCTGAGGGTATCTGAATTGCTTGGTTTAGCGAGTTGTCAGGACCTACAGTGGTGTGAGGTGCGGCCCGGAGCGGACGGGGTTGCGCTGCTAATCAGGAGATCGAAGACGGATCAGAGGGGTGTGGGTGCAACGGTTTTCCTCTGGCGGTACCCCGATAAAGTGATTTGTCCCGGGGTCTTGGAGGCACAATTGAGGGAGGCGTCGGGTCACAGTGAGGGCTTAGTGTTTCGGCACGCGGACGGGAACAGAGTGACAGCTTCTCAGCTGTTGGGGGTTATGAAGAAGGGTTGTCTTACCTGGGTGTTGATGCTGCGAGTTTTGGTACACACTCTTTCAGGATTGGGATCGCGACGGAAGCTGGGAACAAAGGGTGGGGTAGAGAGGAGCTGATGGCATTGGGGAGGTGGAGATCAGAAATCTTTAGGAGATATGTGTGCGGGCAAGAGTTTTGGGTTTAGCGCGTTGTGAAGGAATGATATATGTTTTCTCATTTCTTTTCTTTTCCAGGTGTGGTGAGGGGTCCGGAGGCAGAATACCTTGACATTGGGGTGGTTGGACACTCATTTGTAAAATGGGCCCAACGTCAGGCCAGGAGGCCGGCACTTGGGGACAATTTAGGTTTGTATCCTGCGCGTTATAAGTTCCGGTGGTTGGGGAAAGGTGGGATACGGTGGAAAGAACTTTTACCACACTGCAAGTTGCGGCAGGGAGGGGCCCCTGCCCGGATCTCTTATGCATTCATTTAGGGGAGAATGATTTAGTGGTGACTACGTGGTTGGACCTCATGAAAGCGATGAAGAAGGATTTAGAGACTTTGCTGAATCAGTGGAAGGGGTGTCATGTGGTGCTCACAGCATTTGTTCTGCGTCGGGTTTGGCGGGGGCCAGGAAGCCGGGGGCCATAGAGAGGGCGCGGCGCAAGTTGAATAAGGAGATGAGGATTTTCTGTGGGGAGAGAGGTCTGTCCTTTTTAGTGCATTCAGACTTGCATTTTGAGGATGCTGAGTTTTTTAGGGACGACGGGGTCCATCTATCCTTTATGGGAATGCAACTTTATTCGCTACAAATGAAGGAGCACCTGAAGGCTTTGCTGACGGAGGCCTAGGTTGGGGGGGCAGAAGAAGTCGGGGTCTTTTTCTGGTAGTGGAGATGGCAGGGCAATTCAGTTATTATAGGGGGAACGACCTTTAGTCGGAGATGGACAGGCAGGAAACTGCGCATTAGCGGACAGGTTCAAAAGAAGCGGGTAGGACGGGGGAAGTAGGTGGACGAGAGGGGTGAGGAATAGGCAGGAAGAGAGTAGTGAAGGGGAGGGCAGGGTAGGGTAGGGGAGGGAGAGGACTGGGGATAGGTTTATTCGATGTCTAGTGAGGCTTTAGGTTTGTGCGGCAAAGGCCCAGGTGGGGGGGGAACTGTCAAGGGCACCTGTTCCAATAAATCGCCCTTTTACACACAAACAAGTCGTGGTGTTGTTCACTACTTCCCAAGGAAGATTTGGTGACAACAATATGGCACTTTGCTCTCAAAGTCGACGAAATAATCCACCAACAGATTAGGTAGGAAATTAAACAGAGGTTGTTATACTTGTGATAGTGCTTACATGATATATACTATAATGCCCCTGTGGTTTATTAAACATTGGTCAGAGAATGCAGAAAAACAACACAAAGATAAATTGGCGTTCAGCAAGCACAGAACTAATTTATTAACCTTAATATAGCAGAAGGACATTGGAAGCTGGGCGAAATTATTAGTGATCGTTAAAGAGACTTTTGGTTATAATGTGTTTTGAATCTTTTTGTACCTTCATACTTGCGGTATAGCAATAAGTGAAACGTGCAGCATTGTGCAACGTGTCTGTAATTTAGGTATGCTAGATATATTAATCCCTTGTTTGAGAATACTTGCTCAGTACTGAATTTACATAGTTAAAGAAAACTTAATTGGTGCCATGTACAACCATGATGGAGTAAAATACCTCCTAAACGTACTGGTTAAATAAAATTGACATGGCTTTTTTAAAACTCTTATTACCATTTTGCTCTCCAATTCATTAGATTTATTGCCGAAACAATTATAAGAACTCAATTGAAGAGTTCACAGAATTAATGGAATTGATTAAATCATCAAAAAGAAATTTGAAATAAAGAACTATGTTTTTGGTATCATTAACTTTAAAGAGAAATAAATAAGTGCAAAATAAAGGGTCTAACATCTATAGTTGATTGTTCCCGAAAATAATTGCCTTCTATGACACTAAAGCTGTCTCATCCATGTTCGTATATTTTCTTAGGCAACCCCTAATTTTTGGTTAATGTGCTTAGGAAAGCAAAATGAAGCACATATTCATTCATTCATGAAACACGTGTTAACTGGGAGTGCAGAAAAAAAACATTCATGTAACCGAGAGCACCCACTTTAAAACTGATGACACCCGGCCAAACACATAATTGGCATGCCCTTCAGGGGCAGCTTGCGACTGTGATTTCAACTGGGAGTATCTCCAGAACCGTAGGAGCTCGAAAGAGATATCTCCAGAATGCCACAATACAATCTAGTCAGCAGAACCAGTTCTACGACATCGGGTTGAACACTGACTGTCTCCTGGTCCTGCTGGTAAAGAAGGGATTATCCATTGCTTAATTTGAGCCAGTGGTTTCAGGTGCTAGCCAAGGGCACGTTAATTGTCAACACCTGCTCTTACAGCAGTCTGCCACATAGTGGCGCTGCTTGTGTAATTTAAAGTTGAGCAGAACAAAAGTTGGTAAATATACATTATGCATTAAAACAGATAATTACTGTCTCCTAAGCCCTTGTAATTTTGGGGGTCTGGAATAGTCTCAATTGTCCCGCTTGTAGAAGTGTGATGGTTAGAAGTTGTGTAAGTGGCAGTGCTAGCAGGGGCCTCCTGAGGTATAGAGACACTATACAACCTACCGTAGGTCGGGAATAGTGCAGACTTGCCTCTGCATTGATGAGCGGTGATACATCAGCCTCACAACCAGATGATTTTCTTCCTTTCACCTGGCTACCCGGAATGTTCGAAATCATGAGTCCTGGGCAGGCTCAGCCCACTGAAATATCTTCATGGAGGCCCTTCTAGTCAGTTGGGTATCATGTACCCTTTCTGGGACTCAAGTCACTCTTCTAGGCATGCAAGTCCTTCTCTCTAGGACACAGCAGTAAAGTGATACTGCAGGCTTTATCATACGTAGGCTCAGGCTGGGGAGTAGGTAGCAATATGAGACAGATTCTGCCCCCTGTGCTGTGCCTTATCTCTTAATTTGGTGTGCATTCATCCTCTGTGTTAGGATGGTAGAGATGAGCTAAGTACTGGCTGAGCAATACAGTACATAGACTCCAGTGATTGAAGTGGGCTGACGATCACAACCAGAGTTTCTGTAATATTCAAAAGCTTGTTAATTCCTGCAGTCCCCGAGCAACATCATACCTTTGTTGCTAGTCAGGTTTTGCAGGCTTCTGAGCCCTGAACTCTACCAGGTCATTTCTTACTGGCCAAGGTTACACAAGAGGCAAGTACAGTATGTCCTCCCATGGCAAGATAAATAAGCCCAAAAAAGGAAATAAGAGATAGCCGAGTTTCTCCTAGGGCAGGGAAATCCTACACTAGATGCACGTGCACAGGTGTAAGAGAGAAGAACTGGAAATTGATGCCAATCAATCAATAAAAAATTGTATAGAGCGCGCTACTCACCTGTGAGGGTCTCGAGGCGCTTGTGGGTGAGTGTGAAGGGGGGTTACTGTTCGAACAGCCATGGCTTGAGGTCTTTTCTGAAGAGTAGGAGGTCTTTGGTTTTGCGGAGGTTGGTGGGGAGGGAGTTCCAGGTTGAGGGGGCGAGGTAGAAGAACTCCTGACTCCTGTGGTGGTTCGTTTGATGCGGGGAACTGTAGCTAGTGCGAGGTCTGCTGATTGGAGGTTGCGGGTGGGAGTGTGGAAGTTCACTCTTTCGTAGAGGTAAATCGTCGGTGTTGTGGAGGGATTTGTGTGCGTGGATGAGGATCTTGAAAGTGATTCTCTTGTCTATGGGGAGCCAGTGAAGGGATTTGAGGCGTGGTGAGATTCGTTCTGTGTTCTGGATTCTCTGGAGTTTGCGTTTGAGTTTGAGTGTGGTGCCGGCGTAGAGGGCGTTGCCATAGTCTAGTCTGCTGCTGATGAGTGCACGGGTGACTGTCTTCCTGGTCTCTGGGGGAATCCATTTGAAGGATTTTTTTAGAGTGCGGGGTGTGTGGAAGCAGGAGGAGGTTAGTGAATTGATTTGCTGTGTCATGGAGAGGGAGGGGTCCAGGATGATGCCGAGGTTGCGTGCGTGGTTTGCGGGGGTGGGAGCGGGGCCTAGGGTGGTGGGCCACCAGGAGTCGTCCCATATGGTTTTGTTGGGGCTGAAGATGATGATCTCGGTTTTGTTGGAGTTAAGCTTGAGGTGGTTAGTTGTCATCCAGTTGGCGGTGTCGAGGAGAGCAGCGTGTAGGTTGGTTTTGGCGGTGGTGGGGTTGCGGGTGAGGGACAGGATGAGTTGGGTGTCATCTGCGTAGGAGAGGATTGTGATTCCGTGTGGTCGGAGGATGTTGGCTAGGGGGATCATGTAAATGTTGAAGAGTGTGGGGCTGAGGGAGGACCCTTGGGGGACTCCGCAGATGATCTTGGTAGCGGTGGAGTGGAAAGGTGGAAGGCGGACTCTCTGGGTCCGGTCGGTGAGGAAGGAGGTGAGCCAGTCTAAGGCTTTGTGGCAAATTCCTCTGTTGTGGAGGCGTGTGCAGAGTGTGTGGTGGCAGACAGTGTCAAAGGCTGCGGAGAGGTCTAGGACGATGAGTGCGACGGTCTCGCCTTTGTCAACTTTGGTCCTGATGTCGTCAGTACATGCGATGAGGGCGGTTTCCGTGCTGTGGTTCTTGCGGAACCCGGATTGTGAGGGGTCAAGAGTGTTGTTTTCTTCGAGGAAATGGGATAGGCGGGTGTTGACTAGTTTCTCGGCAACCTTGGCGGGGAAAGGGAGGAGGGAGATGGGGCGATAGTTGGTGAGGATCTCCGGGTCGGGTTTTAGTTTTTTTTAGGAGCGCAGTGATTTCCGCGTGCTTCCAGGGGTCTGGGTAGGTGGCTTAGTCAAAAGAGGAGTTGTGGAGTATGGGGGCGATGGTTGAGCTGGCTTTGTTGTAGATGTGATGTGGACAGGGGTCAGAGGGGGATCCGGAGTGGATGGAGTTTATGTTTTTTTCGGTTTCTTCATGTGTGGTGGGGGCTCAGGTGGTGAGTATGGTGGTGGGGTCATGAGTGGGGGTTGAGTTGGGTGAGTGAGGGGTGTGTGTGGTGGGTGTGTGTGGTATGAAGATGTTGTGGATGTCCAGGATTTTGTGGTGGAAGTGGTTGGAGAGGGCGTCACATAGGGGCTGTGTGTGTGTGGGGTCTATGTTGCTGACTTTGGGTTTGGCTAGCTGTTTAATGATGGTGAAGAGTTCTTTGCTGTTTAGAGAGTTGTTGTCAAGGCGTGTCTTGTAGTGATCTCTTTTGGTGGTGCTTATGAGTTGGTGATGGGTGAGAATGGTGGCTTTGAGGGTGGAGAGGTTGGTTGTAGAGGGTTCTTGTCGCCATATTTTCTCCGCTTGGTGGCATTTACGCTTGGAGTTCAGGGGTGAACCATGGGGCATTCTTGATGTTGCGGGTGGCGATGTATTTTCTGAGGGGGGCTAGTGTGTCTGCGCAGGTAGTGATCCATTCAAAGAGGTTGTGTGCTCCTGTGTTGGGGTCGTTGGTGTGGGGGGGAAGGTTGTGAGCCAGTTGGGAGTTCAGGCGTTCTGTGGGGATCTTGTCCCACATGCGGTAGGGTGTGGTGTGTTGATGGTGGTGTGTGGGGGGGTTTGGTGAAGGAGAAGTGGACGCAGTGGTGGTCAGTCCAGACGAGTTTGGTGGTGTGGGTGTAGACTATGTGTTGGCTTGAGGTGAAAACTGTGTCAAGCGTGTGTCCTGCTGAGTGGGCGGGTGCAGTGACCAGTTGTTTGAGTCCGAGGTTGGTGAGGTTGTCTATGAGGGAGGTAGAGTTGTGGTCTTGAAGGTTCTCCAAGTGAAAGCTGAAATCACCGAGGAGGAGGATGTAGTCTGTGGAGGTGACGGCATGTGAGCTGATGGTTTCGGCGATGGTGTCGCAGAAGGCGGGGCGTGGTCCTGGTGGTCTGTAGATTAGTGTACCTCTGAGGGTGGAGTTGTTGTTAATGTGGATTAGGAAGTGCATGTGTTCTGTGTTGTCGATAGTGTGTTGGGAGCTGGTGGAGACTTTGATGGTGTCCCTGTGTAGGATGGCGATGCCACCACCTGGTCTGTTGAGGCGGTCTTTGTGTTGGAGTTTGTATCCATTGGGGGTGGCGATGGCTATGTCAGGTTCCGAGGAGGGGTTGGTCCAGGTTTCAGTGAGGAAGGCGATGTCAGGTGAGTGTGATGTGATGAGGTCCCAGAGTTCTATGGCATGTTTGTGAAGGGAGCGGGTGTTGAGGAGCAGACAGTTGAAGTGGTTGTGGTGGGTGGTGTTGGTGTGGTGCATGAGGGTGTTGTTGCGGGGTGTGTTCTGGTTGTGGGGTGGTGTGCCTCGGGCAGGTTGGTGGGGGCAGAGCAGGTGTGTATTGCATTGGGGGTGTTGTATTTGTTGTAGGTGGTGTCACTATGGTTGGTGTGTTGATGTGAGGGATGAGGAGCAGGAGAAATGACAGGTGTGGCAGGTGAAGGGGCCATGAGTGTGTGTGGGGCTGGAAAGGGTGCAGGTGGGGCGGGGGCCTGGCTTGAGTGCGTGGAGGGTGAGGGGGGAGTAGGTTTGTCTCAGAGGGCCAGGGGGACTGGCGCTGGGCGCGGTCTTGGTGCAGACGGGCGCAGACGGGCTTGCCCCTAGCGCGTCCACGCCACGGCTGCCATAAATGGGGGGGGAGTGGCAGCTGGGAGGAGGGAGGGCTGGGCGAATGGGAAGGCTGGGGGGGTGGGGCCGCAGGGGATGGCAGTGGGGGGAAAAACAAAAGCAGAAAACAGACGGTAAGGAGGTGGGAGAGGCGGGAGGGGCAGCGGGGACGCAGCGGCAGGGGATTTCCCTAAAGGAGAGAATGGACGGTGAGGACGTGGGGGGAGGTGGGGGGAGGCGGGAGGGGCCGCGGGGACGCAGCGACAGGGGATTTCCCTAAAGGAGAGAACGGACGGTGAGGAGGCGGGGGCCGCAGTGACGCAGCGGCAGGGGATTTCCCTAAAGGAGAGAACGGACGGTGAGGAGGTGGGGTAAGGCGGGGGGCCGCGGGGACGCAGCAGCAGGGGAATTGCCTAAAGGAGAGAACGGACGGTGAGGAGGTGGCGTGGGGCGGCGGAGCGAGGAGCGACCTGCCTGCTAGAAGCAGGGTCAAGGGTTGCTAAATGGGGGGGAGGAAGGGAGTGGCAGCTGGGAGGAGGGAGGGCTGGGCGAATGGGAAGGCTGGTGGGGTGGGGCCGCAGGGGATGGCAGCAGCGGGAAAAACAAAAGGAGAAAACGGACGGTGAGGTGGTGGGGGGAGGTGGGAGGGGCCGCGGCGACGCTGCGGCAGGGGATTTCCCTAAAGGAGAGAACAGATGGTGAGGAGGTGGGGGTAGGCGGGAGGGGCCGCAGAGACGCAGCAGCAGGGGATTTCCCTAAAGGAGAGAACGGACGGTGAGGAGGTGGGGGGAGGCGGGAGGGCCGTGGGGACGCAGCGGCAGGGGATTTCACCAAAGGAGAGAGCGGACGGTGAGGAGGTGGGGGGAGGTGGGGGCGCGGGGATGCAGCGGCAGGGGAATTGCCTAAAGGAGAGAACGGACGGTGAGGAGGTGGCGCGGGCGGTGGAGCGAGGAGTGACCTGCCTGCTGGAAGCAGGGTCAAGGGTTGCTCCATTGGATGCCAGAGAGGGACATCACTAGCCCAACAATAAGGAGACCATCATTTTGTGTAGCTGACGCACATGTAGTCCAAATGGAGCCCACCATTCAGTAGCTTATCTGTAACAAGCACATCTCACAAAAGCACAGCTTATATTTTATCCAGGTCCCAGACATGAATAAAACAAAACACTACAGTTTCACGTTCATAAAATAGGGCTGTCATACTTGGGCCTTGGCTGAGGTGATTCCCATCCTTGCTGTAAGGTACAATACAGGCACATGGTCTTCTTGTACCAGTGCCTCCTGTGGAAGTAGGGAGAGACATTTATTGGAGATCCAAAAAATGCCCTTCTTTAGTAGGTTTGTTGAGGCCTTGCTTTTGCTTGGTGATTTCTTTTATGGCTCTTTTCTTTCATATTTACGGGTAAGTTGGTTTGGGCTATATGTACAAAAGGTTTTTGCATTCGCAAACAACGGTACGAGTTGTTATTTGAGAATGCAAAAGCCCCATTTAGAATTTAGGAAAGGCAATTTGGCTGCTCCAAATTGTGATTTCTTCTTTTTGAAAATCACTCATTTTGTGATTCCGAATCAGCAATCGCAAATAGGGATTTCCAAATTGTGAACTGTGTTCTGAATGTATGAAGCATTTCCTAATTGCGAATAGTTGCAAAATGCAGTTTTAGGAAATCCAATTGCCACCATTTTTAATCAAGTGCAACCTATGTATACTGTCCCAAAATGTATTGGACCATTTCACAATAGTAGCATTGTATGTTTGGGTGAGGAGGATGAGGATTTTGGCCGGTATACTGGGGGGGCGGGGGGATAGGAGAGGATTTTTAGGGTTAGGGTAACCCTGTTCAATCAAAGTGGGAAGGAGATATTTGATTAAAAAAACATGCTCAGTAGTCAGCTTATTTTAGAATTGATTTATAATTTACATCCACACCTTCAAACCTCCACATGTAGAAGCAATGCTATTCCACCACATGTGCAGGTACTGTGTTGCCTAGATCTTTTAGTGTCTGAAAGTTACCGGAGAGAAATAGCAGAAGCAGGGGGAGTGTTTCAAAGGGCATTGCACATTTTTTCCATAGTTTTCTTGGTATTATGTGGTGCACAATTAATGTGTACATTTATTTCCCTGCATCCCAACAGGACTTACTTCATGAAAACCTATAATCTTATGGTCTGGCATAATTTCCCAATGTCATAGGATATGTTGATTGTACCCACATTGCTATCTGTCCACCATCTGCTAATGAATTCATTTTAAGAAACCACTAGAATAGTCATATCCTCAATATAGAGGTTGTGTGTGATACATTCTATATCATAAGAGGCCTTGTAGCCTGATTTCTAGGCAGCACTCAGGATTCATAAATGTTATGCCACACTGGAATATACAATAGGCTGTCTCAAGGTGATTTTGGCAACAGTTCTTTAATTGGTACACCCATTTACAAACAGTTTAGCATGCAACTTAAAAAGCCATACTAATTTCTGTTTTGTAACATTTTAGGAGAGAGTACATATGCATTATACCTTGGATCCTGACACATCATTTAGATCCAAGCAGAAGAAGTGAGTGGAGGTACATCCGTGCTCACAAAACTACACACTCTGCATAGGACATTTGGAATCTTAAAAGGAAGATCCAGGTGTCTGCACACGAATGGTGGAGCCCTCCATTACTGGCCCCAAATGTTGCAAAATCATAGCTACATGTGCAATGTTGCAATATCTAGCTATAACGAGGGGGCTACACAATGTGGGGATAGAATTGGATTCTGATCCTGTTGCTGGAATACTACAAATACAACACCAAGAGGATGCCTCCAGTGGTGCGAAGAGGAGAGCATGTGGTGCTGAGACCTAATAATTATTTTTAGGGTAAGTAAAATGGGAATATTGGAAATGAAAATAATACCACATTTGATGATGGTTTGAAATAAAAATGCTCCTTTTATTTGGGATCCATTCTCATTTTGTGTTGAAAGGTCAAATAATGTAGATCATGAACAACTTGTTTCAGAAGTGTTCAGTGCTTTTTCATTAATCAAACATGATAAAAAGTGAAATGCATATGAACAGACAACAAACAGGTTAGTGTTTTCTTCCACCCCTGCTTGCACTACTGTTCTCTGAAATGCCTGCCTGTGTAGTATCACCATCAGTATAAGATGTGGCAGCGTGTGCGCCTAAGCTTTCAGACATCAGGGAGAGAGAGGCTACTTAAGCTTGATGCCTCATCACTACTGTGAGAGAACACGGCTGATTGCAGAGGCCCCCTAACTTTTTGTCCCTATTTTCCACTTTTTGCTGGTGTTTTGCTGACTCTGATGGTTCCCTGGGTACTGCTAACCAGTCCCAGGGCCTGTGCTCTGTGTAAAATCAGTATGCAAATTAGGCTAATTATAATTGGCTAAGTCAACCTACCTGTAAGTCCCTAGTATATGGTAGGGCATGGAGGTTTAGGGACCCCAGCATAGGTAGTGCCCCCATAGCTGCACTGCTGAGGTGCCCAGTGTTGTTTTAAAGGCAGGCCTGCCTTGCTGGCTGCTTTTAAATTAAAGTTATATGCAAATTCGACTTTGGAATTAAAAGTAGTTCCAAAGTCTTAAACTACCTTATTTTTACATATATGTCACCCCTAAGGTGTGCCCTAGGTGTCCCTAGGGCTGGGTGCATTGTAACTATAAGCAGGGACCTGTTAAAATAGTTGTATAAGCCCTGGTGAGGTAAAACAGCCAAATTCGTTTTCCCCTCATTTTAGTGAATGGCCTCCATAGGCTAGAATGGGGAGACTTTATTTTAATTTTTAAAGTCCCCTTAAGTAACAGATACCAGAAGTTTGGTATCAAATTAATTGTCATAATTATTCCCACCACTTCCAGTTGTTGGATTAATATAACTTGTTCAGGTAAAGAGTTTTAAACTTTACCTGAAAAGTTGCCAACTTCAGCCCTGCAGTGTTTTTGCTGCTGTGCTCTGATTGGCCAGCCTCTTGCAGCCTGGCCAGGCTGCCTTGGTGAGGTGTGAAGTGGCCTGGCTCCACACAAAGAGATGTGCCTGGGGAGGAGATCTCCCATCAGCAGATGGTGAAGCAGGAAGGGGGAGGGCTGCCAAACTGGTCTTCAAAGGCAGAGAAGGACATTTGGAGCAACCCAGCAACACCCTCACATCCTGCAAACCCAGACAATTAGGTGCCCCCTTGATTAGATTAGGAGAGGGCAGGAGAGGGGTGTGTTTAGGATTTTTAGCCACATCAGTGGGTAGGCTCAGCCAGATGTTACCTCCAAAAATCACTTTCAGCCATGATGGATTTTTGAGGAATGTTGCTCCCTGGGATTGATTTTAGCCACACTTCCCAGGAATGGTCATCATGGGGGAAGGATCCTATCCATGATTGGAGAACCAGGACCCCCCTGTTTTTCACCCAGAAGCACGAATAAAACTGGCAGATCTGCACCCACACCTCAGTTCCCTACCAGATCCCTCTCAGATTCCAGCAAGTAAGAACTATAGGAGAAGAAGGGCTGCCCTGCTGGACCCCTGACCTGCACCTGGACACTGCACTCTGGAGGCCTGCACCAGTGCACACTTGGGCTTCACCACTAAAAGGACTTTACCTGTCTTCTACTGCTTCAAGAAGGGACTCTCTGTTTGCTACAGGTACAAAGGAGCTGCCCAGATTCCCCTGCATCAAGTCCTGCATGCAGAGCCCAGCTGACCAGCGTCCAGTGGCCATTTGAGGATTATGACCAGGTGCATTCGGGGAATTGTAGTCAAAACTCTCAAGGAGCAACTCAGAGCTTCTGGAACCTTGGATCAAGTTGTGGACACTTCAAGGACACAAAAAGGACCTCTGGAAGAAGATCCAGAAGTTTTGAGACGTTTGGAGCAACTCCATAAGTTGAAGAGGTGCATTGTGGGAGTTGTAGTCCCAGACCCCAAGAGGCACACCAGAGCCTCTGAACTCTTGGCTGGTGTTGTGGACCACTTTCCCGAATCAAAAACTTGTGAAAGTAAGTGTGACAGTGTTACCTCGTGGATGGCATGAACTCTGGACTTTGTTCCTTACCAGTGTGACCTTTTTTAACGATTTAAGCGCTAGTTGCTTCTATGCGCTAGAAAGCATTAATTCTTTAAAAATGCACATCTCCAGTTCCCCTTATCCGATTTTATTCATTTGGTGTCATTTTAAAGATAAAAATATAATCTATTTTTATAAATTGATTTTGCATTTTTAAACTGTTTCTTGTGTTTTATTTAATAACTGTTTTGTGATATTTGAATGCTTTACGCTTTGTCTCCTAAGTTAAGCCTTGTCGCTCATTGCCAAGCTACCAAGGGTTGAGCTGGGTTTAATTTACTGAGACCTGACTGGACCTAAGTGGAGGTTAGTGGCCTATTGCAAGGTGTAGGTACCTACTTGCCCTTACCAATAGCCCATTTTCCAACAACTACCCCTAACCTTACTTCTGCAGGCCTTGATATGACACTGGTTTGAATGTTTTCTAAAGCAACTATAACTTGCGCTAAGCCACAGGCTACATCACTACAGCAGTGACCCATTGGAGTCTGAATGTTGACAGTATGTCTAAATTAACTGCTAGTACCCTGTGCCAGATGATTGATGGATGAGCTTAATGTATCAAACCTCGCCATGTGCTGGTGATGCATGTGCCTTTGTGTTGAGTGGCCCTGTTGCATTGTTGTAACAAGTCAATCTGCTGAGTCAATGGGTCTTGCAAAGTAGTTATTCATGATGTTCTGACCATCCTCAACTGTTTTCCTAAGACTCTCTTGCCCATCAAGCAAGTGTGAGATTGTCTGATTGATACAAGTAATTTACTGATTGACATGTTTGATATTTTGGGTCTGCACCTGCTGTACAGAGAGCATAGAGGCCTCTAACCCTCCAAACAATTGAGATGTCTCAGAAGCATTTTCCACAGCAAGGAGACCAGCATTACAAGAAACTGTTGCATGACAACACCTTTACAAAGACCTGCAAAGCATCTGGCTGTCTCTTAAAGGCGTTGCAATGCTTTCTCTGGCTGGGGTGGTTCATCTCCTGTATCTGGGAAATCAGGGAGTGGTGAAGCTGAAGCTCATCTTCTGGTTACTACTTGCTCTTTCTGTGTGACAGGTATGTCTGAGGACTGCTCAACTTCATAAGGATTTTCATCAGTGCCGTATTGCTCTGTGTCAGGCTCTAGCTGTTGTAATACATCTGAGAAAAATATATAGCTGCTCTTTAGTATACTGTTTGTTTGCATGAATATTAAATAATTGATTTAATTATTCTCTCATTATTGGCTATGTTTAGTGACAATTATTTGGGGTCCACAATATTTTACATGGGTTTCTCTACATATGATAAATTTATGTCACTATAACTCCCATAATGCATTTGAAAGTTGAAACAACCATTATAATGGAGTGTCTTTTCTGACATACATTATTGAAATGTCTGTGTTTGAAACAATATGATGATAATTTTATGTAATCCTACCTTCCAATGTCGATGGTAGATTGGAGGCATCTAGATTGGACACTCAACAACACTCTCTTGCTGAATTGTTGCTCATTCGTGGTTTTCATTGGTATTTAAGGTAGCTGCTGTGGTGGTCCTCTGCCTGTCCCACGTACCTCTGCCTACGACTTGCTACCTTGTTTTTTGTAAGTCATGCCATATTTTCCTGATTTCGGGAATGGAACATTGCATTACTCCAAGGGAATCAATTTTCCCCCAGATGTAATTCCAGATTTTTCTTTTTTGTGCTTCTAGCACAGTAAATAAGCTCTTCCCAGACAGCTCCTCATTGTGGGCAACACACTTCTTAGTGAGGACCTCCAGCTCCTTCTCTGAAATCTTAAGCTTGCACTTTCTAGCTGTAAGGTCAGTGTCTGCCTCATCCCTGGACATTTTAGAAATTGTTTGCAGCCAAATTCAAATGTATTACCAAAGTGCATAATTAATTAAAACCATTACACCAAGCGTAAAAGAAAAGCAATAAAAGTTACAATCCTTTAATAATGTTCATGTTTAAATATGACATGATTATTAATTCAGATTCAAAATTAAAAATTAAAAATTAAACAAGCCTCACAAGGAGAAAGATACATTTATTAAACATTGGATGTATGCAAGAGTTCTTAGGTGACAGTGGTTAACCTTAAATTGGATTTAAAACACGTTGGGTATGATTCTTGAGGTTTGAAGTGTGTCAAAAATGTCCATGGAGGATTCAAAGTGCCAGTGCATGACCTAGGGTTTTAACCCGATTGATGCAAAGGACAGCTCCAAGCCATCCTCCGCACCGGTCCTTGTGTGCTCAGGATGGCACCGGGTGCGCCATTGTCACCAGGGATCCACCCACTAGACACCAGGGAGAGGGGGATTGGCCCCTTGGGCAAGTGCTTGTGTTCCAATCAGAAAATTGTATATTACAGTCTTTCTGCCCCTCCTGTGGACAGTTGGGGGGCAATAACCCACATATGCCCCCCGGGAGCAATAAGCCCACTAGACACCAGGGATTACTTTTTTTAGTTGTAGGGGTGGGGGCTGCCTACTTGGGCATGACCATGTCCCCACCCCTATAAAAACAGGAAAGCAGACTTTCTTTCTCCCCCCTCGGTGGCATATGGGGGCAATTACGCCATCTGCCCCGTGGGGGGAGGGGGCAGAAAGCCCACTAGACACCAGGGATTACCTTATTTTTTTAAATGTAGGGGTGGGGGCTGCTCGGCATAGGCATGCCCCTACGCCCCAAAAAATGGGGAAAACAGTCTTTCTGCCCGCCTCACAGCAGATGGGGTAATTACCCCTGATCTACCCACAGGGTAGGGGGCAGAATGCCCCCTGTATGGCAGAAATGTATATTTTTAATAAAATAATGGGGTAGGTCGTTCCCAGCTAAATATCAGGTCCCACCCTGACCCCTACAAGCTCAACAGTCTTTCTGCTCGCCTGCAGACTAAAGCATTTCATCCCAATGGCAAGCAAGAGGCATTTGATTTATTTGGGTGTTCTTTTTTAAAAATGGTCCAGGAGAGTTTGGCTAACTCCCTGTATCATCCCACATGCAATGTTGAACGACTGCACTTTTTGGGCTCTGGTAGGCTGTCACCTGCAAAAGCCCTACCAGATCCAGACAGAAAACTATACATCAGGGAAGTCCATGGAGGTCTGCTTTGCATGCATCCCACACCATTTTCTTACCCACAGTGCGCTAAAAACCTCAAACATTGGCTAAAAACACACATTTTCCTCACATTTCTGTGAGGAAAACATCTGGAATCTGTGGGAGCCACATATTTCCTACCACACAACATTCCCCCAGGTCTCCTGATAAAAATGGTACCTTATTTGTGTGTGTGAGCCAAGAGACATTGAGACAAAAGACTTTAATGTGCTACGTGGAGAGACCCGCAATAAGGGTATCTAGGGGAGTTAGGGCCACGTTCTCCCACCACACATGGAAACCTACCAACCACAGACATTTTTTAACACTAGACAACCAGGGGATTCTAGGGTGGTGTGTCCTGTGTGAATCCCATGAGGTGTTCGTGCCCACAATGCCATGAAAACAAACCTCAAATCTTACCTGAAATTATGCAGTTTCCCCACATTTTTGTGATGGAAACTTCCAGAATCTTCAGGCATTCACAAAATTCCTACTACTCAGCATGGCCTCACTTATGCCAATAAAAATGCTGTGCCACTTGTGTGGCTGCAGTCATTAGGCCCAGGCACACAAGTGGGGCAGCGTTATTATCGGCACAAGTGGGGAAATGCTGGGTGGTTGGAATTTTGTGAATTCCGGAAGTTTCCATCACAGAGATGTAAGGAAAATGTGTGATTGCAGACAAAGTTTGAGGAGTGCAGGGCATTGTGGGTAAAAAAGAAACCCTCATGGGATACATGGAGGTAACCCTGCCTTAGATTCCCCTAGGTGTCTGGTTTTAAAAAAATGTACAGGTTTGTTAGGTTTCCCTAGGTGGCAGCTGAGCTAGGGCCCAAAATCCAAAGCTACCCACTTTGTATAAAACTGGTCAGTTTTGAATGGAATAATGTGATTTATTCATGTTGCATTTTGGACTGTTTCATGTTGTAGGCACTAGGCCAACCCACACAAATGAGGTACCGTTTTCTTGGAAGACTTAAAGGAATGCTGGATGGGAGGGATTTGTGGCTCCCCACAGATTCCAGAACTTTCCATCAGAGACATTTGAGGATAATGTGCTTTTTTAGTCAAAGTTTGAGGTTTGCAAGGGATTCTGGGTAAAAGAACCTGGTGAGAGCCACACAAGTCACCCCTCCCAGGATTCCCCTACGTGTCTAGTTTAAAAAAATTACAGGTTTGCCAAGTTTCCATGTGTACTGGCTGAGCTAGGCCCAAAATCCACAGCTACCCATTCTTCAAAATATGGGTCAGTTTTGAGTGGAAAAAGTGATGTACCGATGTTGAGTTTAGGCCCGTCCCCTCTTGCAGGTAATAGGCCTACCTACAAGAGTGAGGTACCATTTTTATCAGAAGATATGTGGGAGCATAAAATAGTAGGATATTTGTTCTCACCATTGGATTTCACTGGATTTGTGCATTCCAAAGGAAATCTAGTGTGTATGAAAGAAGACATTTTGAAAAATAATCTCTAAATCATTGGCTGGTATGGGTACCCACAAATTCAGAGATGTACAGGTGACCACTTCTCTTAAACTCCATATATTGTGCACAAATACATCGGTTTCCTTGATAGCCATTTCTCACTCTACATATTTCACCATATGAATTGTTTTATACCCGGTACACAATGAAAAAGCATTGTACGGGTCATCTCAGTTGTTGGCTTTGGGTACCTGGGGTTCTTGGAAAACCTACAAACCCTATATATCACTGCAACCAAAAGGGTCTGGCAGATTTAATCGTATATTGCTTTTGTAAATCGGCCATTGTGACCAAAAGTTACAGATGAAAACTTTGTCACAAAGTGCAGTTTTTTTCCTCCTTATTTTCAGTATTTCTTTATTTCAACAATTTCTGTTAGAAAAGCTTTAGGAATCTACACATATTGTCCCTTGCTGAATTCAGAATTCTGTCTACGTTTCAGAAATCTATAGTTTTTCTGGATCACCCATTGACTTTATATTCACTTGTACAGCAAACTGGAAGTAGGTAGAGTGGACAAAAAAATAGGAAAAATACGCGACCTCATAGAAAAATGCCAAAATTATAGTAGAAAAGTTTTTTTTTTATTAAGCTCTGCATGTTCCTGAAAGCTGGGAAGACTGTGACTTTGGTACAGCAAACCGTTTCTTGGTGCCACTTTTATGAAAAAAACACAGACACTTTTATCCAGAGCACTGTTTTCCTATTTTCCAAAAAATCTCAAAGTGTAGTTACATTTTAGCTATTTTCTCAGTCCTTTCAGGGATATTAACAAATCCCCGAGCTGTTGGAAAAAAAGACGCACATTTGGCACGGACCGCTTGTGGATAAAAAGTTATGGAGGCCTAAGCAAGAACTACTCTAAATGGCCTAAAAAAGGCTTAGCACTGAGGGGAGGCCTAACAGCAAAAAGGTTAAGGGGCTTTGCCAGTGTTATATATGTGACCTCTGTTTCTGCTTCTCCCCAGTGGATTTTACTCTGCGGGTCAAACTTTTCCAGGAACTTTACCGCCCTGATGTTAAGCTGTATAATTTTTGGGTTCAGCGCTGCAATGATGGCTTGCCCGCATGTTTGAGCAGCTACCTGGTTAAAAAGCCCCTGCAACTTCCTTCTGTGGGTTATTAGCAGTGGCAGGCAGAGACAAAGAATGCGTTAAGGTTTCTTTTTCCTTGAGAGTCTGCAGTTTATCTTGGCTGGCTTTAGCTAGTGGCGTAATTGATCCAGGGTTGGGTGAATGCCTAAGCGAAGGTGCCTGAATTTGAATTTGTAGTAGTAGAAAAATCTCTGGTCAAAGTATGCTTGCAGCTACAATACTTTGCCATGCATGTGCGCACTTCGCCAGGTTCTCTATGTCTTCTTGCAGTGAAATGAGCCCGGAGGATCTATTTACAATTTGATTAAACTTGAGTGTTGAAATCCAAGTACTTCATGAATTGGAAGCTTGAAGCAGCAAAGTTTCACAGAAATTGTGTGTAAAAGTTGATTTTGAGATTTTCTGGTTTATTTCAGGCCCAATGTTTGCTGCTAGTTTGTTGCCCCCAGCCAATCTCATCTGTGACACATTTTTAGGAAAGAGTTTGCATTAAATGTTTCCAACAAGGGTCAGCAGATGTACTCCGGCAACAGCACTCACTTCCTCACTCTTACAGAGCAGTAAGAGGGGATGCATTTAACACTTTCTCATAGTAATGTCATCATTCTGTTCCCAAAAAGCGACTTTTCGTATTTGCAATTTCCTAATACTGATTTGCAAATTTTGTGACTCCCTATTAGGAAATCACAAAATAGTGAATGCGACTCTAACCAAATCGCTATTTATGGAAGGTGTACTTTCATGCATTTTCATTAGCATCTTCTAATAGAAATTCCAATTCAATCCCTATTTGCAAATCGCTAAGCGAAACGTACGTACATCTTGCCCTTTCTCTCTTCACCCTTAGGTTTAAATATTTGCTGATGTTAGTCTGTCTCATACACTCGTAAAAAAGGGTCTTAAGCAGGATGGCAGTGAAATAGCTTTGCTTGAGAGTCATATGAGCAACCAAAACGATGCTTTTTAGTTTCAAGGTTTACATAAAACAAGGCCGCACTACACATAAATTATTAGCGTGAATAGCATCAAAAATGTAAGTATGGTAAGGTGTGTGTGTAAATTTTTCTTGTGGTCTACTTTTCTGCTGTTTAGTTTTAGAACTTGTATGTTTTATGCATCTCGGCCAGTATGTATCAGCATTATGGCAGAGTAGCCTTTGGTCCTGGGTTGTGGTCTCGATGTACATCTCCTGTTTTTGTTGCCGAGCCCTTCCTGCACAGCGAACTAGATATCACATGAGCATTGCTACTGTTTTATAGGATAAGTGCACTTTCCTCCATTTATGACATGTGAAATGGTAGTTTCCTTGCTCGGTGCATGGTCCATTCTCAGAAGTACAGAAGAGGGCTGTAATATGCTCCGGAAATGCAAACAGAACTGAAACACGCAAGCCGACTGTGAAAGACTGAAATATTAGGAAACACATTCTATCAGTCACATACAATAAGGCAACCAATAGTTGTCACACTGCCACGGTACATTAACTTAGTGAAGTCATGTTCTATGTAGAACTGGGATAAGCGTGTGCACCGTGCATTCAAGTTCTCTGCATGGCTTTGGAAATGTGCTGTGCCCTACTCTTCCACGTTAACGGGACTGTCCTACATTTTACATCGAGTGAGCCTGACAATCATGCCAACCCCGTGGGGGTGCATCTTGGCATTTCTGTTTTTATTGGCAGTCAGGGGAACAACCTGAATGTAACACCTTTCTGCATGCAATTGACTACCACCCTGTTAACCCACCTTATGCAATGATTGACAATGGTGGCAGAGTGATTCTAGTCCAGAGGAAGCTGCATGTGCCCCCTGCGGAGAAACTGCCAGCCGGCTCTCTAGTAAAAGGTCTGTTCTGTCCCCATAAGTGTGATCCTTTGCCTTAATCAAGTTTGAGTCATGGATGCAAAAAATAATTTGAGTATATATGTGGAATATATGGTTTCCAGATTGACTGGGACCAGCTTTGGACCCAGTTTGTGTGTGCTGCACAAAATGGTGATTTCCTTAATGCCAAGGTAGTGATGTTCATTTCTAAGTCTACATATACACACTTCCAACCACCTCCTCTCTGACACCTGTGTAACTGGTGGATGGTGAAGAATACCAGCCAACCCCCTTTGTTCCAATGTAGGTTTCTCCTGCCTGGGTGAAACTTGCCCTTCCACCCGTTTCTCTATAGAGGTCATTGCGCAGGGCAGTGGGAGCAGATACAGGTCTCAGTCTGACATAATGCCTTGACCAGTTAGAAATGGTCTGAGGGTGGGCTGTGTGGCAGAAAATTAGCCCAGACCCCTCAAAGGCAGGAGTTCCTTTAGTTGACTCCAAGGACCAACCTTTGTCACCACAGGGGTAAAAGTAATGGACCTCTTCTTGGTTCATCATCATGTTTAAGAAACTGCAAGACTGCCCATCAATGAAAACAAGGTAGACACAGAAGTGGAAGATCTGTGTGGCAGCCATTCTGCCTCCACACTGGGGATAGTCCTGGGAAGGTGTGAGAAGTAGTCTTAATGATGTGGCTTAGGGAGAGATGGATGATTTAATTGCCCAATGCAGACACAGAGGGTCCTTCCATCCCACAATGTAGAGGCTGGCTCTGTTGAATGTTGCCCTGAGCGTTAAGCATGAAAACACACACATTTTTCATAGTCAGTGATCAGATTCAATAGTTAGATGACAAATTACTTATTTGTTAGAAGTTTCAAAATCATGCAGCTTACTCGCAGGCATCCCAAAGCTATGCCACATTTAACAAGTCACCCAAAGTTAAATGCAGGTCTGCTTTGTGTACAATCGCTTGGCTAATCTTCCCCTTTGCACTGTTGCAGAAACAATTTTTCTGACTTGGGTGCTGCCAAGCGGCATAAGCTCATGAACATTACAGGGGTTCTAAAAAAGTCCTGGTGTTACTGAAGGAGAAAGTACAGTAAACTAACAAAAATCTTGAAGTCGAGAATGTGCTTCTGGGAGGAAAGGACATAGATGAGATGGTAGACAAATAATTTTTTTGCCCTAATGTGGTTAGATGGTCCGTTTTAATCCAATATTCTTAAACATATGTGTAAGAAATCTGCCTTTTCTGGTTGGTGTGCTTGGATTTCTGTTGTAATAAAGTTCCTGTGTTCCATCTTTAAGCATTGTTGAATTGCATACTACTAATTGGCATAAGTGACTTGCCTAGCCTTCCCTAGAATATGGTACAAAAGTTACCCAGGGCATTGAAGTTAAATGCCACTAGTGGACTGTAGCACCTATAGTGCCACCTACTACAGTGGCAGTAAAAACACTGCTTCAGGCCTACCATTGTAGACTGACTGTAACACTTCAAAAACTACAAAGCAACCTGCCAAAATAAACTCTATTTACAGGTGAAAACCACCTTTTTAAATATTATTAGTGACTAACATCCAAACGCTATTTTCACTGCAGAATGGCTGGCTGGCCCATAGAGAAACACTGGGAAGAGATATTGAATACCAATATTGTATCTTAGGAATGAGGCCACCTAGAAACATAATTCAATAACTGTTATAAATGGGGTCTCTAGCTGGCAGTCGGTTTGCACCCTGTCCAATGAGGGACCGTCACTCTAGTCAGGGCAAGGGCGATACCCAGCTCAGATAACCCCTGCTCACCTCCTTGGTAGCTTGACACGAGCAGTCAGGCTTACCTCAGAAGCATTTGCACCTAACACACAGTAGTAAAGTGAGAACACTACAAAAGGACACCACACCAGCTTTAGAAACATAGCCAATATTTATCTGTATAAAACAAGACCTAAACAAGAAATATCTAACATACAGTTTTAAAAATATGAATTTTGCAGGAATTACTTAAAAATCAATTCCATGAAGTGGATAGCTCCGACTGAGGCTATAACGGCATTGTGAACAACAAATCCAACAGTTCAGGCCGACCATGGGGTCGTGGGTAAGCAACGGTGTTGGGAAGAGCCGCAAACAGTACCTTGGAAATCCAGAGCATCGTGATTCTCGCAATAAGATCGGGAGTGCAGCGTTGCAGGCTTCGCAAGCGTCGACGGGCGTTCCCTTCCGGAGGTCGGTACAGTGGTCATCGGGCCCTTGAGCAGATCGAACTCTGGGCTGATGACGAAGTCAGGAGTGCTGGTGTTGATGGCGTCGGGACTGCGGGGCAAAGCTGGACAATGAGACGTGCAATGTCTACAAGTCACGGTGCAGCCAGTGGCTTGGTGATGTCGTCCTGCGGCATGTAAAGTGGGGCGGGGAGGCGTGCGGTGTCTCCAGGTCACGATGCAGGTATGGGGGTTGTCGTTGCTGAAGCGCTGTCGTCTGTAGGCCCAAGGCGACGGTACGATGTGGGGTAGGCTCCGTGCGATGCCCACAGGTCACAGTGTGGACAGGGGCATCTGTTGAAGTCACTGTAGTCGTTGGTGCTGGCGTTGGTGGGCGGGGGCTGCGGTGCAGGAGAAGATGGTGCTTCGTGTACCTCACGAGCGGTGTCCACAGGCCACAGTGCAGCCAGCGGCGCTGGTGTCAGAGTAGAGAGTCGTCGTCGGTCAGGATACCAAAGCTGTGGTGTGAGCAAGGTGATGCGGTGTGCAGGGCCCACTGGTCACAGTGCAAGCAGCAGCTTGATGATGGCATCAGGTGGCGGCATCAATGAGACCAGGGTTGCAGTGCAAAGCAGGGCAGGGCGAGATGCGGCGTCACGGTGCAGGCAGTGGCATAGTTGACAGCGTTGTGGTGGTTTTAATTTTGTTGCAGCACAAAACACACAGTTCCCAGTACTGAAGGCAGATGAATCTGAAGTCTATGGTGTCCCTGAGACTTCCAACAGGAGGTAAGCTCGACTCCAAGCTCTTGGAGAAACTTCACAAGCAGGGTACTCAGCAAAGTCCAGACTTTGGGGGTTATTACAACTTTGGAGGAGGTGTTAATCTGTCCCAAAAGTGACGGTAAAGTGACGGCTATACTACCAGCCGTATCACGAGTCCATTATATCCTATGGAACTCGTAATACGGCTGGTGGTATATCCGTCACTTTTGGGACGGATTAACACCTCCTCCAAAGTTGTAATAACCCCCTTTGTCCTCTTTAAGGCAGAAGCACCAACTGTAGGCCAACCCAGCAAAGCAAAGGGGCAGTACTCCTCCTCCAGCTCTTCAGCTCTTCTCTGGGGTTTGGGGTCTGCTACTTATACTCATTTCTGCCTTTGAAGTAGGCAAAATTCAAAGGAAAGTCTCTGTTGTTCACAAGATCCTGCCTTGCCCAGGCCTGGCTCTAGATGGACTCCAGGAGGTCAGAAACGGCATCGTGTGAGGACAGGCACAGCCCTTTCAGGTGCAGGTGTCAGCTCCCCCCACCCCACTCTAGCCCAGGAGACTCATCAGGATATGCAGGACACACCTCAGCTCTCTTTGTGTCAGTGTCATGAGGGAATTCATAAACAGCCCAACTGTCAGCCTGACCCGGACGTGGAATCCACAGGTAGGCAGAGGCACAGAATGGTTAAGCAAGAAAATACCCACTTTCTAAAAGTGGCATTTTTAAACAGACAATATAAAAAAACAACTCTACCAAAATATGTATTTTTAAATTGTAAATTCAGAGACCCCAAACTCCAAATGCCTATCCGCTCCAATGGGAAACCGCTCTTAAAAGATATTTAAAGGCAGTCCCCATGTGTAGGAAAGTGCCACTGTTAGCATGGTTACCTCCCGCCTTTTGCCTAGTGATGATGCCAGCTCTGATTGAAAGTGTGCTGGGATCCTGCTACCTAGGCCCCAGCACCAGAGCTCTTTCCAAAAACTGTATCTTTGTTTCCACAATTGGCACTACCCTGGCACACAGTTAAGTCCCTTGTAAAAGGTACCAAGGGCCCTGTGGCCAGGGAAGGTCTCTAAGGGCTGCAGCATGTACTATGCCACCATAGGGGACCCCTCATCCAGCACATGTACATGGCCTTGCAGCCTGTGTGTGCTGGTGGGGAGAAAAATACAAAGTCGACATGGCACCCCTCTCAGGGTGCCATGCCCCCAAACCACTGCCTGTGCCATAGGTAAGTCACCCCTCTAGCAGGCCTTATAGCCCTAAGACAGGGTGCACAATACCACAGGTGAGGGCATAGCTGCATGAGCAATATGCCCCTACACTGTCTAAGTCCATTCTTAGACATTGTAAGTGTAGTGTAGGCATATTGAGTATATGGTCTGGGAGTTTGTCATTACGAACTCCATAGTTCCATAAGGGCTCCGCTGAATACCGGGAAGTTTGGTATCAAACTTCTCAGCACAATAAACCCACACTGATGCCAGTGTGGGATTTATTGAAAAATGCACAAAGAGTGCATCTTAGAGATGCCCTCTGTATGTTAGCCAAACTGCCAGTGTAGGACTGACCGGTCTGTGCCAGCCTACCACTTTCAGACAAGTTTCTGACCACATGGGGTGAGTGCCTTTGTGCACTCTTAGGTCAGAAACAAAGCTTGTCCTGGGTGGAGGTACTTCACACCTCCCCCCTACCGGAACTGTAACACCTGGCGGTGAGCCTCAAAGGCTCAAGCCTCAGATTATAGTGCCCAAAGCGTACTCCGCCTAGGGGAGCTGCCCGCCCCCCCGGACAAAGTCCCACTTTTGGCAGCAAGTTCGGACAGAAAATTAGGAAAAAACAGGAGAAGTGACCACCCCTGCCAGGACCACCCCTAAGGTGTCCAGAGCTGAGGTGACCCCCTCCCTGCAGAATCCTCCATCTTGGTTTGGAGGGCAGGGACCAATAGGATTAGGTTTGTCCCCCCCTCCCTGAAGACAAACCAGCGAGCCCCTTCCACTAGTCAGTCAACTGAACAGCCCACCACAAGTGCTGCAGCTAGTGGACAGGAGGCCCTACCACAGGACCCACAGGCCACCAGCATCCCTCCCCCTGCAGAAGGTGAACCACCCCGCAAACATTCCCTGTGACCCAGACAGATGCCAAAGACACTAGCCAAGACCAAGACCACTGCCAGAAAATGAGGCCCTCCTGAATGTCCCGCTTGTGTCCCACCCTGTCACCTTGTCCACTTTGAACTGCCTTTGCTCCCCTTCCTATGGCACCTTGGACACTGGGCCTGTGCTACAAACAGACTGGACCAATACCTGGACTTACCTCTACCATCACCCCATTCCATTGCACTATTCTGTCTATAAATTTCACTACAATAAACACCCTTGAACACAACTTGAGTGATAGTGCTCAATATAATGCTTTATGTGGTGTAAATGTGCAATTATGGTAGCAGTTACATGACCTGTAGATGTCTGTAGTCATCACATCAGTACATAGTTGTCATAACACCAACATCTGCAAAATGAAAAGGCACAGGTGACAGTCATTTGAAATGCAAAGGAACTGAATGCCATCCTGCTACAGTCACATTGAAAACATAAATAATCAGAGGAATGGTCAGTTTCACTCTCTCACCTGTGTGTTATTGGAAGTACTGACGTATAACTGATATTCCGTTGTCCACATCCTCATCCTCTACCTCCTCATCCTCACTGTCCTCGGGGTCCACTGCTGCCACAGGGGCATTTCTAATCTCCTTCTCCTGCAGATAAGGCACATGACATCTGATGGCCAGGTTGTGCAACATGCAGCATGCTACAACTATCTGGCATACCTTCTCAGGGAGGTAGTGCAGGGATCCACCTGTCAGATCGAGGCATCTGAACCTGGCCTTCAGGAGGCTGAAGGTACGTTCTATGATCCGCCTGATTCGCCCATGTGCATCATTATACTGATTCTCAGCTCCTGTCCCGTCATTCCTCACAGGGGTCAGGAGCCACAATAGGTTTGGGTAGCCAGAGTCACATGCAAGTATTGAGGGACAAACATTAGCCTTACACAATGGTATGGGAGATAATTCCTGAATGCATGCACTGACATACATTGGGTGGGGACTCTGGCTCACCTATTAGCCACCCCCTGTGCTTCTGTAGTTGTGCCATCACATATGCGATGCTGCCTATCCTCAGGACGAAGGCGTCATGCACCGACCCAGGATACTTGGCAGTGACATGGGAGAGGCACTCATTAGCCAGGCACACCGTTTGCACATTGAGTGAGTGGAAACTCTTTCGATTTCAACACCTGTTCATTGTGCCGGGACGGGGGACAAATCTAATATGTGTTCCATCAATTGCCCCAATAATATTTGGTATATGTCCCATTGCATAGAATCCTGCCTCCACAATTGCCAAATCTTTAACTTGGGGGAAAGCGATGTAGCTGCACATGTTTGACCAAGGCACACAAAACCCTTGCCAGCACCATTGAGAACATTGGTTGTGACATTCCTGCTGCCAAGCCCACTGTCACTTGGAAAGAACCAATTGTCAGGAAATGGAGCACTGATAGAACTTGCACAAGAGGGGGGATCACAGTGGGATGAAGGGTAGCTGATATCATATCAGGCTCCAGTTCTGCACACAGCTCTGTGATTGTGGCCCTGTCCAGTCTATAGGTGAGTACTATGTGCCTGTCCTCCAGTGTAGCCAAGTCCACAAGGGGTCTGTACATGGGGTCTTGTCTCCTCCTCCTATTCCTCAGCAGTGGTAGGTATCTAAGGGACACAAGAGTGAGCAGGGAGTCACAAATTGAACAATGGAACCACCACCTCAGTGTACATAGAGCATTTATGTGATGGGACAATGTGAATGGCAATGTATGTGCAATTTACAGCAATGACACAGTTTCTAATTTCTGAATGTTGTTCACCAACATAAAATGGCGGCTGCCTGTCCTGTACGTATGGACAGATGGACAGGTGGAAGTGAGGTAACTCCGCCAGCATTGTGCGTCATTGCGGAAGGCTGTCCTGCACCGGTGTGCTATTCCTCATTGGCTAAAATGGGGCTCTATGGAGTACAGTGGCCAATAGGGATCACTGGTGGCGGTGACGGTGTACACTGCCGTGGCTGTGACCGCCATTTTCTGTCTAAAACCTCACTTGATTCCTGACTTTCAACAGGACAACACCTCCATTGGGTGTTCTGCTGTGACCTGTGTCTGGATCCTGCCATTGCCCGTGAGACAGGGGGAGGGCCCTGCCTTCACTTCGGAGGAGCTAGAGCGCTTGGTGGATGGGGTGTTACCCCTGTATGAACAGCTGTATGGGCCTCCAGACCAACAGGTGAGTACACCATGGGCACGATGCATGTGACAATGTTGTATGGAGATGTGTGTGCTAGCAGCGTGTCATTTGGGTGGTGGGTATGTCTGGTAGTAGTGTACATGGTGGGCGCTGGGTGATATGTGTGCCAATGGAGATGGAAATTGTGGTCCACATGTGAGACAGGCTGGATTAATGGTGTCCTCCTGTCTGTATTACTTCTGCAGGTCAGCACCCATCAGAAGAAGGGATTGTGGTGTGCCATCGCCAAGGATGTGTGGACCCTGGGGGTCTATAGCAGGCAGATTACCCACTGTAGGAAAAGGTGGGAGGATCTGAGATGCCGGGCCTGGAAGACTGCGGAGGCCCAGCTGGGCATGGCCTCCCAACGAGGGCGGTGTGCCTGTTGGAACCTGACCCCCCTGATGGCCCACATACTGGCAGCGACCTACCGAGAGCTGGATGGGTGCTTGAGGGCAGCACAGCAGCCACAAGGGGGTGAGTACAGTGAGCGTGACAACAATTATTGTTGTGTGGCATGGGATCCTGATGGTGGGTTTCAGTTAGTGGGTGCCTCTTGATGCAAGCTCAGCCATTGCTGCGTGATCCAGCTCAAAGTAAATGGGGGTATAGCAAAATCTAGTAACCTAGATAGGTTGCATTCCATGTCAGACAGGGCTTAGTAGGTCCCAGGAGGGGTGCCGTTGGCGGTGGTTGGCTCTCATCTTGCTGTGACATCTAGCCAATGGAATGCCAGTGTGATGCACAGTGCACAGTGCACAATCCTGATCCCTGTGTGTGATGGTAATGTGTATGCCAACTGTGGTGTTGGTGCTGTAATTGACCCAGTGCTCCGCTTTTCTCTCCCCCCCCCCTTTATTCTTCTGTCATCCTGTCCATGTGTGCATTAGCATCATCTGGCAGAGGAGCAGGGGCACCAGTGACTGAGAGAGCTGCATTCTACAGGACCCAATAGGCAGAGTCAGCCGAGGGGACCAGTGGGACAGAGGGCGAGGGGAGCAGCACGGCGGAGACAGGAGGTGACAACACTCACTCTGATTCCTCCTCCGATAAAAGCTCCCTGGTGGTGGTGGACACCTCTGGAACCACCCCAACTACAGGTACAGCCATCACCCCCTGTATCCGCACCGCCCTCCCAGTAGCCCCCCACCAAGTTGCCAGTGCCCACACATCCAGGAGGGTGGGCATCTGCTTTGCCCCAGGCACCTCAGGCCCTGCCCCAGTGAGCCCTGCTGCACTCAGTGAGGAGGCTATTTACCTCCTGAGATCCATCTCTGTAGGGCACTCTACCATTGTGAATGCATCCCAGATGCAGCAATGCAGTGCATACCTGGAGGGCATCCACGGTGGGTTGGCAGCCCTACAGAGATCGTTTTAGGCTCTGGTCTCCTCTCTGGTGGCAGCCAGTGTACCTGTTTCTACCGTACTCCCTACAGCTACCACTTTCCAGTCTCCTTAAAGCCAACCCATTCCAGGCACAGATACAGACAAGCATGCACACAAAACATCACACAAGAGTAGCACAGTCAAAAACAGGCAGCACACTTCAGGTCACAAGCACTCACACAAGGGACACAAACGCACACACTCAGACACCCAACAGGCATCCACCTCACACATGCACACTGTCCAAGCAACTGCACCCAAGTCCAGCAGATGTACACTTCCGACAACAACTCCCTCAACCTCCACTCCCATCCGTCCTCCCACCTCCCACCGCAACGCTCCTAAGAAGCTTTTCCTTGCATGTCTTGACCTCCTCCCTTCCCCTCCACCCCACCCGTATGACAAGGGTTCCAATGACCCAGTACAGAACCTCAGCCAAACAATCTGCCACTGCTCCCATCAAATCATCAGCTGCTGGCACAAAGGGGTCCCAGAGTGTGCTGCCTGCCACTCCTACTGAGAGCACACCTCCTGCTCAGAAAGGGAGGACTAGGGTGGTGAAAAGCAAGGGACAGGAGACGGGGACAGTGGAGGCAACTCCTAGTCCTGGAGGCAAGAACACAAGTGACATCTCAAAGGCCAAGGGGACTCGTCACAAGAGGGGACACATGGATCCCTTTCCACCACCAAAGATTGCCAAAAATCCTCCTCACCAGCAAAGAAAGGGAAAGTTCCCATTCAACCACCAATGAAAGAGAAGGTTACAACTCAACCACCAATGAAATGCAAGAGGCCCACTCTGCCAGCAGAGGACATGAGCCCTCACCTCCACCACAGACACAGCAGCCCTCACCCCCAGCTGAGACACAGGAGCCCTCACCTCCAACACAGGCACAGCAGCCCTCATCTCCAGCTGAGGCACAGCAGCCCCCACCTCCAGCTAAGGCACAGGAGCCCTCACCTCCAGCACAGATACAGCAGCCCTCACCTCCTACACGGGCACCGCAGCCCTCCCTCCAGCTGAGGCACAGGAGCCCAAACCTCCAGGTGAGGCACAGGAGCCCTCACCTCCAGCACAGGGACATCAGCCCTCACCTCCAGCTGAGGCACAGGAGCCCTTACCTCCAGCACAGGAGCAGCAGCCCTCACCTCCAGCTGAGGCATAGCAGCCCTCACCTCCAGCTGAGGCACAGCTGCCCCCACCTCCAGCTAAGGCACAGGAGCCTCACCTTCAGCATAGGCACAGCAGCCCTAACCTCCGGCTGAGGCACAGGAGCCCTCACCTCCAGCACAGGCACAGCAGCCCTCACCTCCAGCTGAGGCACAGAAGCCCTCACCTCCAGCACAGGCACAGCAGCCCTCACCTCCAGCTGAGGCACAGGAGCCCTCACCTCCAGCACAGGCACAGCAGCACTCACGTCCAGCAGAGGTCATGTGGGCCACCCACGAGGGACTGTTGTAAAAGGAGCCCCCTCCAGAACCAGTGGGCAAGTTCCCCACTTCAGAGACAGTGGCTTTGCACTCACCACCAAGGACAGATGGGCATGGATTCCCCTCCAGAACCAGTGGGCAAGTTCCCCACTTCAGAGACTGTGGCCTTGCACTCCCCACCAAAGACAGATGAGCATGGATCTCCCTCCAGAACCAGTGGGCAAGTTTCCCACTTCAGAGACTGTGGCCTTGCACTCTCCACCAAGGACAGATGGGCATGGAGGCCCCTCCAGAACCAGTGGGCATGTTCCCCACTTCATAGACTGTGGCCTTGCACTCCCCACCAAAGACAGATGGGCATGAAACCTCCACTTCAGCTGAGGTACCCCCTATACTTTCCCCTTACTCCCCTGAGGTGCCTGCCTATTTCCAATATGATGCCCTTGAGCAGTGGATTCAGAAGTGTGTCAGGAGTCAAGTTGGGCCTTGGACTGTGCCATGTGGCCCTTTTGTACTTTGTACTGGCCATTGGCCTATTCTGGAAATAGCCACCTGCATTTATATTTGAATGGACAATATGGTGGTGGTTGGCATCAAATTACAGTGTTTGATGATAATCATTGTGGTCCTTGCTTCATTTTAACGTGTCCTGTGACATTGGTTTAACTCTGCAGCTGGTTTTGTGTATGGTGTGTGTGTGAATGGTGTGTGTCGTTCGTGTGTGTGTCACTCTCCTTTTCCTCCCTCCCTCCCTTGTGTGCTAGATGGCTGTACTCTGCATCATCGTCTTAGTCGGTGTTGGTGTTCCAGGAGGGCCATAGTGTAGAATAGCACCAGGAAGACTTGAAGTTCCGGTTCCATGGCGGCAGCAGAGAGTTCCGTGTACTTGTTGGTGAGCCTTTCGTTTTCTGTGTTCTTTTTCCGCCAGGCTTTTGATGGCGTTGGTACCGCCCCGGAAATCCTGGCGGTTTGCTGTGTCATAATGTGGTGGGAGGCACCTTGTCTTCCGTCTGGCTGTTGGTGGCTACCGCTGTGGTCAGTGGTGTTAACGCCCTGGCGGTTGGCGTGTCACGTTGGCTGTCTATGGGAGGGATTACCTGCCATGGTCATAATTGGGCAGTAAATACTGCCAGCCTGTTGGTGGTATTACCGCCACTTTAACAGTCACCGCCAATGTCATGATGACCACCTAGATCTCATTTTGATATAGTATATACAGTGCCATCTTCCTACACCATGCTAACCTATGAGAGTGATAGGCAGCCCTCACCTCCAGCTGAGGCACAGGAGCCCTCACCTCCAGCACAGGCACAGCAGCGCTCACCTCCAGCAGAGGGCATGTAGGCCACCACCAGGGACTGTTGTACAAGGAACCCCCTCCAGGCACCAGTGGGCAAGTTCCCCACTTCAGAGACAGTGGCCTGGCACTCCCCACCAAGGACAGATGGGCATGGAGCCCCCTTGAGAACCAGTGGGCAAGTTTGCCACTTCAGAGACTGTGGCCTTGCACTCCCCCCAACAGTGAACACCGAATTTGGCAGTATTTCAGTATCAGGACATTTAAAACACACCAGTACATGTCCTACCTCTTAAATACAATGACCCCTGCCTACCTTAGGGGTTACTTACATGTAGTAAAAGGTAAGATTTGTGCCTGGCAACATGGAATTGGCAGTTTAAAACTACACACAGACACTGCAGTGACAGGACTGAGATAGGTTCACAGGACTACTACTGTTGGTGGCACAATCAGTGCTGCAGGCCTACTAGTAGCATTTGATTTACAGGCCCTGGGCACATATAGGTGGTCATTCTGACCTCGGCGGTAAAAGGCGCTTACCGCCGGTCAGAAGACCGCCATAACACCGCCGCGGCCGCGGTAAACCGCCACGTCATTCTGACCCGCAACTGGCAAACCGCCAAAAACCCGACATCAACAAAAGTCCGCCACACCAACGGCCAGCGGGAAACTGGCGATGACCAAACCTCCACCGTCACGCCAACAGAAATACGCCCATTCCATTCCGACCCACGAATCCACGCGGCGGTCTTTCAACCGTGGTATTCCATTGGCGGTACACACCACCGCGGTCAAAATACACACACAGCTCCAAAACACTGCCACATTGGACAATTCGAAATACCCACACCTGATACACATACACACACCACTCCCACACACCCAATTCAATATAAAACACACACCCACATCACCCACAAACCCTTACGACCCAAAACACCGACAGAAAGCCAGAGACAGACAGCACTGATTAGATAACACCATCACACAGAGGCAAACCACACCATCACCCACACAATATCCACGCACAAAACATCACACATCACCACACTCACCACACTCTACAACACATACACCACCCCACACCTCATCCACACCACCCTATGGCACCCCAAAGACACCCCCGGTTTTCAGACGCCGAACTCCGGGTCATGGTGGAGGAAATAGTTTGGGTAGAGCCCCAGCTCTTCGGGACACAGGTGCAGCACACCAGCATTGCCAGGAAGATGGAGCTATGGCAAAGGATAGTCGACAGGGTCAACGCTGTGGGACAGCATCCACGAAATCGGGATGACATCAGGAAGCGGTGGAACGACCTACGGGGGAAGGTGCGTTCCATGGTATCAAGGCACAACATCGCGGTGCAGAAGACTGGCGGCGGACCCCCACCTAATCCCCCAGAATTTACAGCATGGGAGGAGGAAGTCTTGCACATCCTGCATCCTGAAGGCCTCGCAGGAGTATCTGGAGGAATGGACTCTGGTAAGTCAAATCTTAACTACTTCATCCCCCCCACCCCACCTGCATCCCAATTCATACCCCCACCCTCACCCCCACCCCATCACACCTACTCCTTGCAAATGTCTCACCATCACAACCCACCCATCCCAACACCTAGCCCTGCATGCGTCCACAAAGCATGGACACCCATCACCAAAGCATGCCCACTGCACATACACATCTCCCCCACAAGCCACCCTCACAAAAGCCCCCACACAGGAATGCCAGCCCTGGGGTACACGGGCACCCACCCATTGCACGATATGGCACACACTGAAGCAATAACCATACCTCTATACCCCTGCAGGACCCGAACGCCACCACACCGCCCAGGAGGGTCCAGAAATGTCCATCCCACCCCCAGAAGAGGCCACCAGTGATGACAGCAGCTCTGTCTCCCTGGACCCAGATGACCAGCCCGGCCCATTGGGGACCTCGGGACAGTCGGTTCCCCTCACACAGCCACTGGCCACAGCAGACCCAACCCCCTCTGGGAACACCAGCACAGCTCCCACCCAGCGGGCCCATGCCTCTGTCTCCAGGACACGTCAATCAGCGGTGTGTCCACCACTACAGGGCACCCAGGTTAACCCACCACCCCAACAACAACAGGGACCTGGGGGCAGTGGTAGTGGGCACACGGTCCAGGGGACAGAGGCCCAGGGAAACAGGGGAACTGGGAGGGCTGCTGTGCGACAGGGGGGGGACAGGCCCAGGGAACCCACTCTCCACGAGGCCCTCTCCTCCATCATTGGAGCATACCACCACTCCCAGGAGACGATGGCGACGGTACTGGCCAGGCTCCAGGAGATCCAGGTCATGCAGGAGCAACAGTACATGGGGTTCAGGGAAGAACTTCGAAGCATCAGTTCCGCAATGGGCACCATCGTCGGGGCACTCAACCAGATTGTCACCACATTGCGGGACCATGTGGCACCACAAAGGGCCCCTGTCACTAGCATGGACCAAGAACAGGCAACCACCTCCGCCGGCGCCAGTGGACAGGAGGCCCCCACACAACAACAGGCCACCAGAACCCCACCTCCTGCAGAAGAAGAACCACCCCGCAAGCGGGGCCTTAGATCTCGTAAGAAGACAGAGTAGGATGCCAAGACCCCCGCCAGCAAAGGATACCCCCTGATGTCAACTCACTGTCCCACATTGTCACCCTGTCCAACCTTTAACTGCCCCTGCTCCACCTTCCACAGGCATATGGACAATGCACCTGTGAGACTGAAAAGCTGGACTCTGCCATGGACATTCCTCCACCATCACCCATCACCGATTTGCAACCATGTCCCCATTTCCTGCACTTTAATAAAAACACATATTGCACAAAAATCATCTGGAGTCTGCCTGTATTGTGAACAAATGTATCAGACATAACGCTGCCAAAATGTCCAGTTACACAGTGATGAGAACATACCACTGTCACACAGCTGTAGTCCATGGGTTAACCAAGCAGAGGTCACGCAGTGGGGGCCACATCGCTGAAATTTAAAGGGAAAGTAACAAATCAGTTAACATACACTGGGGGAATAGGCCAGACAGTGGAGAGGCAGGAGTCTGTAAGTAATCGTAAAATGCCGGTGTTGAATCTTACCTGTGTGTTATTGAAAATACTGAAGTATCACTCTGTCCCTGTTGTCTCTGTCGTCCCCATCGTCTTCCTCCTCTTCACTCTCCACAGGTTCCACCGCTGCCACAACACCACCATCTGGCCCATCCTCCTGCAGGAAAGGCACCTGGCGTCGCAAAGCCAGGTTGTGAAGCATACAGCAGGCCATGATGATATGACACACTTTCTTTGGTGAGTACATTAGGGATCCACCTGTCATATGGAGGCACCTAAACCTGGCCTTCAGGAGGCCGAAGGTCCGCTCGATCACCCTCCTAGTACGCCCATGGGCCTCACTGTACCGTTCCTCTGCCCTGGTCCTGAGATTCCTTACTGGGGTCAGTAGCCAAGACAGGTTGGGGTAACCAGAGTCACCTATTAGCCACACACGGTGTCTCTGTAGCTGTTCCATCACATAAGGGATGCTGCTATTTCGCATGATGTACGCGTCATGCACTGACCCAGGGAACTTGGCATTTACATGGGAGATGTACTGGTCTGCCAAACAGACCACCGGGACATTCATCGAATGATAACTTTTTCTGTTCCTGTACACCTGTTCACTTCCTCTGGGGGGAACCAAAGCCACATGGGTCCCATCAATGGCACCAATGATGTTGGGAATATGTCCAAGGGCATAGAAATCACCCTTCACTGTAGCCAAATCGCCCACCTCAGCGAAAACAATGTAGCTCCGCATGTATTTCATCAGGGCAGACAACACTCTGGACAATACCTTAGAAAACATAGGCTGGGACATCCCTGATGACATGGCCACTGTAGATTGAAATGACCCACTTGCCAAAAAATGGAGTACTAACAGAACCTGCACTAGATGGGGGATCCCTGTGGGTTGGTGGATGGGTGACATCAGGTCTGGCTCCAGCTGGGCACACAGTTCCTGTATAGTGGCACGGTCAAGTCTATATGTCAGTATGACATGTCTTTCTTCTATTGTCGACAGGTCCACTAGCGGTCTGTACACCGGAGGATTCCTCCATCTCCTCGCAAGTCCCAGCGGACGGTGCCTAGGAAGGACAACATGGAGCACAGAGTCAAGCAACCCACAGGTACGTTCACACAGCTTGCACAGTACACGATTCTCTATGCATTGAAAGGCTTGTATGAGTGGCAATGCAAGGCCTAGGCCTGTGTAACGCAGTAGAAATTAAGCCATGTGGGCCCTTGAAATGGCGGCTGCCTGACCTGTGAAGTGTGACAATGGGATGTGAGGTCAATGCTCTGTCGTGGCATACCGTGGCGGTAGGCGGTCGAAGACCGCAGTGCAAAGCCGCATTGGTTGACATTGAATCCTATGGGTTTCAGGAGACAATGAGGATGTGCGCCGGCGGTCGCGGTACGCACCGCCGTGACCGCCATTTTCTATCTGCTTAATCACTCAAGACCTGATCATCCACAGGAGAGGACCTATACTGCAAGTGCTGCTGTGACCTCGGTCTGGAAGAGACAATGGCTGCTGCGACTGGGGAAAGGGCCCCTGCCTTCACTTCTGAAGAATTGGAAAAACTCGTGGATGGGGTCCTCCCCCAGTATGCGCTACTCTACGGTCTTCCAGACCAACAGGTAAGTACACTGGGACCATGTTTTGTGGGCTATGCCTGGGTTGAGTGGTGTGAATGAACGACGGTGCGGAGGGGAGCGAATGAGGCATGCATCAAACAACAGATGAGAGCATGTGCCACATGGCAAGGGTGGGGAGGGGGGGCCACTCACATCGAGCATGCAGAAAATGTTGATATATTTCTTGTCTCTCCCTGTACGTGTCACATAGGTCAGCGCCCATCAGAAAATAGACATATGGCGTGCCATCGCCAAGGACATCCGGACCCTGGGGGTCCACAACAGATGGGGCACCCACTGCCACAAGAGGTGGGAGGACATCCACCGCGGGAGCAGAAAGACTGCGGAGGCTCTGCTGGGGATGGCCTCCCAACGTAGGAGGGGTGCCAGTCGTCTATTGACCCCCCTGATGTCCCGGATCCTGGCGGTGGCCTACCCCGATTTGGATGAGCGCGTGAGGACATCACAGCAGACACATGGGGGTGAGTACAAGCACATTCTGCTATCTTAGCGCGCAGTGGAGGTGTCTGGGTGGGGGAGGAGGGATGTGGGTATCCCTAGGCCAAGGCGATTTCTGTAGGCTAGTCCCCTCCGTAAGGCATGGCCCTGTGTCCCCGCCCTCCACCTTTGAAGGGTGCCAAGTACAGCTATCCATGGCCCTGTGTCACCTATGTGTGCAGTTTTCGTCCATTGGCTTGTAGGCCATGTCTCACTGATTGCGTAGTGTACCCCAAGTGCGCGGCGTAGTGCAGGGGGCTTCTGTGTCTGTCCTCTCCGCCAACTGTGTTACCAATGCATGCACTCAACATGTCTTTATGTCCCCCCCTTTTTTTTTCTGCTCTTCCTGTTCATGTGTGCATTAGCATCATCTGGCGGAGGAGAAGTGGCATTGGAGCACGAGGGAGCTGCATCTCACATGGCCCCGGAGGGCCATGCAACGGACTCGGATTTGACCAGTGAGACGGAGGGCGAGGGGGGCTCCACAACGGGGACACGTGGAGACATCAGCGACACCGACACGTCCTCGGAAGGGAGCTCCCTTGTGGTGGCGGCAACATCCGTGCCCACCGCAACAACAGGTACAGCCGCCACCCAGCGCACCAGCTCCGCCCTCCAAGCAGCCCCTCAGCGTTCGCCCCGTGCCCGCTCGCACACCAAGGCGGGCATCTCCTTCGCCCCAGGCACCTCAGGCCCTGCCCCAGTTACCCCTGCTGCCCTCAGTGAGGAGGTCATTGACCTCCTCCGGACGCTCATTGTTGGGCAGTCTACCCTTTTGAATGCCATCCAGGGGGTAGAAAGGGAGGTGCATCGGAGCAATGCATACCTGGAGGGCATTCATTCGGGTCAGGCTGCCCATCAGCGATCGTTCATCGCTCTGGCCTCAGCACTGACGGCAGCCATTGTCCCTGTCTCCAGCCTCCCTCCTCCAACTCCCTCCCCCCAGTCCCACTCCCCTGTTCCTCTGCCTATCCCAGACACACCTACAGACCTGCCTGCACACACCTCAACGCCCAAGGGCAGCTCATCCAGACATAAGCACCACACATCCCACAAGCATTCACACAAGCAACATCCACATGCAGACATGCCAACAGCCACTGCCTCCTCTGTGTCCCCCTCCTCCTCGTCTCCCTCCTCCCTCCCTGTGACGTCTCCACTCACACTTGCATGCACAACATCATCAGCCACTACGTCCATCACAAGCACACCCACCAGAACACTCCGCACACATGCAATCACCACCCCCACTGCCATTTACACGTCCCCTGTGTCCTCTCCCACTGTGTCTGTCACCCCCTCATCCAAACCACACAAACGCAGGCAGCCACCCACCCAACAGCCATCCACCTCACGACAGCCTCCGTCACAAGCACCTGCACCCCAAGACAGCACACTTGACTCTCCTACGACCACATCCTCTTCCTCCACTCCCATACCCACTCCACCTACCCTTCCCATTGCTCCGAAAAAGCTTTTCCTCTCAAAATTGAACCTCTTTCCATCACCTGACCCACCCCCTCCATCTCGTAAAAGTCCAATCAGCACCTCAGCCACCACAACCCCTGGACCTACAAGGACCATCGTCCAGGGATTTAGGAGTCCACCACCTTCGAGGGCAGCTACATCGGCCAGCAGCAAAGGGACAGCCAGCCCACCCCCTGGGAAAAAGTCTAAAAATGGGAAGGCCCGGCGCGAGAGGACAGAGACGGCAGCCTCCACAGCCACCACCCTGGCCCCGTCAGGAAGTGGAGTGCCACCTGGCACATCTACAAAGGGAGGCAAGGGCCACAGAGACTCAAGGAAAGATGGCAAGGGCAGCACGGCAGACAAGTCCGGCAGCAGGCGAGCAGCCCAGGAGGGCCCAACCAGCCCCATTCCTGGGATGAAGGAGGACACCCACGGGCACGGGACACCAGCACAGGAGGGCCCAGCAAGCAAGAAGTCGGATGGCGAATGAACACCATCTATTGTCCGGATCTGGTGCCCTGGAGACACATGTGAAGAACCGCTGAACAGGGCCCTTCAAGACCAGCACCGCTGAACAGGGCCCTTCAAGACCAGCACCGCTGAACAGGGCACCGCCGTCTCAAGAACCGCTGAACAGGGCCCTTCAAGACCTGCACCGCTGAACAGGGCCCTTCAAGACCAGCACCGCTGAACAGGGCACCGCCGTCTCAAGAACCGCGGAACAGGGCCCTTCAAGACCAGCACCGCTGAACAGGGCACCGCCGTCTCAAGAACCGCTGAACAGGGCCCTTCAAGACCTGCACCGCTGAACAGGGCACCGCCGTTTCATGAACCGCTGAACAGGGCCCTTCAAAACCTGCACCGCTGAACAGGGCCCTTCAAGACCAGCACCGCTGAACAGGGCACCGCCATCTCAAGAACCACCGAACAGGGCCCCTCAAGACCAGCACCGCTGAACAGGGCACCGCCGTCTCAAGAACCGCTGAACAGGGCCCTTCAAGACCTGCACTGCTGAACAGGGCACCGCCGTCTCAAGAACCGCTGAACAGGGCCCTTCAAGACCTGCACCGCTGAACAGGGCCCTTCAAGACCAGCACCGCTGAACAGGGCACCGCCGTCTCAAGAACCGCTGAACAGGGCCCTTCAAGACCTGCACTGCTGAACAGGGCACCGCCGTCTCAAGAACCGCTGAACAGGGCCCTTCAAGACCTGCACCGCTGAACAGGGCCCTTCAAGACCAGCACCGCTGAACAGGGCACCGCCGTCTCAAGAACCGCTGAACAGGGCCCTTCAAGACCAGCACCGCTGAACAGGGCACCGCCGTCTCAAGCACTGCTCCGCTGGGCCGTTCATCTCAAGCACCGCTCCGCTGGGCCCTTCCTCTCAAGCACCGCTCCGCTGGGCCCTTCATCTCAAGCACCGCTCCGCTGGGCACCGCCGTCTCAAGCACCGCTCCGCTGGGCCCTTCATCTCAAGCACCGCTCCGCTGGGCCCTTCCTCTGAAGCACCGCTCCACTGGGCCCTTCATCTCAAGCACCGCTCCGCTGGGCCCTTCATCTCAAGCACCGCTCCGCTGGGCCCTTCCTCTCAAGCACCGCTCCGCTGGGCACCGCCGTCTCAAGCACCGCTCCGCTGGGCACCGCCGTCTCAAGCACCGCTCCGCTGGGCCCTTCCTCTCAAGCACCGCTCCGCTGGGCCCTTCCTCTCAAGCACCGCTCCGCTGGGCCCTTCATCTCAAGCACCGCTCCGCTGGGCCCTTCCTCTCAAGCACCGCTCCGCTGGGCCCTTCCTCTCAAGCACCGCTCCGCTGGGCCCTTCATCTCAAGCACCGCTGGCCCATTGGCAGAAGGGGCGGCCCGTATCAGTGTTGGGCAGGGCTGCACGATACACTCTGGCCAACAAGACGTCTCCAGTACCAGTGGAGTCTGTCATCCACTTGAGAGACTGTGGCTTTGCACTCCCCAGGATGGCACAGTGGGCAGGCCACCCACTGTGGAGACTTGTGAGACTGTGGCTTTGCACTCCCCAGGATGGCACAGTGGGCAGGCCACCCACTGTAGAGACTTGTGAGACTGTGGCTTTGCACTCCCCAGGATGGCACAGTGGGCAGGCCACCCACTGTAGAGACTTGTGAGACTGTGGCTTTGCACTACCCAGGATGGCACAGTGGGCAGGCCACCCACTGTAGAGACTTGTGAGACTGTGGCTTTGCACTCCCCAGGATGGCACATAGGGCAGGCCACCCACTGTAGAGACTTGTGAGACTGTGGCTTTGCACTCCCCAGGATGGCACAGTGGGCAGGCCACCCAGTGTAGAGACTTGAGAGACTGTGGCTTTGCACTCCCCAGGATGGCACAGTGGGCAGGCCACCCACTGTAGAGACTTGAGAGACTGTGGCTTTGCAGTCCCCAGGATTGAACAGTGGCCATGGAGGCCCCTCGTGGATCTAGCGTCGTGGACTCATCTGGCTGAGGTGCCCCCCCTTCCCTTCCCCCTGAGGTGCCTGTAGTTTTGCTGTCTGATGCCCCTGCAGTGTTCTCTCCAATGGATTCGGGTCTCCGGTGTGGGCTTTGCCCATGTCTGGAGGACCATTGGCCCACGTACAATGACTGTAAGCCAATTTTGACGGGACAATTTACACATGTGTATATAGTTATTGGATGTTCGATTTACTTATTTACTTAGGCTTACAATATATTTGGTTTTCGATATCATATTTTTTTGTCTTTGCATTCTTCCGGGGGGTTTGGAGGGTGTCACTCTGAGTTGTTGCTCTGCATTGATGTGTAGGTAGTTGGGGGGGGGGGGGTGTCGCGTATGGGTGTGCTCGTAATCTTTTCTCCTCCCCCCTCCCCTGTGTCGTAGGTGCAGTACTCACCGATGTCTTCTGCGCCGGCGTTCGTGCTCCTGGTAGAGGAGCAGGTAGACAATAGCTGGTAGGATGTGTAATTCGGGTTCCATGCTGTCCAGATTCCTCGTGGAGTGTGTAGAGGTGAGCGTTTTCCCATTCGTAGTCTGTTTCTGCCGTGTTTTTATCGGCGGGGCTCCCGCCCCGGAAAAGGTGGCGGATTGGTGAGTTGTGATAGGGTGGGCGGTACATTGTCTGCCACCTGTCTGTTGGCGGTGACCGCCGCGCTGTTTGTTTGTCCCGCCGTGGCGGTCGGAGTGTTAAAGTGGCGGTCTGTGTTGGCGGTTCCCGCCAGGGTCAGAATTCCATTTTTTTTTACCGCCTGCCTGTTGGCGGATTGGCCGCCGCTTTAACACCGACCGCCAGGGTTGGAATTACCCCCATAGTGCACTTTACTGGGGACTTACTAGTAAATCAAATATACGAATCATGGATAAACCAATAACCAAATCAATTTACATAGGGAGAACTTGCGCTGTACCACTGAACTGCAGTGGTAAAGTGCGCAGAGACAATAAACCAGCAAAACAGATCTGAAAACAATAGGAGGAACAAAGCAAAACGTTTGGTGACAAACCTGCAAAAAGAGCAATTTCGAAAAACAACCATTTTAAATATATATTACAATTCAATGGTGAAATCAGATTGTTAATAAATGTTCAGTCAAAATAACATTTAGCAAGTTGGCTTTTCCTTCCTGATGTTCCTGGAAGTTCCTGGAAGCTAATGTGCATTGGCTCTCCAGCTTCTCCCAGACAGTGACTCCCTTGAATAGGTGTAATATGCCCCCTTCCCCCTGAGCAAATATGCTTACCTGAATGGGCAGAGATAACTCCTCTGAAATTCACAGAATATGCAGGATGTTGACTGTTGGCATCCGTTTTTACTTTACTGTATCAAATCCTGCTTGTCAGGTCTGTTGAGCAACATTCAACACTTGGAACACATTTGAAAGGCGGAGAACAGGATGCCAAGACTGTACTTTTGTATCCACTGTTTGGTTGATAAAGGACCCTGCTTTTGTCCTACCATTTTCCTGTCTGGAAAATGCCCCCAAGTGTATATGGTTAACCCTGTTAGCTTTTTACTCCATTGGTTACGGCATGGCTAGAAACCACCCCACTTCACTAGCTGGTTCCATTCATAAATGTTGCACCTCCAGTCACTCATACACAACACTTTCTCGATCTGAGGAAGATCAGAAGAGGGCTGGACCTGCAGTTTGTGACCTAAAGAGGGGCCTTGAAGGATTAGACCTGCTCCCTCTTGCACCAGGAAAAAAGTGCACTCCAAAGGTCAGTTGGCTGACCTCCTCTGTGCCTAGAAGTGGACAACAATATGTGGTTTCTTTCTGACAAATGCCTGTACCAGTGGACACAAAGGGGGTCATTCCGACCCTGGCGGTCATGGACCGCCAGGGCCGGGGACGGAGGAAGCACCGCCAACAGGCTGGCGGTGCTTCCGGGGCAATTCTGACCGCGGCGGTAAAGCCGCGGTCAGAAAAGGGAAACCGGCGGTTTCCCGCCGGTTTTCCCCTGCCCCAGGGAATCCTCCACGGCGGCGCTGCAAGCAGCGCCGCCATGGGGATTCCGACCCCCTTCCCGCCATCCTGGTCCTGGCGGTAAACACCGCCAGGAGCAGGATGGCGGGAACGGGCGTCGTGGGGCCCCTGGGGGCCCCTGCACTGCCCATGCCACAGGCATGGGCAGTGCAGGGGCCCCCTAACAGGGCCCCACAATGATTTTCAGTGTCTGCCTAGCAGACACTGAAAATCGCGACGGGTGCCACTGCACCCGTCGCACACCAGCAACTCCGCTGGCTCCATTCGGAGCCGGCTTCATCGTTGCGGGGGCTTTCCCGCTGGGCGGGCGGGCGGGCGGCCTTTTGGCGGTCGCCCGCCCGCCCAGCGGGAAAGTCAGAATGACCGTCACAGTCATTTGACCGCGGTACGGTCTTCTGCCAGTCTCCGCCCGGCGGGCGGCGCCCGCCGGGGTCGGAATGACCCCCAAAGTCTTTGTAATCAGGTTGTACCAGTGTGCATATTTCTGAAATGGAATCTTATTATCACAAACCCAAAAAATAAATTCCACAAAACAGGGAGGTAATTAGGTCAGTGAGGAATCTGTGGTTAGACAGAGTTTCCACCAGAAAGAGCACTGCTGAAGGTAAGTAACTAGTTCTTCGGATGGATGCTTCTAACTGCAGATTCCATGCCTTGTGAATAGATAAGAAAGCAGAAACCAATGCCCCCTCACACCCTGTGGTGGTGGGTCTGTAGAATGACTCAGGCCATAACATTCTGTAGGATAGAATGGGTGAAATTCCCTTCCCGGCCAACCTAATTATCCAGTTAGCAGTGCTCTGTGAACTGACACCCACATAGCGACCCGGCAAATGCCCAAGACTAGCACTTTGTGCGCCAACGCTGTAGTAAGTCTTTGCTCTGGGGGCTGTTTCTTGCCCAATTCATAATAAGTTTTAATGCATAAAACAATCCATCTGGAGATTATTCATTTATGCACAGCTCTTTCCTTCTGTACCCCACAGACACCTACAAAGAAATAATCATCTACCCGATGTTCTCTGGCACAATTGATGCAAAAGCTCTCTTTGGGTCTAGTCTATGTCTCACCTACGTGGTCTTTCTTCCATCTTGGTTGAATTAGGTGGGATGATAGACTGGCCTATGTGGAAACACAAGCCAACATTTGTTAGGAATGCAGCTTTTGCACATGGAACTAGTTTCTCTGGGTAGAAGTTGCTGCATGGTGTCTGTATAGATATCGCTGTGAATTTACTTATGTGACAAGCTGACGTTATCGCTATGAAGAACGCAGTCTGCTGCTGTGCACTGGATGAAATACAGTGCACATGAGGAAGGTAAGAACCAGATTGAGGTCACACTTGGGCATCAAAATCTGTGTTTGCAGGAAAATATGGGTCAGCCATTTAAGGGAACACATCACAACAGATAGGTTATCTAAAGAGATCAAGCAAATGTAACAACTAAAAAAGTAAATAGAAATTTTCAACGGTTGGCCCAGCAAGGCTTTCCTGGGGTACAGTAAGCAAAAAAGCCTGTAGAGGTTTGATATATTTGGGAGGAACACCATAAAACAAACCCATTTGAGAGTCCCAAATAGATTATTTTAGTCGAAGAATGCCTGGCTGCCCATATGCCTGTCTACTTCGTAAGGGACATCAAAAGTCTTCAACTCTCACCACTCAGTCTTCAAACATGGAGGTGTAAGTTGTGCTGGCCCCTGTAAGGTGTGAGTTGTTCAAGACCCTGCCCAGCTGCTGTGGCAGAAGATCCTCCCTAAGAGGTAGCTGGATTAGAGAACAATAGATCTTGGCCATAAGTTCTGGATACCGCACTCAATTGGCCAAATGTGGTGCCAATAGGAAGACTTGAGCCCAATCATTCCTGATCTTCTTAAGAAGTTTAGGTAGGAGAGTTAGAAGCAGGAAGGCGTACAGGAATCCCAAACTCCAATCCAAGTGAAAAGAGTGAGAACAGCCTTAGGAACGCCAATGTACAAAAGCTTGGACACTGTACATTCTGTGCGGTGGCAGGAAGATTGAGTCGGGGTTCTCCCCATTGCTGGAAGACACCCTGTGACAACTCTGTTTGCAGCTATCATTCATGATCTGTTAGATCATCTAATTTTTGTCTGCCCTGGCATTTAAAGATCCTGCCAGGTGCTCAACAGCCAGGGAGATACCCTGACTATTCATCCAGTTCCAAATGCACAGGGGCCTCTTGGGACAAGACCCATGACCCTATCCACCCTGTTTGTGACATTATCACCTGGCTGTAGTGTTTTTGTGAGAACCTGTACCCATCTCCCTTGATGGAAGTGAGGAATGCTTTCCCTGCCAGAATCCCTGGCATCCCCCGCAAGTTGATGTGTAGGTGGGTTTCCGCAGGAGACCAGAATCCTCTAATCTCATATATCCCAGGTGACTTCCCCAACCTAGCAACAATGCATCTTTCATGACCATTTGGTCTGGGTTGGGGTAGGGAGAGTGATCTGCCACTGTCCAATTGAGGCCCAGCAGCCAGCACTGCAGGTATTTTGCAGTCCCCTCCGACAACTGGATGGATTCTGAAAGATTCCCCTGATGCTGAGTTCACTGAGACTTCAGATCTAGTTCCCATATGTGTCACTTGGCGTGATGCCAGAAGTCAAAAGGCTAAGAAGCCTCAGAGCCACTCTCACTGAGACCCAGGTCAAAGGTTGAAACATTGGAGTCGTAGCCCAAATGTCCTGGATTTATTGAGTCAGCAGGACGGCTTGCTAGAGCATCATGTCTAGGATGTCTCCAATGAGGGACAGTCTCTGTGAAGGAATCATGTGTGACTTTGGCACATTGATGAAAAATCCCAGCGATGTCAACAGGATGGCTTTTGTCTGGAGGTGACCCACATTTGTCTAAGGCCAGCTCTCCTTCAACAGCCAGTCATTGACATATAGGAAGAATGGAATTTCCATCCTATGTAGGTGGGTAGCAACTACCACCATCACTTTAATGAACACCTGTGGTGCCCAGGGAGCAATGAAAACTGAAAGTGTTAGTGTCTGACCTGAAATCACAGGTAATGACTCTGAGGCTTTAGGGCAGGGATGTAGAAATAAATATCCAGCAGATCCAACACCACCATCCGGTCTCATGGATCCACTGCAGATGGAACTTGGGCTATGGTGAGAATTTTGCGCTTGTTGTTCTTGAGGAAACCTTCAGAGGGTGAATGTTGAGAATAGGATGGAGGCCTCCATCCTTCAGGACCAAGAAGTGATGGGAATAACAATCAGACACAACCTCTCATGCTGGAACCCTCTCTTGAACATTTTCCGAGAGAGCGTGAAATTTCTATCACTGAACTGACTGAGTGGTATTGCAGTGGATGAGTCATATTTGGAGGAGTGGAGAGGAAGGGGAGGGCGTACTTATTTTGTACGGGTTGGAGCATTCATCTGTTTGGAAGTAAAAGCTGAAGTGAACTCCTACCAGGTAATCATGTGGCGCAAAAGGCAACAAATGCACCTTTAAGGCAACTGCAAAGGGTGAGGGCAGGGGTTTGGATAGTTTGTTGCCCCTGAGGGCCTGAACACTGGCAGCCAGATCTCCGGCCTTTGCCTCAAATTATTTGGGACACCTGTTGCTGCTGGGAAAGTATGAAGCACTCTGTGTTAGGGTTTCAATTGTTGTGAAAGTTAACATACAAGTGGTGCAAGCCCAAGAGAGTGAGCTGTTGCTTTTCACTCCTTTTAGAGTTCCAGGGCATAGTCCACTTGTCTCCGAAGATGCATATACCATCAAATAGCATATCCATCAGGGATTGTTGGAGGTCACTAGAAAATTCTGTCAAACTGATCCAAATGTGGTGCTGAAGCACCACACTTGTTCTGACTGCCACACCCAAGAAATCAGTAGTGTCCAGGCCCGGGTGAATTACTTACTTCCCAGCATCATGTCCACCCTGAATGACACACTGGAGGTTGGCCCTGAGATCTTCTGGGATTTCTGGCAACATCTCCACACCATGTCCCACAGCGCGTGCAAGCATTTCCCAGGATGCTCGAGTTCAGTGAACGAAGGACAAGGATAGTGGAGGAGAACATGCGTTTCACCAATGTTTTCATGAATTTTGCCACTATCCAGTGGAGTGATCAGAAATGCTTTTGTGTTCAGCCTGCTCATAGATGCTTGAACTACCAGGCTTTCTGGTGTTGGGAGTCAGAGGAGAAAGGCAGGATCTTCTGTAGCAGGTCTGTGTCACCTTGCTGTCTGGCAGGCAAGAGCCTGGTTTTAACTGGTGCTGAGCAGTTTGTCAGTCAAAGCTTCATTAAATGGCAGGAGAGACTCCTGTGTTGTCTGTCCTGGTTGTAGGATCCCTGTAAGGACGTTGGTTTTGAACTCAGAAGTGGGAAATTAAGTCAAAGACCTCTGCTGCCCGCCTAATAACATTTGCAAAGAATGCAGACTCTTCAGTGGCTGTAGCTGTAGTAAGGGATTGAAGGCCGGTGTCAGATGAGGTATCGAGCCCACTGACAATTTTAGGACCAGGAAGAGGTTTTCGTCATCATAAACATGACTCATCACCATTGGGCTCAGACAGGTCATACTGGAGAAAAAGAGTTTCTGAAGTCATTTCCAAGTCTGAAAGGATTATCGACTCTTGTTTTTGAGGCCCTGTGGTGACATATGGCATTCTGGTATCTGTTTTCGTGCCCTAACCTGACTGGGGGACCACATGGATCTTTAGGGGCCATAGGTGCTACACAGACATCTGATAGAGTTCGGGAAAGCCCCAATATGGCATCCCTGAATTTCTTGATCTGTTTCGGCATTGCAGATGGACCCATTAATGGGGGCTGCATTGTAACAAGGATTGGAACTGGTTACAAACACAGAGACTGAGTTTGCTGCCTAAAGGTACTTGGGGCACTGCACAACTTAATTTGGTAGAAGTGATGGGACGAAGAGGAGCTGTGCTTAGGCTTCCTATGCTTCTCTTTTAACTTACATAATGACTTACATCATGAAGAGGATTGGGCGTGAGATTGGCCTTGGGAATGAGAACGCATCAGTGTCCTCAAATTTGAACTGGATTGGGCCTTCCTAACTTTCCATTTGTGTTCTGCACATATAACTTGGCTTTGAGATCCTGGGCGGCCTTTTGATTCATCTTCGTTCACTTGTCACACATTATTGAATCTTTTTAGTATTGTGTCCCTAGTACACTGGAAAAATGCGTGAGAAACAAGTCTTTCAGGAATGATGAATTTGAGGAAACTAGCTCCAAATCCAGAAGGAACAGAAAGGAAGGAACTGATATTAGCATGTGAAGGAGGTCGGCTATGTAGGGGCCCCTACGTAACATCCGAGGCAGACAGATCTGACACTGAGCAGCACAATGCCACATAATGATGTGTGAGGAAATTGCCAAAGAAGATTCTTCAGATTCAGTCTGGCTCCTGGAGCTGTTCACAAGGTGAGAAATATGTGGTTTAAAATATCCTTCAGAAGGTTTATTTTGATAAAACAAAGTTTACAGCAGTCAGGCTACAAAGTGTAGGCTTAACGTCATGTTTACCTTGCACTGCAGTGGATAATGCAATAGGTGCTGCAGTCCACTGGTGGCACTTAACTTACACTCCCTGAGTGCACTTTCCGCACCATATACCAGGGACTTTTAGATAAGTTAAATGTGTCATTAAGGACTTAGCCAATTCAACCATGTTTAAAGGAAAGCACAGGCAATTCACCACTGCTTAGCGGGGATAAAGTGCACATAGTTATAAATCAAGCAAAAATATAGGGTCCGACAAAATGCAAAAATAATCTGCTGTGACCCCACAGAAAAGGTGGATTTCCTACACAGGCCGCCCACAAGCAATTGCTAGGGCAGACTAATAAATCTGTTGGTGGATTTCCCTGCTCAGGCGAAAGAACGTGGAAGCTTCACTGCTTTTGCAGTAGCAACTGTCTGTTCTATGCTCCTCTAAACCTACACTCCCCCGTCACCATATTCCCTAGACACTAACACTGTCCATGAGGACACCTCCTCTTTATCTGCAAACCTCACTTTTGAGACACCTACCTTAGCTAGCTCACAGATGAATAGTGGTAGGAGGACAGTACCCAATGACCAACAAGGTTATGTCTCCCAATCTGCCCCATAGGTCAAACTTCTGTCCTCAACTCAGGGCACGCTCTGCCCAAAAGGCTAACAACAAATTGAAGCCACTAACAGCAGCATCAAGAACCAGGTCCCTTGCCTTCAACTGCCAGGCGGAGGCTCCAACCTAGGGCATTGGGTAGGCCTCACTTCCCGCTGTGTTGTTTGCATGAGTCCCTCACTTGCTCCTGAGGTCTATTTGACCTCTTAGGTTTCCCCGAATAGGAGGGCTACAACTTGAGGTTGCAGATACCCTCCCGCCACTCTTATTTCCACCATCTTAGAGGCAACACGCTAAAACTGGCTCCTGAGCTCAAAGTCTTTTCCCAGAGACTGAACATGTGGCTGGTAGTTGAGGACTTCCTGGGCAAACACACAGCCGCCCTCAAGGGTTACACACACTGGCAGTGTCATGTATGGGTCTGCTGCATGCCTCCTGTCCCCTGTCTCTGAGACAGTGCAGGCAGCACCTCCAGGTCAGAAGTGGCCTTACAGAGACTGTTTTGGGGTGCTCTCCTGTCAGAGCAGGTATCCCCTGCCCCTCAGGTCCTCCCACTGTGGATGGCATCCACCTCTTATTTGGGCCCTCCATTTAGGGACAGTACCGCTAGGAATCATTGATTTTGGGAACCCCTGGCAGACAGCCCTCCCGCTCTTTTCCTGCTAGTAGATCATTGCCAAGGAAGGGGCATCTGGGCACTGACAATGATCCCCAATGGGAAAATACCCCTGCCTAGGCTAAGAATGCTATGGCCATACAAGGGACATACTCCTGCCCTTGTGCTGAGTTACTCTAAAGACCTGTACTGGCAGATATTTTTCTGGAGAAACCAAGCTTGCTACTACTATGGTCTGGCTGGCACAGACATCTCGCAGATCCGTATAGGTGCTGAAAAGGCAGCTTTACTCCACATCCCATGGCTGGTTTATTTCTGTGACCCATAGAAAGCTTTTTATTGATGAAATACCTTTAAAGTAAAAAACAATTTTCATCTTCTCTGTAGACTTGGAATACTCGTGACCTGGCAATGACATGGACAAGGTATAGGCAAGGTTCAGGTTAGCGCTCCTGTAATGAGAGAGTAGAACCGAACACTCCCACTTTATCTTTCCAGATAATATGGGAAAATGCGAAAATCAAAGCTCTCATTCTTCGAGCGAGGATTGAAGTGAATCATTCCTTCGAGGGTGTGCTGCCTTTAAGTGTGATTTGGGCTTAATCATTCATTTAGAAGTACTGCATCCTCCTCTAGGTGACAGCTTGGCTTAGTCCTTCCCTTGGGGATGCTGTACCTTTCTCTAGATGATGGGTGGGTTTAATCTCACCTTTGAGGATGTTGTAGCCTCCTCCAGGTGAGGGCTAGAGCTAATTCCTCATGTAGGGGCTCTTGTATCCTCCTACATGTAAGGGGCGGATTATATCCTCCCTTTGGGGCGTTGAACGCTGTAGGAGATGGATGACTGAATCTTATAGCTTGGTCATCTATACCCGTCACTAGGTTAGGACTGGGAGAGATCTTTGCTTTGGGAGACGTGATATGTCCTGCAGCCCCCTCGGCACTAGACTCCTTCCTGCAGTTGCCCCTGGTGTAGTAGGGACGATTGGAGTTGCCGATTTGTGACCTTTAAAAGGAGGAGGAGAGCACCCCCTCAGCACCAATACCCCCTCTGAAATCTTGCACGGGTGGCCGAACTCGCCCCTGATAGGTGCAGACCGAGTGTGGGGTATTATTGATTACTGGCTCTTTCCTCGAGTGTTACTGTTGACGTCTTCAACAGCAAGCGGCTGACGGAAGGGTATTTACAGGGATCTTTTCTGTTCTTTTTGGAGCTAATGGCCTGGAACAATGCGCCTTTTTCGAAAACCACATTTCACCCCCGCCCTAAACGGAGCAGGCCGCTCTTGCTTGGATGCTTAAATCCTAGGCAAACAGGGTCACATTTCAAACACCTTCCTTAATCTTCCCTCTCTCCCTCCTGCGCTGAGTATTTAAGTCCGCGCGCCGGCGTTACTCTTACTAGTGGACTCTGCAGTGAGGGAAGAACTCAAAGAAAACTCCAAGATGAGCATCTCCGGTGTACTCTTGTTTCTGCCCCTGTTGGGACTCTGTTCAGGTATGATGGACACCGGTTTTATGTATACCTTTATTTGTTGTCTTAGATAGTGCCAACTCCAACCGATCGGGTTTCAGAGCGCTGAACTGTGCGAAAGAACAAGGCATACACGTTGATCAAGTATTGATTGCAATGCGCTGGCATAACACAGATTTTAAAAATTGTGCCAAAGAGGTCTTAATAGTTTTAAAGGTAAGTAAAATTGCAGAGCACATCATATAAACAGAAGGTTGGTGAGAGATTCAGGTCATCCTCGCAGAAAGCACAATGAAAACAGCACAACGGCCTTAAAGTAGAAAAGAGACCAGAAAACGCGCTCAAAAACAGAAAAGTCATGTTTATGAGGCACAGTGTGGAGAAAGGGTCATTGTGAGAATAGTGAGCCTTGAGCCTCGGAATGACGTGTGGGGGGTGGGTTCCTCAGGGATGATACATATTATTGAATAAGGAGGCATTAAACCGAGAGCACAGTGAGGGGGAAGGCGTACAGGTGTACTGCGCCGCAGAGACAGCAGAATCTAACTGGGAGCAGGCATAGACCAGACAGCGAGAACAATAAACACAAGGCAGGTATAAGCAGGGGTCTGCTATAAAGTGCAGCGCCTCCTACAGCAGAGTCTGAGGAAGGGTCGGACTGTGCAACGGGAGCAAGAAACACAATGACTTACAACGAGACCCTCACTCACCATCAATTGATGGTGCACACAAGAAACATAGGGAGTTGACTCTAAGGCTTAGATAATGTAATACAGTCTTAGAGTGCCAGCCAGAGTCTAATGTGAAAGGGACCCCGCATTTCTTCATGATTCACCCGAATATTACAGCATCTTCCACACGAGTGGCCTCTGATCTTTTGTAAACCCGTAGGAATGTTTTCTAATCTAGCTAGAAAGTGTTCTGTAGTATTTACATCTGTTACTATTAGGCATTGTACACGAAACAGTGCATGTTTTGGTTTTGTGTACATTTTGAACATGAGTGTAGATGCTTCCCACACTTTGTTCCTATTTCGCATCTTTTTTCACTGCCTGCTATGTGACCATCCTGCAAAAGGTATCCTCGGTTTCCCTCTCCTCTCAGTTCTCCTGAGGGCCACCTTCCCCAGATCCGCCTGTGTGCCTAAGCTCTTCTAAAGTTTGTGTCACTGACATTGTGCTAGTTTCTGGCTTAAGCCACTCTGGTGACTATCTCGCTAAGAGCAGCACATCTACCTCCCTGAGGGAACCTTTTCTGTCTTTATCTAGCAAGTCCAACATATACATTTCTCCCAAGCACTTCTATGTTTGCCTTTGTGTCTTTTTCAACTAAGCACTTCATTGGCCTATTTATCTCTTGGCACTTCTGTATCCCCCCCCCCCTCCTAGAATGTCCACCAACCCATATCTCCCTCATTTGTATCTTCCCTTAGCTAATGTTGTGTCCCCTCAAAGCACTATTGGGTGTGGCTCTGTCTTATACCCCCTCCATGTGTCCATTCCCCAAGCCTTCTTGCCTTTTTGTCTTTTCTCAGCACTTCCATCCCTCGCCATCCCAATAGACTCTTGCGTTGCTCGCTATCACATTCCTGTATACCGGCCTCCTTAGCTCCAAGAAGGTGCATCTCCTCATAGCCTTCCCATGTACACACCCAGCTTGTAATCTCTGCCAGATCCTCCAATGTGTGTTGCCCCTGACAAGTTATGAGTATGTAACCCCTTAACCTCCTGTGTGTGTTTTCCAGACCTCAAGCCTCACTCACCATGAGGAAGCCTTACACATGTAGGGGGGTCTGGTAGCGCACTCACACACACAACAAGCATTGGCAAAGCCAATAGGTTGTGCCTGTGCAAATTCTACTGACTTTGTCAATGTTTTTTTTTTACATATTGCAGAGCAGTTAAAGTTAAAAGAAAAAAGAAAAAAGTGCAATGACAGACAATCGTGAACTCCCCAGACAGCTTTCGTAGAGGGGGAGACAACATCTTTTACCGTGCGAGCTAGAGATATAGCTTCCCTTCATTAAATAATTAAATAGCGATAATGCAAAATTTTGAGGCAGACCAGCTTGGGAACATAAATTTGGCGGTCGTTATATGTATTTTCCGTTCTCAAAATCCGTGATTCTGAACATTTCTTCCTGTAAACCCGCGTAACTATTGTTTGCAATCATCTGTTTTTGTAGGTGTTATGTAGAGCGCCAAGGTGTTCCTTTTCTGCCCCTTACACAGTTATTCTCTGTTGTTCCATGCCGGTGTTAGCTCAAGTAATTATATGAACTTATATGGAATGTAAAACAAAAACCAGCATGCTTTAGATTTAGTACTTTATAAAGGTAGAATGTTAGTGGCTTAGTTAATAAGGTGTACATATATATAAAAAGTGCTCCTCTTCAGGACAATGCCCTCAACCCTTTCCCCGTCCCAACCAAGCCATAGGTGACTATACACTTTTTCAGGTGCACTCGGAAAGTGGCTTTTGTTTCTATTAATACCTCAATGCAAATGTTTGTAAAAGAAGGTGCATTCAACGACGTTTCGTCCAAAATGCACTCTGTAACCAAAAGTTAATTCAGAGTTATTTAAGCACATTAAACACGTTCATGGATATTTTGGTAAGATGTGAAATTGAAACTCTACTACTGCACAGAGCAAAAGTACAAACTCTCTGTGGCACTGAGGGATCTCGTTAAAATTAATATGTGTCCTCTAAGAGGGCGTGGTTAGGCAATCTTAATAGCACACTTACTTGTTTTTGATGGAGTATGCATGAATCATAAGGAGATAAACCAGGAATACACTATTCACATGACTACACTGACAGCACTTCACAATATATTTGTATAAATTAATTGACAGGAACGTGATCTTTGTCACAAGAGTTGCACAATACATAACACAGATGGTACAACATATCCAGGCGACCATAGAATACATAAACTGGGGGGGAGCACAGGAGGGACGTTTTTAAGGGTTCTCGGTGTACCAGCTACACAAAACACAATGAAAATGAATGTCAAACCACGAGGCTGGAGGTACCTCGAAAACACGTGAAAGAGCACGTAGGATTGGAAAAAGTTACCCGGAGTGAACTCACTATGATACAAAGAGACGCAGTTGCTCCTTGAAAATGTACAGACAACCGGCGCCCCTCATGCGGAAGCCACAATTCAAGCAAAGTACGGACGGAGACAGATCACACAGTGCCACGAAGCGGTTTAGTTAATAGCGAATGCTGTAAACCATTTCTCACTCACAAACCAAGTGCTGTAACTTCTATTTACTGTGTTTTCATAAGAAAACACACTTCTTACGAAGAGTAATGGAAAATGTTTTATAACCAAGAAACTATATACATGAAATCATTACTAAGCTAACCACATGACATCATACCACCAAGTTTATGATTCTACAAACAAATATTTACTGTTAGTTGAGTTTGATCGAGTTAAATGAACAAGGCCTACAACTCTCAGAATGCATAAGAATGTTAAAGGAAATAGATGTCTTGCTATATAATTGAACCAAAACAAAAAACCCAAACCAATTGATGGCATATGAATGAATTGTAAGGGGAGAAATCAACAAATACACTATTTACATGAATACGCTGACAGCACTTCATAGTATATCTGTAGTCACAAGCTGCTGCTGCCCAATGAAAAGCAAGAAAAGGGGAGTGATCAGGGAAGCCTACTAATGGTAAGCAATGGGAAGGCTGTGGGCGGGCTGCAAGCCCATTTTTACAATTTGTTTTCAAATACAAAAGATTTCGCCACAGCGCAAACTCTGTGCAAGTGAAACCTAAAAATGACTCTGACACCTGTTGAGGACTATAGCCAGTACTCCAAATGTGGCTTTGATCAGACCCAAGTTCATGCAGAGCAACTTCTGACAGATGAAGTGGATGCAGGAATCTCTCCTCATGGCTGGGTGTGAGGGATCCTGCAACAGCTGCTAAGCTTTACATCACAGCAAGCATACTAGCACATTTATGCTCCAAAATTTGGTGATATGAGAATTTCCAACTGGAAACCTGTACATATTATACATTCAGTGCAATGTTCTTTTGAATCAACTGAGTGAGGTTTTGTGTTATTTTATTCATTTTAAATTGATTTTGAATAACCTCTGTGAAACTTTCAATGGATACAGCCACTCACCCCCTGCCCAATACTGAAGAAAGGCTCTACAATACCAGGTGGGCACTGTGGCATGGACAGAATTGAAGATCTTTTGGAGGAAGTACAGGAGCTACTAAACCCTCCCACTGCACTTGACCAAACAGGCTCTCCGTAGACATCCCCTTGCCCTGCAAAGAAGAGAAGATCAAAGAGGAAGGTCCTGATATGTTTACTAGGGAGCAGCTTCCTGTCTCCACCCCTTGTTTACTTTCAACAAAGATCTAGCAGAACCTATATACTTTTGACAAGGGTCCGAGGAATTATTCTTTGGTTTTGGTCAACCCTGAAGTCCAATGTGAAAAAGGTTTTTCATTCTTTGTACCCCAGGTGATGGTGAGATTGGCGGGGAGGAGAAGGTAACAAATGGATATTTAATTCAGCCCAGTGCTTCTTTAAATGTTCACAAATTAGGGGACATTATAACCGGGCTGAGGGAAGAGGTCCAGGCCCTAAAGTAGGTTATAAAAGCCCTGAAAGGAAAAATAAATGAGATCATATTGTTGAAGAGTTCTACCCAGATTGGGCACATTGATGGGGATCGTGGGATGGATATACTCCCAAGATCTGACCTCCCTCCTCCAGTACAGATGCAAAGGCCCTTAGGATCCCACATGCCTCTTCCATCACCGAGCCCTGTGGCCCAGTTAACCTCTTTGTCCTCAAATACTGGGAGACTGAGGGAGATACCACATATGCCAACGCCCCATCAAGAAGGGAGGGGGACGGGTTGTATGGATGTGAATAGATATGACCCAAGTTGTGTCACTTGAAGGGGCAGAGATATACATAGTAGGGTACTAAATAGTGAATGCAGTGTCCTTGGGAGATTCCCCCACCATCATCCACTGAGAGGGCCAATGCTCAAGACTAGCCAGACATTCAGGTTACCCTCTGTAGGACTATGGCTCTGTATATACTGTACCAAAATATGGTATGGTGTGTATATAGTTCAGGAGTTCCCAATAGGCTTAACAGGGGCTAAAGAAGATAATACTAATGCTCTTTTTTGTGGTAGTGTGGTCAAGCAGTTACACCTCTAAGAGGGAAGCGCAACGCATTTGTTGCACAGACACAGTCAAGCAATGAGGAACACACCCAATGACTAACTCCAGCCCAGTTGTTTTTATATAGCCAAACTATATTTTGTTACTTTACTACGAGAACCACCAGATCTTTGTCACAAGTAAGTACAATTGTAAGTAGGTATCAAGCATTTGTATCAAATGTACTTTGTTTGGATTTTGTAGGTAAAGCAGCTTACAAGTAACACTTGTCAGTTTCAAAAGTTGATACAGTGCCATTTTTCATAGGGGTCAATAGAGTCCTATGGGGGAAAAGTGTTAGTACAGAAAACAGTTAAGTACACAACTTACAATTCCAGTCTTAAGGGGTTAGGATGTCAACAGGTCAAAGCTCAAGTTGACCCCCAAAGTGTACCACCGGCAACATGGGGCCAGCCGTGAGCAGAGGTCAAAGTTGGTGTAGGGTTTGGAATGGAATCCTATGAGGGCTGGGGGGACTTAGTAGAAAAGAGATTGCAGATAAATACCCATGGTTTCGGGACATAGGCATGGGGGGGTTGAGGTCAGCACTGGCGGGGGGGGTGGCAAAAGTCAGCACCAAACACACACTCTCAGCGGCACAGGGGCAGCCGGGTGCAGGATGCAAATAATGCTTTTCAACAAGGGAACCCCGGGGGCAAGAAAGCTGCTTGCTGGATCCATTGGATCTGTTCTGATTCCCCAAGGCCAGGGGGCTGCAGATGCAGGAGTACCTTTAGGAGTCAGGAATCTTTGTCAGATCCAGTCATGGTCAGGGGTGCCTCCAGATTCAGGCTACAGGCATCGTCCTGGTAGCCAGGAGAGGTCAACCCAGGATGGACTTGAGGTTAGAATCATCTGCGGACCTTCTCTGGACCGGTGGGCTACCTGACTTGAGCCATGGGCATCAGGTGCAGAGTGGAGAGGGCTTGCGGATCCAGGGTGGTTCTAGAGTCCCATTGTGACTTCTTTTTGGACAGGCCGCTGTCCTCAGGAATTCTAAGTCCTCTGCTGGGCAGGTAGTCCTCTGGGGGTTTGTAGAGGTCGCTGGTCCTGCAGGATGTGCTGCCTCAGGCTTCTTTGAAGCTGCAGACAGGCCGGTAGGGCTGGGGACAAGTCAGTTGTCGTCTGGAGTCTTCACTGGTGGGATCAGCTTAGCAGTCCCTCTTCTTGCTTCTTTCTTCTGGGGTCGCCAGGAATCTGGTGAGTGCGGTTCAGGGCAGCCCCTAAATACAAATTTAGGGTGTTACACGGGCCAGAGGGCAGTAGCCAATGGCTACTGTTCCTGAGGGTGTCTACAACCTTCCAGTGCCCACTCCCTTTGGGGAGGGGGTAGATCCCTACCCCTACTGGTCCCTACCCTCCAAAACAAGAAGGAAGGGATCACTTCTGCTCTGGACACCTTAGTGGTGGTCCTAGCTGCAGTGGTCACTCCCCCCGGTTTTACCTAATTTTCCTGCCAAACCTGCCACCAAAAGTGGGACTTGGTCCGTGGGGGCACACAGCTCCACTAGCTGGAATGCCCTAGGGCACTGTAACAGGAGGCCTGAGCCTTTGAGGCTCACTGGCAAGTGTTACAGTTCCTGCAGGGGGAAGTTGTGTAAAGCACCTCCACCCAGAGCAGGCTTTGTTTCTGACCCCAGACAGCACAAAGCTCTTACCCCATGGGGTCAGAAACTTGTTTGTTCGTGGCAGGCTGGCAAAGACTGGTCAACCCTGCACTAAAGAGTTGGGTAAAATACAGGGGGCATCCTTTGTGTGCAGTTTACAAGAATCCCAACATTGGCATCAGTGTGGGTTTTTTGTGCTGATACCAAACTTCCCAGAATTCAGTGAAGCCATCATGGAGCTGTGAAGTTCGTAATGACAGACTCCCAGCCCATGTACTCAATATGGCCACACTGCACTTACAATGTCTAAGAATGGACTTAGACACTGTAGGTGCATATTGCTCATGCAGCTCTGCCCTCACCTGTGGAATAGTGCACCCTGTCTTAGGGCTGTAAGACTTGCTAGAGGGGTGACTTATCTACGCCACTGACAGTGGCTTGTGGGCATGGCACCCTGGAAGGATGCCATGTTGACTTTATCTTTTTCTCCTCAGCAGCCCACACAAGCTGCAATGGTATTGTGCATGTTTTTGGTAAGGGGTCTCTTAGGGTGGTACAATACATGCTGCAGCACTTAGTGACCATCCCTGGCCACAGAGCCCTTGGTACTATTGGCACCTTTTACAAGGGACATAGTTCTGTGTCAAGGGTGTGTCAATTGTGGAAACAAGGTACGGTTTTGGGAAGGAACACTGGCGCTGGGGCCTGGTTAGCAGGGTCCCAGCGCACTCTCAGTCAAGTCAGGCACTTTCCCACACCCTCTTTTAACCAGGGCCAGATCTTTCTAACCAAAGTCCCCAAAGTCACTTATGGGTCTAGGGAAGGTCAGGATTCCCTAACTAACAAAGTTATCGACTGGCTCCAGAATGTAAAGAAGTGCTATTCGATCATTAGGAGTGATATTATTAGAACTGAGGGCTTTGCGACCAATAGCGAACCCTGTGATCTGATTAAAGTGGTTCTGAAGGACCAAGCTTTGATGGATGGTCTTTTGCCCATGGATGCACACAGAATTGATATTTCTAACACCCAAATTCAGATTAAATATAGTGACAAATTAGATTTCCATTATGCCCCAAGGCTGGTAGGCATGAACATACATTGGTGCAGTAGGCTGGATGAAACCGATTGTTTGGTCACTTTCTCTAACTGGGAGAAGACGAAAGATTACCCACTCAGTGAGAATGAAGCTGTTTGATGAAACTGTGCTCATGGAAAGAGTGAGGCCCTCAACAGTCAGTGATCTCTGTAATGCAACAGGATTGATATGATTGGCTCTCTGGAGGTTAGTGCGAGGCCTAGCTCCCAGTTGACTACATGCAGACTAAAAAGACTCTATATATTGGATAGGGTACCTGTTCTATGTGACCAGGAAATATCTTTAGATCGTGCCAATAACTTAATTACAATTTTGTCTTGGAACGTGACTGGGATTAGGCCAAAGTTGGGTACACATATTGAGGAGAGTTTAGAGATGAATATGGCATCTGCCTCTTTCAGGAGACCTGGAGCACAAGGCTGGCCATCAGGAATGAGTATACCTCATTTTGCATTAATGCAACCCAGCCACCCAGAGGAAGACTTTTGAATATGGATAAGGACATAATTGCAATGCTAAATAAGGGTTCTAACAGTTAAATCTCTGGATGTGTTGGCCATAAGGATGGATTTCTATGGTGTTTACTCCGTGGTGTTATTCACTGTAAATAACTGTGTTGATGACTGGAATGCGGAAACAAAAACAATACACATACAGAAGGACTTCCTTACACACTACAATGGCAAAGGGGAGATTTTATTAGCTGGTGACCACAATTCCACTTTTGAGTCAATTGTTTCAAAAGAACTGAATATATTAGCTGAACAGGATGCAAGATGGAAAATTCCTCCTCTAGATGTTCCCACAGTGAAATTGTCTCAGAGGGCAGCACAACTGTTTGTAGTAACAGTAAAGTTTGATCTCAGAGCTGCAAATGGGAGACTTTTATCTCATACTGAGATCAGACATACTTTTAATAGGTCACGTCATACTAGCCCGATCAATTATTTTCCAATCAGCTTAAAGGGTTGGCCATTTGTGCATGACATGGCAGTCATCGATTGGACCGACATCGGTCATAATGCCCTTAGTCTGTCGATACTTGGTACTCTGGCAAACGCCCCCCAAGCCCATAGTGGTGCACAAGTCGGGGATGTTGTGCATTGTAGTAATGGGAATGTCATCAGGTGGGGATGGGTTAATAAACACCTAAAGGGCCTGGAGATGATGGTTAATATAGTCAAGGAGCAACTAGGGATACTAGAAAGTCTTTCTCCGGAGTCAAGAGGCCCTGCCTTGGAAAGGGCCCAGCTCTAGGACATAGCTGTTTGCTCTGACTTGGTGGGGGCTTTGACAGCTCCCGCCAAGCCCGAGCAAACACTTTGCTTTCTGCAAGTGACAGCTGTCAAGCAGGTCACACTTACAGAAAGTGGAGTTTTCCACCGTTTCCCTGCTTGCAAATATGGGTGCTGGGAAACAGATTAAAACATTGCTCCTGCAAGTAGGGAGCTGCTATTTAAAGCAGCTCCCTACTTGTGGAAGCAGTGCTGGCTCCCGCAGGATGTGGGAGCCAGCTAAGACTGTGGAGGCCTTGAGGCTTCCCCAGCAGTCCTGTCACGCTCTCTCTCTCTTCTATCTCATAATGGGATGAAAGAGAGAGAAAGATTGTTTTTGCAATGGTCTCTCCGTGCAATGACTTCAAACCGTCAAACTAGCAAGATGTGTGTCGCAGATAGTATCCTTACATTTTAATGGACAGCAGGCCAGAGTCACTTCTGGCCTAAGGCTAAAGCTCTTGGACTGTCAGTAGGTTGAAGGTTCAAATCCTAATATATCATGACAATGTTTCTGTTATTTTTCTACTGTTTTGACGGTTAAACATTCCCAGTAATGAAACACTGAAGTCTTTTTCCACTCAAAATATGGTGGTTGAATGTCATAGCTAAGTCTAGACATTGCACAGTAAGGAGTCACCTCTGACCTAGTGGGTAAGGTCTCAGATATGCACATTGAAGTTTAAGAGTTCCAACCTAGGTGAGTCTCTGGTCATTTTCTGCTTTAGTTTCTTTTCAACTATAAATATTTGAATTACAAACTGAAAGGTGATATTGCTCTTTTTAATTGGCAAAAATATTTTCCTTTTCAATTTGTCCAGAAATATCTCATTCTAAGTATATCAATCATTAAAGCCTAAAAAACTCTACCTCTCTGTCTCTCTGTCTCTCTCTCTCTCTCAATTTCTCTCTGTGAAATCTTTCTCTAAATCACTGTCTTTATTAATCTCTCACTTTCTCTCTATGTCTCTGGGTTGGGTGGTGATAGGGGGTTTGCCACATTTGGGCAAAGGCCGTGCGCGTCAGTGGTTGGATTAATGTATAGTAATGAAAATTACTTTACATTAAACAAAACATAGAAATTCACTGAACAAACCAAACGTTACACGGATGTTATAGTTAGGAAATAGAATTAAAAAGAATATAACAATTCACTTAAAGACCAACGTTTACAGGGACATTATAGTTAGTCTTACAATTTAAGTATACAAAACCATAGAAATTCACTTGTTATAGTTAGAGAACCGGTAGTGGCTGACTTCAAATGGTCATCCTTGAAACTTTCATGAACATTAAAGTCAATCAAAGATCTTCCACAAACGAGTAACAAGGGTGAATTAATAAATGGCATGCAGAAATCTTCCAATAAAATCAGCACCATTGACCTTGTGTAAAACCTTTGTCTCTTGCACTCTCACCTCTAGGTCAAACTGTTCAGCTGAACTGTGATCAGGTGCCTGGGGCACTCAAGCAGATCGATGCTGGCAACGGACAGGTGGTCGGAGTGAATGCAAACGAGAACATTTATACCCTGTACAGTGGCCGCTGGACGCAGATCCCCGGTTCTCTCTCACACATCTCAGTGGGCCCTGGTGGACTCTGGGGCGTGAACAGAAACAACAACATCTACAAACTTGTGGGCGCAGACTGGGTGCTGACTGATGCAAGGTATAAGACAAGCTTACTGCTAGTGAATGAATTAATAAATTAACTTGAGTGGCTGCTTCACATATCTCTATAACCTGCAATGCCTCAACCCACTTCCTTATATGAAGGGAAGCAGACCAGTCCGAAAAGGTAAAGTCTCAGGCTTTTATGCAAAGAAAGGAATGTCCCAAAGTTGTATACAAACAGCTTCATGAATTATAATATTGAAGGCATTGAGAACTGACCAGAAATGATAGAAAATAGCCAGCACAGTGTGTAGTTCCTGATTCAAGTCCCTTGTTTGAGCAACAATACATTTTAATTCTAGTCTATATCCCTTGCTGTATTCTCTGTTACAGACGAAGTCACAAAACCAATGGTTTTAACACCAAAGACACAAGTATGCTAGTAATTATGAAGTAATGCAGACCATTTCTGACAACAGGCAGTAGCTCCAGGGGTCGCATTAAAAAGAATTTTGGAAAATCCCAATGCTGATTCTGGACATTAAAGAGCTTGTTCACACAGGATGTTGTAGGAAAAGTAAGTGATCTGTACCATAAAATGGTACAAGCAGCACAGTGGTATGCCTCCAGTTGTGCCATTATGATCCTGAGGATCAGGCAGAGGTGAGCAATCCAGCTAGAAATGACCTTCTTGTGTACTGCCAACTTCATGCCTGCAACTGATAAACCGCACTTAGGTAGCATTACCGAGTGCCTTTTATGAATACATCTCAGAACTTTATGGAACATCTATCCTGCCTATTACATTTTCTTTCCTTAGTCAGGGTTAGTTAGTGCACTAAAGATGTTCCTGCTCTGTGGCCTTGTTGGCACAAGTCCTCTTTTTCTTTAGTCCCGCTGTCTGCAATAACACCCCTTCTCGAAATGGAGATATGGAGTCCTACCTGCCCTTTCTATGGGCGAGCGCAAAGCGCTGCATCCATTCTGTAATCTCTTTTTGGGCTTCAAACCACGCCCATGTCACGTCAGTCTCTTACATTGGTTCGTGGGCTTGCCTTTTCAAATCCGCTTGCTTTCATTTGTGAAAGGCATGCATACGTCATGCCTTTTCTGGTGTTTAGCCCACCTACACAGCACCGGTAAACTACTAAAAACATACGAGGCTTTCAGCCTGGGGTCCGGACTATTTATCTGTTTATTTTCCACGCGATCGCGCTGCATTTTACACAGCGCTGCGTTTTTTTTCTCTTTACAGCGCTAATAGCTCTAACTCGAGCAAATGCAAGACCCGTTGCATTGAAAATGCTTGTTACTTTCTCTCGTTGATATCCCTACAGTAGTGACGTGTCGTGCACCAGAGAGGTGGGTTATATCTTGTGCTTCGTCTTCCCAGGAGGACTTTTGTAGGGTACTTGCAAAAGTCTCCTCTGCCCACCCCTGCTCACTGTAAGCAAATAATCTTTTATTTGCATGATTAATTAAAACCATTGCAATAAAGTAAAAATTAGAAAGAAAGAATTCTGTTAGACAAATTAATCCGCCATGAATAAAATCCATTTTACAATTCAACATTATGTCAAAAGTCAATCTTATTCATACTAAAAACGTACCAGCAACATCAATAAAAAGGTTATCAAAATAAAATCTACTTTTAGCAGCTTCATTATTGAAATGAAAGTGCCACAGGATCATAATGACCGCTGTGGAGCACAAGGCGGGAGCAAAGCCCACATTGAACAGTTAGCAGGGCGAAGAACAAAGCCAGCAGCGTCTAATACATTACACAGCTAACAAGTGAAAGCAGTCTAGAATAGCGCCAGTTGTATAAAAGTAAGCGCTTTATAAGTTACAGTAACCTATGCAATTTAGCAGAGGGGCAGTGAACTGTTGGATTGTAATTTCTGTTCGGTAATGCTCAAGAATCGTACAAGGCGGCAGCCCAGCTGGGTGTCTCCACCAGCAAAACATGCTTTCATTGCCTGCCGCCATGTTCTTTTTCCCGGTGAATTAAAGAGGGGCCTCGAGTAGTCTGTGTTCCTCTCTGTGTTCTCCACTTATCAAGTGCAGCACATCCTCTTTCGCTGCCCCGGAGTCGGCAGCTGATAAATGCCTGAGTGTGTTTCCGTGAAGGAAGATGAGGCAGAGCGGGAAGGATGCCGAGCTGGTACTGGATACATTTGTCTTTAAATTTCATAGTGAATCCGGCTCCTAATTGGGATTATGGAGCAGCATTAAGGTAGCTCTGCAAAGTGAACCATCCATGTGCCCTTCCTGCCAATACTGCTTTGTCTTCTACTACAGAGACCCTTTTGACGGCTTTATTGACGAGCTTTTTAAAGCTGCTATATGTCCCCTAGGTATCCCAGAGACCCCAAAGGCCCAGGACCACCACTGACTCTTGTAGGTATCCGTTTGCTGCACCTGTGTCTCTGCCCAATGGTTCATCCCATAAGTGAGCATTTAAAGACCCAGACTCGGCACTCTTGATTTTATACCAACTTTGACGTAAGAGCCCCTGAGTGCAAACTGTTGTGACTGCATGCCAAATTCTAGTCTTATTTGCGCTGGTGGGATATAATTTGGTAGATTGAAAATCCTCCGCAGAGCTTTAGTTATTCTGCCATTCAGTGTGCTAGCGTCCCTCCCCCTCATGCATTTGCTCCCGTGGGTGATAGCTGGGATGAGTTTTGTCTGTATCACCCGAAAGAGCGGGTAAGCCTTGGTCCTGAAACTATTTTCTTAAGATTTTTCAGTGCACCCGTTATAGCCAGTCCTCTTCTTTTTTAGTGTCTCTTTATGAGCGTGAATGTTCCTTTCTTGTCTATTATGACCCCCCAAGTATTTGTATTCATTAAATATTTCTAGCTTTTGCCCTGCCGGATGCCAGTAATGCTTTCGGTTGGCCTTTCTTTGATTTAACTGCAGGGCTTTCGATTTACCCAAGTTTATCTTCAGCCCGTTTTTTTACAGAATAGTTCTGGGTAGGTTCGAGCAAGAGCTGAAGGCCAACCGGGGTTCGACTAATTAGCACAAGGTCATCAGCATGTAATACGTTTGAAAGGCCGAACCTACCCATCCTAGGAGCGTGAGAGTTGCAATGGTCCAGGTCATTTCATAAGCCTGACAAGTCTGCTCACTGTAGTCAAACTGCAGTTGCCTCAGAGGGATTGGTCAGACCCTCCCACTGCCGCCCAGAGCCCGCTGGGCTTAGCAGACACCAGGAAATGCACCAAATAGCTGCAATGTGTAATTTCACAGCTTGATGCACTCAGCCTGTCAATTTCTTAAAGTGCCTATTCTAGGAGCCGCCTCTACCCATGGGTGAAAGTTCACCTGCCTTCCTGACTGACCGCTGACTGCTTCGACTCATGTGCATGTGTTCGTATATTATAAAGGCTACTTGTGTGATTTGTGGATTTCTCACCACAATGAAAACACTATCACTCTCTCAATGCCGGTGTTTGCCCCACGGTGATTGCTGTTTTCTTTTGTGTCATTTTAGAGGAGAGTGCCCCCCCATACATCTTCTCCCCTTCCCAACCTGTTGACAGGCATTTCACCACCTACAACTGTAATGCTATTTAATTATGCGCTGCAGTGAAAACTGTCTATCTGCAGAAAGAACGCTGCACCTACTAGTGCCTGGGTAGAGGAGCAGACACTGGAGAACATTTGGAAAGTGACCTGAAAATAGTAGTTCACACACCTTTAGGGTAACTGAATGACAATGATGTTTCATAAACCTTCAGGGAAAATCAGAACGTGTGTATACTGACATCATGCACTGTCTCTAAGGTAGTGGATTGCTCTGCTGTGTAATTGAGAGTGACAAATAACCTGATTCAATTGTAGCAACCTGAGCACTAGTCCAGGCACCCTGAAATGCCCCCTGGCCACGAGCCATGGTGAATAGCTGCAGCCTGTATGAACGCCAGTGGTCACCCTGAGAGCCTGGCAAATCGAGAAGGGCTATGCAGTATCCGAGCAACAGCCTAGGCAGGTTGGTGTATTTAAATCATAGTAATAGAATGACCCTGGACTAATTGAGACGCCATTTTCATCCATTAGCCGCACTCTGACATTTTTAAGCAGCAATCCAATCCGATAAATATTGGTAATGTCGTAGCATACAATGCAGACTCTGGGATCAATTCCGATGCTATTTTTGTTTTTAGCCTTGTATTGTATTTAAAGGTGGCTAGATTTCTCCTTGCAGGATTTATGTTTGTCTGTTGTGTATATCGTTTTCCATTCCAGGTAAACAATTGTATTATCACCACTCACTTGATTTGCTGCTGCAGAGAGGGTTTGGTCCTGGGTACTGTGGCATGTTTTTAAGGGTTAAAATGTACCATCAGGCCCAGTATCAGGATGCTTGTAAAACCTTATGTCTTTTTAGTCAATAGGTTTGAAAATTCCTACCAGATCCTCCTCTGAGTCAGGCTCACTTGCTACTCTTCCCCACTTGCATGAAATTTACTCTAAGGATGCTTTTGCATCCCACTTCGACCCTGAAGCCAGGCCATGGTTGCCTGCTACTGAATAAGGCAGGGTAAGGCAGACTAAGGCAGGCTGTCTACGTACCACATGCACTCATGGGTCTAGAGAATTGACATGTAAAAATAATAATCAGATGATTCCAGTTGCCATCTTGGAACAAACAATTGGTGTCTAATAATGGTTCTGGTCTCAAAAAACTGGTAGACTTTTATTTCTTTTTTCTGCTAGGCACAAGGTTGATTGTCTAAAAAACCCATAGGTCACAACTTGTGTTGACTTTGCTGTATCGCAATCATACCACAGGGCCACAGGTGTTGCGACGGAGTTGGATGTCACGGATGTCAGTGATACAGCACTCAGGACTCACACTGTGGTGGGATTTCAGAGATGCCGCGGCATAATCGGGCCTGCGGCATGAGTTGCAATCGTTGCACTGAGCGGGGACCACGGCCTTGGTGCAGGCAGCAGCACAGAGTCGGACAATGCACTGGTTCTGAAGTCGCTCTGGAGTTGAGGCATTTAGTTTCTTCTGTGTCACACTAGAACTCATTCCCAGGGGTCCGGGAACTGGATTTGGCGCCACTGGGCGAGTCATGACTCTCAGGAAGAGAGCCCAGGTGCCGGCAGATGAAGCCTTTGATGTCTCTGAGACTTCCAACAGAAGGCAAGCTCAGTCCAAGACCTTGGAGAACCTTTTTGAAGCAGGATTTAGGAAGCACAGACCAGTCCTTTCACTCCCAGGCCAGAAGCAGCAAGCAGCAGGCCAGCACAGCAAAGCAACAGGCAGAGTGACAGTCCCTCCTATGGCTTCTAGGTCTTCTTCCTGGCAGAATGCCCTCAGTCCAGAAGTGTTCTTTAGTTATGGTCTCAGCGGTCAAATACTTTGTACTCAGTTCTGCCTTTGAAGTAGGCAAACTTCAAAGGAAAGTCTTGGAAGTGCACAAGACCCTGCCTTTCCTGCCCTGATCCTAGAGACTCTCCAGGGGGTTGGCGATTGCTTTGTGTAAGGACAGGCACAGCCCTATTCAGGCCTACTAGTACCATTTGATTTACAGACCCCGGTCACACATAGTGCACATTACTAGGGACTTACTGGTAAATCAAATATGCCAATTATGGGTAAACCAATCACCAGTACTATTTAGACAGAACACACTTGCACTTTAGCACTGGTCAGCAGTGGTAAAGTGCACAAAGTCCTAAAGTCAGCAAAAACAAAATGAAGCACAGGTCCAAAACAGGAGGTCAAAAGCAAAAGGCTTGGGGATAAACCGCAAAAAGTGCCAGTTCCAACAAGGATTAAATGCATCTTTGAAAGACATCTGTCCTTCACCATATGTGGAATAACATTTTGTTGAGTAGAGCTTTTACTTAGAATCTGTTCAGCTAAAAAGTGGGGTTTTGTCAGTCAGAATGTGCATATATTCCACTGTTTGTATCTCACATGACATCTATGTTGCATCACTTAATCAAGGGCCACAGGGCTTTGTGTACTTTGTAGATATTCAAGTGTGTGCCTGTGTTTAGTGCTTTGTCTCCCTTACAGTCTTAAGTGGCTGGACTTTCCTATAGTTTACTTGCCATATTATCCAGAAATAAGATAGAGATTTCTGTATACCTCTAGATAATGTCACAATTAAAGCAGTGGTGCCGGATCAATTTTCAAAGTGGGGTTGTTGCATCAGTGTCACACTATAAAGGTGTGACACTGATAACATGTAGAACGAATTGTAACATGAAGAACGAATATAGCACATAAATCAGGCCCATTTGGCATGAGAGTGGTAAGGGTGTGCTGTGTAGATGGTGTTGCATTTGGGAGCACACTGTTGCAAATATATTACTAAAACATGGACTGATAGCACACTGTCATTAACAGACATCACACTGTCCATTAAATGGTCACTAAATTTGCACAGACATACAGTGTTATGGATAAAACTATATTGCACCCAAACAATGTGTGGAAACTGAGTTTCAGCAAACGTTTATCATTTGCGCATCATTAGGTGTCTTGATTTGATCCATTGATAATCTTTGTTTACATCATACTTTAGAATGACAAAAAACTTGCTTTATTTGTGCTTTCCTAACTGCTGATATATTATGAAATATTTATACAGTTCATTTACAGATATTGAAATGTTGTTCTATATTAGAAAAAAATGACACTCTACAATGTTTCCTTTCACACTCCCTATACAATATTTTCACACAATTTACTTCACAAAATTCTCTCATGTTGCAGTCAGGGAAAGTAAACACTAATCTCTATGTTGAAAGAAAAAGCAGCAGTTTGTCAGAGACATAACCTGACATTTGACCTCTGTCTTTTAAGCACACCAACTGTGAGGAGATAAAAACTCACCAATTCAATTTCTGAGTTCCAGCGTGGTTATTTTTTGGGTGCTGCAGCTCCTCTGCACTCCTACGTCCAGCACCTTTGAGTTAAATAGACACTGCATAGATTTGTGAGATCTGTCAAAGCTTTTGCTTAGAAACTCTACAGTTTCAGGATGGATGTTGCTCAGTGAAAAATGCATACCTTCAGGTTTTACTTGCCCTTGATTCCAGAGTGAACTATCCCCTAACAAAAGGATCGGGAAGGGGATACTGCAAGAGGATGTTTATGGAAACTTATCAGACCAAGGCCCAGATTTATACTTTTTTATCGCCGAATTTGCATCTTTTTTTGACGCAAAAGTGGCGCAAACTTACAAACTTACAAAATATAATTGCATTTTGTAAGTTTGCGCTGCTTTTGCGTCAAAAAGTGATGCAAATGCAGCGCTAAAGAAGTATAAATATGTGCCTAAATGTTTTATAGGCCAGGTTGCATTACAGTGCAGTGTTTGTACATCGGAGAGGTTACCAGGCCAGGTTGCATTACAGTGCGGTGTTTGTACATCGGAGAGGTTACCTGGGCAGGTATCTGTCAAATATTACATGTATCAGTCAGGCACAGCATAGACTGTCTGGTTGCAAGTGTTTACAGAAATCCAGCCTCAGTAATAATCATGAGGCAGGATTTGTTCCGTGAATCCTTGCAGCTACAAATGAAGACGAAGACAGGGGTATTCAATGCAGAGGTTACTTCTGTATTCTTAAAATGTCTTTAGGGAAAGTCTTGAATGAAAAAGAAGGGCCACTTTAGGAAAGGCACATCAGAGGGAGCCTGAAGAGGTCCATAGGATTGACATATGCAGCTGTTATTTGTACAGTGGACATCTTCCAATGTGTGTATGTTTACCAACTGATACATGTAGGCAGTTCCCTATGATCATACCGTAGCCTTATCTGGGGGTAAACTGCCTTCAATGGAGCAAACATGAAATACTTGTAAATGCTTAGCTCGGCAAACATTTCATGACTCCTGTGTAATGGTGGCAAAATCTATGAAAATATTTTTGTCCAGCTGATGCTTCTGATTTTTGTCCAGCCAATACCCATGGGTCCAACACATTTCACCGAGATAACCCTTTTGATAACCTCATGTATATGAAATTACTCCAAGTACAACTCCAGATAACGTCTTACATTGAGTCCAACATTATGAACCTATGTTTAAAATCTTTACATGACCAAGTCTATCAGTGAGCACCACAAGATGTACAAGAACTTCATAAGATTTCGCAACAACACTTCCAGCAAACACAGACATGGATGTTCTTGAGTTAAAATAATCCATAACTTACCCTTGTCTCTCCATCCACTTATGCTGTGAGCCTTTGACCTTCCTTGCAACATATTTTCTTAAATATTTTACTTCCACTGTAAACAGTAAAATCCTGAAAATATCCAAACATATCTTTGTTTCTCTCAAATGTTGTTGGATTCATATCCGATGCTCTACATTTTACAAGTCCCAATATTCTCACTGTGGTTAATCAGACATAACATTTTTAGACGAGTCAAAAGTTGCTAAAGATACTTTGCCAACTAAAATGTTACACATTTGCTTCCCTTCCTGTTTTCCGCCCACTACGGTGTGCACTAAATCATAACCATTACAAAAATTCCTGATTACAACTTTATAAAAGCCATCTTTTACCTCATCAACATAATCTATAAATGTGTTTTAAATCCCTCCACTTGACCTCGACAAAGACCTTTTTAAAAAACTGGTCATGCATTCTGCACCAGTTTACTAACTGACAAACAGGGCACCCTTTTGATGTTGGCTGAATGTGAAACAAGCATTGGCAATGCTACTAGCGGTTGCATGACAGAACCACGCATGGCATTACCACGCATGTCTTTCCAATGGAGTCAATACAACACATGCATCTTTGCCACGCATGCCTTTAACTAGACAACTTTTACCATGCATGCCTTTACAATTAAAAGTTTGTTGTAAAGGCATGGATAGTAAAAGGCATCCACATGGTAAAAATTTAAGAGGTAAGTATAATCCATATATATATATATATATATATATATATATATATATATAAACATATATAGATATATATACATATATATAAGTATAAGTATAAGTATAATCCATATATATATATATATATATATATATATATATACATATATATATATATAGATTATACTTACCTCTTAAATTTTTACCATGCGTAAGCCTTTTACCAAATTTTAATTGTAAAGGCATGCATGGTAAAAGTTGTCTTGTTAAAGGCGTGCGTGGCAAAGATGCATGTGTTGTATTGACTCCATTGTAAAGACATGAGTGGTAATGCCATGCGTGGTTCTGCATGGTAAAAGTTGTCTTGTTAAAGGCATGCGTGGCAAAGATGCATGTGTTGTATTGACTCCATAGTAAAGACATGCGTGGTTCTGTCATGCAATCGCTAGTAGCATTGCCAATGCTTGTGTAATGCCATCGCCACTTGAAAGTTTTAGTTAGGACATAGTTTCTATAGAAAAAGCAGTTTTTTGCTAGCCTATAACTTAGGCGCCGCTTGATGAATCTTAACAAAATGTTCCAAAACAAATTGACAGCCATGTGAGCTGCTGTCTGGAAAGTTTTGGGCAGATCCATCAAGCGGGGGCCGAGATAAAGGGGGTGAAATTTAGACCAGTTCAATGTTAATTACTGTAGGAAAAACTGAACAGCGATAGCACAAAAACCACTGGATGGAATTACACATTTGGCAGAAATGTAGCTCTTGGTCCAGAAAGAGCCCTTTTTAGGATGAACGTGCAAGCTCTCTGGCCTGTTGTACTCTATCTCCAGGCTTTTAACTACGCTCACCACTATCACTCATTCATGGAGTTGCCTTTCAAAAATTCTTCCTTGTGGCGGTTTTATTACCACCTTGGCCATCAACCCAGACACATGAATAATTGCACTTTTGCTGATATGTTTGACTGAGAGCAAACCTCTTTTTCCAATTTGTGTCTCTCTTACACGCTCATGCTCATGGAGGCGATGGCGCTTTGAATCTGCTCGCTTGTGTCAACTGTTATACTGTTCATTTTCAATTTATAGCTAGAGAAGTCCAGTTAGGAATTTACAATGCTAATAACTCTAACTCAAGCACACGCGAGACCCATTGCATTGCAAATGCTTGTTTGCTATTTGGTGTAAATCCATTCAGTAGTTTTTGAGAAATTTAAGGAAATCCACATTTGTACATTTAGGGACGCAGAGGATTCATGACCACCTCCCGATTTCGTGCTGAGATCTGATTGGCTGGCAACACTCAAAAAGGAAGTGTTGGCAGCCATCTTGGGACTTGACTGAAGCCGAGTCCCAGATAGAAAGAATAAAAAATACAAAAGGGGGAAGGGTAGGAACACCCTGACCCCTGAGCTCTGGTGCTGGGGTTCCAAAGGGACCCTCACATGGGTAAAAAGCATTTTTTACATTTTTTTGCCATGAAATAATGCTGGGGTGCGATCCTGCAGTAAAAATAAAGAAATAAAATGTGTGGGCTCTTGTGTTTTAACATAAGCCCCTGGGTGGGTCAGGTCCCACTTTGTGGGGGGGACTGCCTGGCCCTCCCATAGCTCAGGGGACCACCACCTCCGTGGAGAAAAATCTGAAATTTGTGCAGGTGGCTGCGCAGCCTCCCCGTGCCCTGGGCACCACCATCACCTGGGGCAAAATGCATTTATAATGTGAGGGTCATCCTCTCTACAGCCCTGGGGACCACCACCTCCCCAGGGTGGTATATTAAAATATGTGAGATGGCCGCACAGCCCACCCCTACACCACGGGGACCACTCCTCCCTCAGGCAGTTAACCATTATGGGTCGAGCTATATTAGAAATAATTATTGGAGGTCTGTTTCAGACCTCCTGTAGCCCCAGGACCACTACATCCCCGGGGCTATACTTGTTGAGGGGGGTTGTTAACTCTTCCATCAAATCAGGGGGACAGCTATGGGTACCTGCTTCGCCCCCGCTATGCAAATTTGCATAAGGACTGGTGGGAGGAGCAGGTAATCTGGAGTGAGTTCCACTCAGAATGGGAGGATTACATTATTCACTGGAGTAGATACATTGATGATCTTTTTTATAATATGGAAAGATACACAAGAAAGTGCAGAAAAGTTTGTTAGTAAGATCTCTTAGAACACCCTCAATTTGAAATTCATAAGTATAATCCATCCAACTGAGGTCCAATTCCTTTATTTAACAGTGTACGTAAGAGATAATAAATTGCACACAAAACTGTATAGAAAACCTACTTCAAGTAACACACTTTTACATGCTAGTAGTTTTCAACCCAAAAAATTGATTTATAGCATTCTGCATGGAGAAACACTTAGAGTGAGATGTCACTGCGGTGAGAAGGTAGAGGAAGGACATGCCTTTCAAGAGCTACCCATGACGTTTTTGTAAAGGGGTTACCCTGATAATTGTATTGATGAAGCAGTTCACAAGGTGAAAGTAAAACCATGAGATACCATTTTGTTCGGTCAGAAAAAGAATAAATGGATTAAATTTGATTCCAGTAATAGATTTAGGAACAATCATAGTAAGCAAGTAGGGGCAATATGCTCCATTTTGAATAAACATTGGCACTTAATTAAGAACGACCCAGTGATAGGCAATTTGGTTCCAGTTAGATTGGGTATAACTTTCAAGAGTGCAAGTTCTATGAGAGACTCTTTAATTAAAAGTAGCCCTGAGATTGCTAGAAAGGAAAAACAAAGGGATCAGTCAACATCCAGGTTTTATGAAATGTGGAAAGTGTAAGGCTTGTATCTATGAAAGGAACACTGCAGAGTAGAGCTCTGCACTCATATACAGAAAATACAAAATTAAGGTAGTATATCATTTCTAAGACCAATTATGTAATATATGTGCTACAATGCTCATGTATTCTAATGTACATAGGCAGTACTATAAGGTCTGTGCAAAAGAGAATACTCCAACATGTATGTGCCATCAGGAATAACGATCAGATGTACCCAGTAGCCTGACACTTTGAGACATGTCACCATGGGAACTTTGAGGGACTGGTATATTATGTGATTGATTCCTTGTCTGTCAGCACAAGCGGAGGTGACAGGGAAAGGGCCCTTAGAAGAATGGAATCAAGGTACATAGTAGAACTTAATACGAAGAGCCCCTCTGGTTGACTAGTGAAGAATATCTTCACACACATTTATAGTGAGAAGCTTGCATGCACACAAGACCTCATGAGGGATAGTTTCAATAAAGTGCTCTTATTATTAGTAACTGTATTGTTTTATTTTTTTTATATTAAGATAGCTTATAGTTTCACTAGTTAGGTAATTTTGTCTTTAGTGTAGGTGTTATGTTTAGGTGCACAAGCTGGGAAGTAGTTAAAAGTGATTCAGAGAATACATTAATTTTGTGATAGGAATGTACTTGTGTATATAAATATATGCTTAGCTCCTTCCGCACTATTAGGTATATGTAATGTGGTCATCTACTGTAATTTTGTTACCATAGGAAGAGTACATACAGGATATTTAGCCCACTTGGGCGTGACTGTCAACTACATGTATATTTAACCTCTTAGCGTTGTTATAATTTCTTGTTATATCAAATAACACATTTTTAGCATGAAGATGAAAGAAATTTAAGTCACAGGAATCCAGTTAAATGTAAAGCAGATGATAAAGTTGATTTCAAGTAAGCGCTAAGGAAGAGAGACAACATGTTCCTTATGGTAGCAATAACAATGGTTTTAATGTAATGATTTAAGTAATACAGGATAAACCATAAAGATCACAGAGGATTAATGATTAATGCAATATAAATATAAGTACTGTCACATCTGTTTTCTTTTGTAAATAGTAGATATTTATCGGCACAGTCACTTTAAGCCTTTTCACAGTTTCATTGTGTAAATCACAGGTTATGTGTATGTGTTAAAGGGTGACAAGATCTATCCCTTTTTGTCAGGGATCAAGGTTGCGGCGGCGACCAAAACCCGTTTGACAGTAGGGACTGAAAAAAGACTTTTCTGAGCATGAAGAAATGCGTTGGAACATTTGTGTACAAAAAACAAAGGATTTGGGACAATATTACGAAATGCGCTGACTTAGTTTGCACTCTGGGTTGGAGCACAGCAGCTCTCGGTGAACTTGGTAACAGGAATATATATATATATATATATATATATATATATATATATATATATATATATATAACACTTAATACACATATATATATATATATATATATATATATATATATATATATATATATATATATATATATATATATATAAAACACGTAATACTTACCTGTAAACCTTAACTACGCATAAGCCTTTACCATTCATGCCTTTACATAAATAAATCACTTAATACTTACCTGTAAATTTTTCACCATGCATATGTCTTTACCATTCATGCCTTTGCAATGAAATCTTTGTAAAGGCATGCGTGGTAAATAGATTGATGGTAATAATAATGTGTGGTTTTTAACATGTTGTAATGGCTGTTTCCCCCACTTGCTCTGGCTTATCATTGAAAGTGCATCTTCAGTCACTGATGAATTTAGGCACTTAAGCCATCACACAGATAGCATGTCATCCACTCATCCACCCACTTGCCTACTCCTCTGTACTTTTCTGAACTCGTTTTCGATGAACTTAGAGCTTTGTGCACTATATCACTGCCAACCAGTGCTAAAGTGTGTGTGCTCACATCTTAAAAAGGGTAACATTGTTTTCTCCCCATTTGGCTTTTTTAATTTACTTGTAAGTCCCTAGTAAAGTGGTACTACATGTGCCTATGGCCTGAAAAATTAAATGCTACTAGAGGGCCTGCAGCACTGATTGTGCCACCCACTTAAGTAGCCATTCAAACATCTCAGGCCTGCTTTTGGACCCTGTGCATGCTGTTTTGAACTACCATATCAACCTGGCAAAATAAACCTTTTGCCAGGCCCAAACCATCCTTTTTATACATACGTCACATGGGGTTTCTTGTTGGCTAGGGTATGCACCTAAGCCAGGCAGAGGACACCAGTTTAGTTAGGGGACGTAAGTTACATACCAAAGATAAACTGTGCTCACCAACTCGTAGCTTGGCACAGAGCAGGCAGGCAGGCTTATCATCAGAGTGCACAATACAGCAACACAATGGATACACCACAAAAGAGACTACATACAGAATTATATCAAAATATATAACTTTATTATCTTGTACATAAAATCAGACCAAAACAACATGAACCATACATTTTGTGCACACTGTGCAGTTACTGAGATGGTACCCTTTATCCTTAAACAATGGAAATATCAAAATGACATATATCATCAAATTATTGCATGTAATGCCAGTAAATTAGAAAAAAAAGCACATAATAACCAATTATCACCATAAGCACATAGGTCACAGCGCACTTGCGCTCCTACTAAACGTTATATGGTTATCAGGTTTCCCAATGTAGGCACAGAAGTGTCTGTGCACCTACTACTTGTAATATGGTAATCCACAGTTTTCTTAATGAAGCAAGTTGTTAGTGGTGATTCGATGTCTCGCCTGGGGGCCTATTTCGAGGTTCTGCACTGTGCTGCCCACAACAGACTAAGTGCCCCCCAAGCATTAATTTTCTCAAGTTGAGGCCAGAATCTTGCCCCCTAATTGTTGGCGAACCTGGAGCCCTCCGTGGCCACTGGGTGGCATCTTCTGGGAAGAAAGCAGCCCACCTGTGGAGGTAGTGTGGGACGGCTATATGGCGTTAATAATGGGCCCCAGCCCTTTCACACTCCACTCGCAGTACCTGAGAGGAACACCCACGGGGGGACTCTAGACAAGTTGTAGCACAGCTCCAGGCCTCTCTGTTGGACCCTGCTGCATCAGGTGTTCTCGGCAGGGGCCTCTGAAGGGAGGATCGGAGCTGGGAGCCCTCTTGCGGCAGGAAAGCGTAGGCGGCGTTGACGTCACCACCACACCCCCAGCCTGGCGTTGAGTTTCCTCTGGATACATATCCTCATTGCACAGACTGATCATTGGGGGTGGCGGTGTGAAGAAATGCACTGAGTCCCCTGGCTGCAGGGCTCTCCCTGGGCAGAGCATCACGCTCTCACAGAGAGGAGCAATTACACAAGTAGAACAGCGTGATGAGCTGCAACATAGCACCGTGCTCGGTCCCCAGCAGCACCAGCTAGCAATCTGGAATGCTCCCTCAAAGTGGAGCACTGGCATTCGAAAGATGGTGAGATGAGCTGCAAATGAGCACTGTGCTGAAACCCCAGCAGCCCCAGCTGGCAATGAGGCAGATTCCTAGGTCTTGGATGTTCCTAAGACCTCAGGGAGAACAAGGAGCAAGCCAACAAGCCCTTGGAGAACATTGGGGAAAAATGTGAGGCGCAGGAAGGCAGGCCAGCACAAGTCTAAATGCACGGTGGCAGTCTCTCCAGCAGCCTAATAAGCTGCAGGCCAGCACAACAAAGCAAGTGGTTCAAATAGTGTTTCCGCCTGGCAGTACAGCAGTTCTCTGGCAATGTGATACATACCATACAGAGCCAGCAGTGCCTGGGTACAAGACCCACGGAGTGTCTAAAATCATGGGGTCACAGCCTCAGTACTTTATAGTAAAAAATGTCTTTAATGAAGGGGTGAGTTCAAAGGAGCCTTCATAAGTGCACAACAATTCCTTTCAGTCCAGCCCTGGCTCCAGATGACCAGTAAGTGGTAAATCAGCCCTTTGTGTGAGGACAGGCCACAACCTATTGACATGTGTTAGCCATCACTCCCTCCCAGCCCAGGAAGACTATTAGTATGCAGATGAGTGGAGATGTATCCCATGTCACACCCAGCCCTTCCTCTGTTGTGCCTGTCTAGAAAATATGTAAGTGTAGGTGTCACCCAGCCCTAGACGTGTAGTGAACACAGGCTATAAGCACAAGAGGTATAAGCACAGAGAAATGCCCACTTTCTAAAATGCAAAAAGAACAGATGATGGACAGAATGGAGAGCAAATCAAACATTCACCCCCAGTCACAAAGATCTGGGTTTAATCCATCGGTTTTTTGCTCACCACACCACCCCAGTTTGGACACAGCCATATGCAAATCGGTCTTGACCCTGTTCCTCATGAGAACAGTCCAGCCCGAACTGCCAAGCCAGGTCCTCCCTGGACCAGAAACAAGCATCCTAGGACCAGTTTCAGGGTATCACCCTTCATCAGCTAGGCTAGCTTGAATCCAGTGGTGCAGTGAGCACGGGACCCACGTCTGGGCATTCGCACTTGGGGCAACAAATGCAAAAAGAACAGATGATGGACGGAATGCAGAGCAAATCAAACATTCACCCCCACTCACAAAGATCTGGGTTTAATCCATCGTTTTTTTTGCTCACCACACCACCTCAGTTACAACCCAGCCATATACAAATCAGTTTTGACCCTGTTCCTCATGGGAACAGTCCAGCCCGAACTGCCAAGCCAGGTCCTCCCTGGACCAGAAACAAGCATCCTAGGACCAGTTTCAGGGTATCACCCTTCATCAGCTAGGCTAGCTTGAATCCAGTGGTGCAGTGAGCACGGGACCCACGTCTGGGCATTCGCACTTGGGGCAACAAATGCAAAAAGAACAGATGATGGACGGAATGCAGAGCAAATCAAACATTCACCCCCAGTCACAAAGATCTGGGTTTAATCCATTGTTTATTTGCTCACCACACCACCCCAGTTTGCATTTCTAAAAAAGTAATGTAAAATCCAATTACACCAGTAAGTAGGATTTGTCACTACTATTCTAAACATACCAAACATGACAAAGCTACTGTTTCTGATCAGGAATTACCACTTAAAGGGAATAAGAGAATTCCCAATGCTAACCTATGAGAGGAGCAGGCCTCATAGTAATGAAAAATGACTTTAGGAGGTTGTCATAACCAGGACATGTAAAACATAAAAGTACATGGCCTGCCTTTTACTTACATAGCACCCTGCCCTAAGGACTACTTAAGGCCTACCGTAGGGGTGACATGTGTATGAAAAGGGGAGTCTAAGGCTTGGCAAGTAGTTTTAAATGCCAAGTTAAAGTGTCAGTAAACTGCACACACATGTACTGCAGTAGCAGGCCTGAGACAGGTTTGAAAGGCTACTCCTGTGGGTGTTACCATCAGTGCTGCAGGACCACTAATAGCATTTAACATACAGGCCCTGAGTATGTGGTATACCACTTTACAAGGGGCTTACAAGTAAATCAAATACAGTGTAATACCAATCCACCCTTAAATACATTTAGCATGTTTTTTTCACAAATTAGACCTACTGCCTATGTTGTACCTTTTGGTAATACACAGATCAGACCTATGTCAACTGACATTAAGGCCAATATTTATACTTTGTTAGTGCTGCATTTGAGTCATTTTGTGACGCAAAAGTGGAGTGAACTTACAAAATATAATTGTATTTTGTAAGTTTGCTCTGCTTTGGCATCAAAAACTGCCACAAATGCAGCACTAAAACAGTATAAATATGGGCCTAAGTTTCCCTTTGAACCCATCAAGCTTAGTGCCTTTGTCATTAGCTTGTCACTATAACCATCTTAGGTCTGTTCATTGAGCACATGTTTTTCCACAAGAATACAATCAAGCATGCAGTCATAAAATTTCAAATGCACACAATTACATTTGCCAAAACAATACACAAACGCTCACACAAGTGTCTAACAAATACTCTCACACTGCAAGTCTACCCCAAGGATTTGTAAAAGGGTGTAAACAATATCAAAATCTGTGCCTACTCTAGTAAATTGTGAGATTGAATGTAAGAAAATATCTGTTTTCAGGCTTTAACACTGTATAATACCAATCCACCTTTACATGCCTATTACTTTTAACACCTTCGCTTGGAAGCCAAGGACATAACCATTACATCCTGCACCAGGCCCATGGGTAGCGCTCCCCCCATGAGCCTTCCACCTATCCCCCCATGGCAGGGATGGAAGGGGAATCTCTTCCCCTTCCACCCCGGCCTCCCCACCACCCCTAGTGACACCTGATGATGTCAGTGCGCAATTGCGTGCTGATCTCATCAGAGGCTGCCCCCATCGTGAGAAATGCTAAGCATTTCTCTTCCAATTGGGGGTGGGGACGGCAGAGAGGCATCAAAGGAAAGGAAAGGCCTTTCCTTTTCTTTGATGTCTTTCTGAGCTTTTCTGCAGCCCGATCGTAAAGCGAATTCCCTTTGTTTGCCTACTTTTCAGAAATCTTTAGGTGCCTGGTATCCAGCATTGGTTTCACATCCATTTCTGTCACAAACTGCTAGAAGTCAGAAAGCACAAAAAAAAGTAAAAATGGGGTACGTTCCAGAAAAATTCCACATGAATAATATTGATGTGTTTTATGTGTTTTTACTGGTGTTGAGGTTTATCTGCTGTTGCAAAGTAATACAATCGAGGATAAAGTTGACAGCTCTTTTATCAGTGCAGCACAGCATTTGCTTTCAGCAAGGCAGCTAAAAGAGAAATGAATAAACATTCGACATTCTAATAGGGAACCATGGCGACAGTTCCTCAGTTGAACATAAACAACAATAGCTAATTGAATGTAAGCTCATTACATCACACTTTCCCCCTTAAAATACAGAAGGACAGAAAATAACTTTGACAAGTAATATCATAACAGATATCGATGAAATCTCCATATTTGTTGGGAGAATGTTCCTACTCCTGTTCTTTGCCTCTAGGCCACTGAAGCACACACATGCTCACTACAGCCATTACCCTGCTTACTTGCCACTTCACCCTCATTTTGCTGTCCCAAAACTTCATTTCCACCAACACGCTGTTGTGTCCTTCAACTCCAGTGTCCACTCTACTGTCCTCATCACCAGAAGCATTCACAACTCCCCCCTTTGATACAATTTTGTCAACCTTTTGAAAAAATCTGTCATTTTCATCACCTCTCTGCACACAATCCATCTGATCAAAATTTGACATATTTTTGCATTTAGTAACCCTTCTAACATTCCACACTTTAGAATCTTGTGTAACAACGCTATTAGTAAACACCTTAATGATCTTCATCGTCTTGCCATACTTGGGCTCATTTTGTGGAGTATACCAGCTTTGTGAATCCTCACCCAATCTTCCACAACAGACATGGGTTATTTAACATTCCATTTGACACCATACCACTCTTTAGTCTCCCTCTGTTTCTCTTCCACACTCCTGCTCATACTATCCCATTGTACTCTCATCTGCTATTACCACGTCTTTTCCAGAACCGCCATGGGAACAACTTGGAAATAGGATCTCTTCCTTTAAGTAACTAGAATAGACTAACGTCTGCAAGATGATGAGGTGTAATATGGGACATTCACAATTTTCCCTTAACACATTCCTCCATTGACAATCACTCTTATGTGCCTCAACCACATAAATTTTCTCTACTAATCCATTTCTGAAAGGTTCATATAATGTGGTAGTGACATACTATTTTGCACACTGTTTGAGAAAACTCTCCACTTCTCTCAACTTTAGTTTCACTATCCATAATTAAAACATTAGGACATCCTTCTCTAACTAAAGCCTCCTTAAACTCAATTACTACTTGAGTGGTGATTTAACAAATTTTACTTCTGGCCACTTGGAGTGATGATCTATCATCACTAACGCAAACCTAGCTTCTTGAGGTAAAGAAGAAAATGGATCAGAAATGTCAAAGGATATTTTTCTCCACAGGAATGTTGGCTATGCAACAGGTTTCAAAGGTGAAAGGGTAACCTTCAAGATTTTCTCACCATTAACACATTGATCACACTCTTACTTCCCTGTCTGCCATCATAGTCTGATAAGCCTCTTCATAGTAGATATGGCACTACTGTATTCTCCCCACAAGCCAGAAAGAAAATCACTTTTTGCATATCAAATGGAGGAACACGCTTCTTGACTTCTTTGACTAATTATCCACCTTCCACGTTCATTTCTCGTGAAACCTTCCAAAATGGTAACAACTCTGGAGATACTTTCCATTACACAATTCCTTACCTGTTGCCATTACATATCCCTTGTTTCACTCCCTGCCCACTTCTTCTCTGTAATGGCATCACAATTTCCCTGCAACTACATCTTTTATGGTAGCAATCATATCTGTTTTACTCACACATACATTCATATCCTCCAACCGGCAGGGTAGTCTTGATAGGCAATCAGTCATTACGCTGCACTTTCCAGAAACAAATTCAGCTTTAAAACAATACACTTGTAGCCTTGTAGTTAATCTGGCAATGCGTGCTGTGGCGTTCCACACCCCCACTATGTTCACCAGTGGTATGTGATCTGTCCTTGATGTGAATCGACTTCCCCACACATAGTTTCTGAAATGTTCAAGAGCCCACATGCAAGCCCACAACTCTTTTCCAATCATGCATACCTCCTTTCAGGTCCTGGATGCTAAAGCTACATTTCACTCTTCTTTACCACGTCTCTGTGATAACACACAATCAACTACAAATATGGTAGTTTCCACAGTAATTATACATTCTTTGTTTAAATGAAAGGCTTCAACTGAGGTGCTTTCACAATAATTTTCTTAACTTACTGAAATGCATGTTGCTGTTTTTCAAACCAACAAATTCCACATTTTTCCTTGTCAATTCCCTTGAATGTTTTGTTTTGGTGGCAAAATTCCTAATGAATTTGCTATAATACTCACACAACCTTGTGAATGAGAGGACTTACTTGCTATTTTCCTGTGCAGGAGCACTGACGATAGTATCTACAATAGATTTCTTGGGCACAACTTGGTTACCAGGCAAAGAATGTCCTAAATAATCCATGGAATTGCGGAACAATTTGCATTGGATCTCTTTAGAGTCAGACCATGTTTTTCAAGCCCTCCACATACTCCATTAATATGTTCTATATATTCTTGTTCATACTTTGGAAACATCAAAATATAATCTTGGAAAAACTTCACAAAGTTGTCAACATCCTTGAAAACATAAAATGTAGCCCTTTGGAACACAGACCTCCATTACCGCTACCTCCTTCCTGGAGGGCTGGAAACACACTGAAGTGAGGCCCCTCCTGAAAAAAAAAATCACAGACACAGCCAAACTGAAGAACTACTGGCCCATCTCTCTTCTCCCCTGCCCGACAAAAGTCCTCAAGAAAGTGATCAACTAGCAACTCACCCAACACCTAGAAGACCAAAGCCTCCTGGACCCCTCCCAATCTGGATTTTGAGTTACCTATAGCACTGAGATAGCCCTGAATGCAGCCACAGATGACATCTGAGCCCTGCCTGACCATGAGGAAACAGCTGCCCTCATCCTTCTGGACCTGTCTGCCGCGTTTGACACCGTCTCCCACCACATCCTAATCAACAGACTCCACCACATTGGGATTCAAGGAATTACTCTCAATGGGTCGCCTTGTACCTCACCAGCAGAACCCAAAGGATTAGTCTACCACCGTTCACCTCAGAGCCCAAGAAGATCATCTGTGGAGTCCCCCAAGGACAATCCCTCAGCCTGACCCTTCCAACACCTACATGACCCCTCGTGGCTGTCACCGTCAGATCACATCAACTCAACATCATCTTTCACACTGATGAAACATAGTTCATCCTCTCACTGTCTGAAGATCCCTCCACCACAAGACCTAACTTCCACAGCGCCTGCCCTTCCACCAGCGACCAGACACATCTGATCAGGTTTCCTCTCCCTTGCAGACACCCCACGGATCCATGGAGCCAACAGAAGAGGACGCTCCTTTTCGCACCTGGCAGCCAAGGCTTAGAACAACCTCCCCCTGGACTTCAGGACCGCACCATCACTCGAGCAATTCAGAAGAGAACTAAAGACCTGGATGTTTGAATTATCTTTCCTCCATGCAGCAGCATACAGCTCCAGCCTCTCAAGACCCTCATGAGTGATTTGCCATGCTCTCTGAACATTTTTGCTTGGCTAATTGATTGATTAATCAATCAAACATTGATGTAACATGCGATGTAAGGAATGCAGTTAAACTTTTCAATTCTTCCGTAAGTTCAATCTGGTGATAGCCAGATCTGAAATCTAATGTGGAAAATGTTTTAGCACCTTCAAGCATACAAGCCACTTCAATGATATTAGGTAAGGGGTGGCAATCTACTACAATATTAGCATTCAGTGCTCTCAAATCCACATACAATCTTAGTTTGTGATCCAAATTCTTCCTCCCATCTTGACCATTGAATGGCAGTGTCTCCCTCATTCTGTAAAAATGTCATAGGAGGCTTAAACTGCATGATGTAGTATATTTCACTACACAAAGAAATAGAGGAAGAAAATACCGTCAGAATCCAGGCACCCAGATACATATAAGCTAAAGAAAATGAGCTGGAACAGCTACAGCCCAAAAACAATTGTAAAATGATGTCCAATAGACTTATTCCCCAGTACAGCCAATCTGTTTTAAAAAAAAAAACAAGATGCTGGAAATCTTGTCCAAGGACCATCATTTTTGCAATAGAACTGTAGTTTATTCCTCTGCCGTCCGACATCCAATAGAGTAGGTCATAGTTTCCACCAATCAGAGTGCACGATACACTCAAACCAGTCCTTCCGTGCTCTTGAACAGTCATCCCATGAAAATGCACATCTGCTGACGCCACATAGGAAGTGGTATGCTCGAGCCGGTCTCTGTGCTCACAATCATGCTGCAGGTGACACGCTTGTAAATGTTCTTCTTGCCAATTAAACAGTGTGCTTGAGCCGGTAACTCTTTGCTCTCAAGTGATTCCAAAACAGCTTAAGGTGGCATTTGATCTACTGTTATCCCCAAAAGGTTCCATGGAGGTATACACATGCAACCATAGTCATATGTTGAAATCGAAGATGAGTCCATATAAAGGAATGGTATTGTTATTGTTCTTGTGTCTCTGTGATGACAGACACACCTCTACGAATCTTTGCCAATTTTTGCAAGGTAATAAAATCCAGGATAAAGTTGACAGCTCTTTATCAGTGCAGCACAGCATCTGCTTTTACCCAAGCAATCAAAAGAGAAATTAATCTAAATATCATGCTTTCTAATAAGGAACCGTGGAGACAGTTTCTCAGTTAAACATAAACAACACACAAACTATATTAGCTAATTGAATACAAGCTCATTACAACATCTGCCATTCGCTATACCTTCCAGAGATTCTGATGAGGTATGTTTCTCGGTTCTTAGCCACTCCCTTTTCACTGAAAGACTAGAAGATGACTGCAACATCAACAGTGTAAATAGAAAGTCTGTCTTCTTTAAGTCTGTGGAAATGTCATATGTAAATAGATTGAAGATAAATGGGCCAAGAAATGATCGTCCCTGAGGAACTCCAGGAAGAATAGGACATACTGTTTAACACTCCTCTCATATCATCACATGAAAGGTGTGTTCTGCCAGGTAGCTAGTCAGCAGGTCTACCAGGTAGCTTGGAAACGTGAGCTTAATGAAGTTGTACATCGGTCCTGAGTGCCATACTCTGTCAAATGCTTTGGCTACATCCAAAAACACGACTGCAGTTGATCTCTTGACGTTAAATCCATGACTTATAATGTCCAGCCCTCTGAGACGATGATGATTTCTTGAATGCTCTTCTCTTTTAGAGAAGGTTTTTTGTAGATGCAAAGTTGCAGAGACCGGCAAGAATAAACCTGTTGAAGAGCTTTGATAGGCCATATATTAGACTTATTGCACAGTAGTTTGCAGGGTCTTTTAATGATTTCCCAGGCTTTGGAAATATGATAACTCGTGCTTCTTTTGAAGCTTTAGGGAAGCACGGATGATGGATACATGTGTTAAAGATCTGAGCAAGATGATCCACTGTCTATCAGACAGCATCTAGATTGCCTAGTTAATTATTCCATCTCTTTCTGGTGCCTCGTGGTTTTTCAGTTTCTTTATAAAATGAAGCACTTAATCTTCTCAATGTTCACAGCTATTTGGTTTGAATCAGTTTTGTTTCTGCTGGTAGCTCTGGTGTAAGCTCATGGCGCCATTCCATCAGCAAAGATAAACACTCCAGAGCACTGATCGACATTTTGTAGCATCTCATGTAAATGACTGATTCCTTCCTTGTGTAGTGATTAGTCAGCCAGGCACCATCCTTTTCTACACAATGCTTACTGCTCCAATAAGCTTTGCATGGATATCTTTGCACCTTTAAATAACCTACTTGTTCTTCAGGCCACTATAAATGATGTGGTGTTAGGGCCAGGACTGCCAACTTAGAACTAAGAAAACAGCTAGGTTCAAGACCAAACTTTGGTTCAACATTCTGTGATCCTGGGCACATCACTTAATCTATCTGTCTCTTATAAATGAGTGTGATCTTGTGTAATGCAACTGGTGCTCACATAAAGTGCTCAAGTGCCATCGGGCATAATTTGGGCATTATATATATAAAAAGCAGAAGCACATGTACAAGAAAGTGGAGCATGGAGGTTGCACAGAAGCATACTGTGCTGGAGAGCTTTGAATGTTCTGGATCCAGTCTGGCAACTGGGATAGCTCTACAAGTGAGGAATTTACAGGGCGCTGGAGTATCCACCAGAAATATCATTACCAATGGTAAGTAACTTTTTCTTCTGATGGATACTTCTACATGCAGATTTCTTACCTGTAGAATAGATTAAAAAGCCATAACTTACTTTAGGATGAGAGATGATGAATGGTTATACAAGGCAATCCTGTAAAACAGGTTTAGTAAAGTGACAATCCGTGTGCACTTCCTAATCTAGGCATTAGTATTTGGAGAAGGTGTGTAGATGTCCACATAGCTGTCTTGCATATCTCTGCAATTGGCCCTCTTCTTGCAAGAGTTTAAGTGGTGGGTTCAGCCCTGGTGGAATGGTCGCTGATCCCTTCTGGAGGTTTCTATATGGCTAAAGGATAGCAGGTACTAATGTAGAGGACGATCCACTGGGAAAGGGTCATTTTCTGCATTGCTTTGCCTTTCTTGCCACAAAGTATTCCATAAAGAACTAACCATTCAGTCATGTGTCTTTGGTGTGGACTGGGTAGAAGCTTACCGCCCTCCTAGGATCCAACTTCCTCCTCTTTAGTGAGCTGGAACAGGGCATACAAGGGGTGGATGATGGACTGATTCAGATGGAAATGAGTCACCACTTTTATCAGGAAAGCAGGCCTGGTTCGCAACACCAACCTGTCTAGATATAAGAAGGTGAATGGTCGACGGAAACTAAGGTCTTCTAGTGCCCTCACATGTCTGGCCAATATAATATCCACTAAACACACTGTTTTCAGAGTCAACATCCTTAAGGGAAAACTATGCAGGGGCTCACATGGAGTCCCCATGAGAAATTACTAAATTAAGGTTCCATTAAGGCACAACAATGTGGGTTGGAGGATGCAGATTTATCATACCATTTAAAAAACATATCACAGTTGGAGACATGAACAACTAAGAGTTATCTGGAAGTCAGAGGAACGCTGACACCACAGCCGAATACCTCTTGACAGTGTCTGCTGCACAACCCAGCTAAGCAAGATAAAGTGCAGACTGCAAGACCTGGGACAGTTTAGCCTGTAAGGGTCCACGTTGTTGTCCACGCACCAAGCACCACTTATTACATCTTCCCGAATAAGCAGACTTGGTCGAGGGGTGACACGCTGAAAATATGACATCCATCACCTCCGGTGGCAGCTGAGAGGGGTTCAGATGTCCACACTCAATCTCCAGGCATGGAGGTGGAGGCCTGCAGTTTGAATGGCAGCTTGAATGGAAGACAAATGGGAGAAGTGCAGATGGTCTGCATAAACACCCTCCTTGGCCAATCTGGGCAATGAGAATGACTTGGACCCGGTCTTGGCGAATCTTCAGAAGAAGGAATCAGGGACATGGGGGGATATGTAATACAGCTGAAAGTTATACTTCAACTGCAACACCTCCTCCAAGACTCCTCTCAATGGATACTGGAGAGCACAGTACTTTGGGCATTGAGTATTTCCCAAGAAACTAAACAAGTCCACCTGAGCAATGCCCTACTGGTCAAAGATGTTCTGGGCAATGCAATCGAAGACTATATAGGGGACCTGGAGCGAGGATCAGACTGACTGAATGCACCTGCCGTCTTTGACGCTAGCTAAAAAAACTTTGGCCTGACACTCTTTGATTCACAGAGTCGTGAGTCACAAGAGACAATTTGAGTGGGGATATCTGTCCCTCACAGTCCCTGCACTGCTTACAACCCAAGTGCTTGGGTGCCAACATTGTACTGCAATTTGGTTTTCTTTAAAAAGAAAACTTTCAGCTTTGAAGAATGGGCTCCTGATCTGCATTGAAGGCGCGGAATAAAGGGAACTGATGTTTTAGGCTGGGGTGAGCACTACAAGGATTTGGTGAGGTCGTCTGCTCTCATTTCTGGTGTTAACATAAAGCCATCATCACCTGTCGGTAACATGGTAGCTCTGAAGTTTCCAGAAACCATCTGGTACCCAGGACAATTCTACAGGGGAAGAATCTGCAGGTAGAAGTATCCATCAGAAATTATATATGTGTGTCTGAATCGATGTGTATGTATGTATACTAACAAAGGTTTACAAAAACACTAATTCCCACTCAAAACCACAGTTGAAAACATTATGGTAAAAAAACAACATAAAAACTACTGAAATTGGCCCCTTGTGTCTTACTGTGCAAATCATAACGTCTTCACTCCTGTCAAAGATGACATCCTAAATGTCATCATCTGCGGCAATCACTGTTGACATCACTTATCAAAGTGTGTCAGGGCTGGAGCACACCCATCACCTGTACACTCAGTCACTGCCCTTCAGCGGTGAGCGACAGGAGCTGTGTCATGGCCTAGCCAACCCACAGAGCAGCCAACCACAGCTGCATGTGGGCCGAGCAGTGGAAGTGACCATAGGGCTTGGCATATGGCTAGGCTTTGTGGCCAGCCCAGTGTGTGCAAATCTGTGAGAGTGGGACAAAATTAGCGAGAATTCAAAACATTTTGGTTAGCAACCTTGGGCGTTTGACAGATCTGCATCAACTTTGCAGAAAATACGTTCTTTCAGCTTAGTATTATATCAAGTATTGTGCAGGTCTCCCAAGGGGCTAAACTAAAGGGTCGTGGGTCAGAAAAGTAATAATAGTTTTCAATTTAAGTAAGACATGATTTTGCTACAGGCAAAACTACTGAATAGAATGAAACCAACTTTGGCATGGAGTTAAGACGTTACAGGGCATATGCCCTTTCTGTGTTTTTATGTAAATCATTCCTGTAGTTTTAGAAATATTCGTTTTACAGAACGTTACTGGGTTTGGTTTGACAGGGTACTTTTACCTATATATTGATAGCTAATTTCCAAATTATTTCCGGACCCCGATGCAGAGAGAAAAATCTAAAAAACAAAACAAAACAAATCTGATTGGACAAGGGAGCTTTTCTTCTGCTGCACATGTGCTAGAAAAAGATCGGCGGACAGTCATGGATCTTGTGTCGAAGTTACAAAATTTGAATAGAATTAAAGGGTTCACAGAGAACATTATTTAGCTCCAGAAATTACATGGAGATGCCAGAGAGTCAGATGCTGCCTTTAAAAATTGCATTTTTTTTATCATGATATCAGCAGATCTGATTGAATCACTAGAAAAAATGTTGAAAGGAAGAGACTCCAGAAAGAGTGCATCGGGGCAAAGACACTTCAAGAAAATGAAGAGCCTACATAAAAAAAAAATAGAGTGGGTTCCAAAGGTCCATAGGTGGCACTGTCGAATCCAGAGAACCATGACTGTCTCGACCATTCCATATTTGCAGATCCAATAAAAGAGCCACTAATTAAAAATATTGTAGGTCCAGAGTGAAACTGAACACCACCAAAGGACCACTCAGTGCACCCAGTGACAAAATCTTACAGCCAAATGATAGAATCTATTTATATTAATCCCCAAAATTTCACTGAAAAAACTTTGTTAAGTAGAATGTATGGTAATGTAATTAGAAGACAAATAGCATTGGTTAAAAAAGTAGAAATTTATCTTAACAAAAGATCGGCAATTGAAGAGACAGTATGGTTATGACTTAAATCTTAAAACACGAAAATGCACCAGGAAGGGAACCATTTACTTCTCCTCTTCTCCCACCCAACTTACTGCACATGACCTTACATATGACAGATAATGCTGGGCATGGCTGAACTCCATGCCAACTCATTCCAGGAGTGTGGAGTACATGGCCAGGCCAGAGGGCATGCACTGCATGCAAAATGGGCTAGAACACTCATTATGAAATGCCGAGCATTTGGGTTGGGGGTGCAGAAACAGTTACAAGGGCTCTGTGTAGCAAATCTACACACATACGGGCCAACAGGGAGCAAAGCACACTTCTTCAGAGAGGAAAATGTCATCAAAGGATGGAGGGCGAAGGTAAGTCAGCCAGTCCATTCTTTCTCTGGCGGAGAGGTATGCCACTGCAACAGTGGACAAGTCTAACATTGTCTATCACTCATCTCAAAACCATTCCAATGAATACAGCCAGGGCCTGATTTAACAAAAGAGGTGCTGCACCCAGTTCCGGTCCACTTTTCTTGCGTCCTTAAGCGCCCCCTTAACGCCACAATGTGTGCACCGTATCTACGATAAGGCGCATCATGGCGGTAGTTAGGGAACTAGCGTCAGAATTTTTTATGCTAGTTCTGAGCTTTGCATGATTAGCATAAAAAATGTTGATGCTAATCCTGCAAAGCCCATTGAGGCCCATTGTAAACAATGGTGTTCATCCTTTTAACGCCTGCTCTGAGCAGGCTTTAAAAGTGCTGAAATAAGATGACACAAAGAAATCCCTTTGATTTCTTTGCGCCATTTTTTCGCCCCCCCTCATGGGGTAACACCACCTTTGCATACATTATGCCTGGGACAGGCATAATGTAGCGCAAAGGGTTACAAAGTAGAGCAATGCATGCATTGCACTACTTTGTAAATTTGGTGTGGTGATTTTGGCCTCGCTGGTCCACATTAGCGTAAGAAAAAATGCTGCTAATGTTTCACAAGGGGGCGCTAGGGGCTCTTAAATCTGCCCCATAATGTTTAGTGGGGGGGGGGAGTTTTTCTGTCTATTATTTTCAGTTGACCTCACATCTTTTGTTCTTCATTTTATTTCCAGGGCTTCTAAAGCAGATTGATGCCGGTGGAGCCCAGTTTATCTCTGGTGCTAACATGAATGATGACATTTTTTGCTTGCCTGAGCAGGCAACAGTGTCAGCTAAGGATGGGTCGGCCCTTCCCTGGAACAATATTGCAGGGAAGCTGAAGTACTACAGCTGTAACACTAATAGCTGCTGGGGCGTGAACTCGGCTGATGACATCTTTTACCGATTTTCCGTAACGCCAAGTTCCTGCAGCGGCTCCAGGTGGCAGCAAGTGGAAGGCAAGCTCGCCATGATTGAAGTGGGCAGCGACGGCTCTGTGTTTGGAGTCAACAGTGTGGGGGATGCATATCAGAGGTATTACATGAAACATTTATTATGGTCTCTTATTGTGATGATTGTTCGCCTCGAAAAGCTCTCACTTCGAGTGTTTATTCTCTTGAACCTGTGTCTTTGAAACTAGAAGCTGAAATGTCAGTGCAGTACTGCGGGGCTCACTGCATCCGTACCCGAGCCTTACTTCAGTGTTGACTAGGCAGTGCAACGCTGGGTTCAGTCCTTGTGCAGACACTGCAAGAAGGTTTGCACATGCTGTTCATTTACTTCAGAATTAGAGCTTGAATTATCAGTGCTGATCTGGATACAACACGCTCTCGATTCTTTGGAGTAAATGGGCAGTACAGTAGTGCAGCGGTACAAACAACGTCACAGAAAGATGACATCACATCTCCTGAGACGTGCATTGCTACCACACCCCACTATGCCACTTACCAGGGTCCCTGCGGGTGCTCTGCAGGGATGCAGTGTAACCAGCATCCTGTCCCAGTCGCACACACCTTTCTACAAATTGTTAAACCCTCACAAATGATTGTAACAAGAGAAGTGTGGTCAATAAATAAATTAAGTTAGAAGCACAAATATAATGAGCCCATAGGATCCTTGGCAGTTCCTGTTCAGTTCCATCAATATGTGCCTCTCAATGTAAAAACTGCTTGCTAAAAGGCAGTACCTGGCCTTCCACTCTTTATCTAACTGAGACAGCATTCCTCTCTGACTCACATATTAAGTATCAATTTGTAAAATACATTTCTGTGAGCGGTACCACAGAGGCAGGCTCGACAGCCAAGGTTGCATACCACATACGAGAAATGGAAACAGAATTGAATCTGCTGTCCATTCTGATGGACCTACCCGCGTGTTTTTATTTCCTATTATTATTATTATTATTATTTTACATTGTTGGGTCCTTTTGCATCCAGCTTTTTATTTTTGAATAAGGAGGCGCCTCTCCTTTTCTTCACTGCTATCTGTTTTTCCTTTTGGTGAATATTTGCATGGTGCCCTGTAATCTGTTTTTCCTTTGGTATAAATTTGCATGGTGCACTGCTATCTGTTTTTCCTTTTGGTATATATTTGCATGGTGCACTGCTATCTGTTTTTCCTTTGGTGTATATTTGCATGGTGGACTGTTACCTGTTTTTCCTTTTGGTGTATATTTGCATGGTGCCCTGTAATCTGTTTTTCCTTTGGTATATATTTGCATGGTGCCCTGTAATCTGTTTTTCCTTTGGTATATATTTGCATGGTGCACTGCTATCTGTTTTTCCTTTTGGTGTATATCTGCATGGTGCACTGCTATCTGTTTTTCCTTTGGTGTATATTTGCATGGTGGACTGTAACCTGTTTTTCCTTTTGGTATATATTTGCATTTGTGCTCTGTAATCGGTTTTTCCTTTGGTATATATTTGCATGGTGCACTGCTATCTGTTTTTCCTTTTGGTGTATATTTGCATGGTGCACTGCAATCTGTTTTTCCTTTGGTATATATTTGCATGGTGCACTGCTATCTGTTTTTCCTTTTGGTGTATATTTGCATGGTGCACCGCTATCTGTTTTTCCTTTTAGTGTATATTTGCATGGTGCACTGCAATCTGTTTTTCCGTTCGGTGTATATTTGCATGGTGCACTGCTATCTGTTTTTCCTTTTGGTGTATATTTGCATGGTGCACTGCTATCTGCTTTTCCTTTTGGTGTATATTTGCATGGTGCACTGCTATCTGTTTTTCCTTTTGGTGTATATTTGCATGGTGCACTGTAATCTGTTTTTCCTTTGGTATATATTTGCATGGTGTTGTGAGGCCAGGAAATAACCTACTGGTGGTGAAACGTCAGCAGGATCCAAGAGCGGCAGTTCAGTTAGACGTTATTTTTCCTTTTCTTCTTGGCTGCGTCTCCACAATTTCTGACTTGTCTGCCAGATACCAATAAAGAGAAAAACCTGTGGACGCTTGATGAAAGCTAGAGGCAGAGAACAGAACTTCACATAAATGTCGATTTGCCAAAACGCCATGGTTAGTGGAACGGACGTCATACACCCTTTGTCTCGTGATGGCATCACAGGGTTGACTCCTTCTCCAGTCCTTTACCCTCAACAGCCTCCTATTTGAGGTGTTAGAGGAAAAAGAAAGTGTGGTAACTGCAGAAATAAAGGGACCCTAGGACCCTGTTTACTTTTGTTCCTGCTGGTGCATTCATGGCCCCCTCTAGAGGCCAGGGGAAGCAACTGCAGTGCCAGGTCTACCATAAGGCAGAAACCAGATGCCACCACTAGACTTTCAGCATTTACCTCCACGATTCTTCCAACCTTCCATAATTTCTTCTGTGCAAATGTGTTTAATGGTCTTGTTGTATCTCTCTACTAGCTATTCCACCTCTGGTGGAAAGCTGAGTTCTTAATTTGGCTTTGTGGCGAAAGTGGCACAGACAGCAAACACCTGTTTTACGGTAAAGGCAGTGCACTGCTTGGCACATCAATCATACATGTTTTATGACAAAGGGAGGTCACTGCTTCTTGGAAAATGTACCCCCTTTATAAAAATGTTATCAGAACAATATATAATCCAACTATGGTAAGTTTTTATTGTGGTTTTGTTTGAAAATTGGATTGCGTGATCTGCTGGCATATGAAATATATAATGCTGGGTAACCAGCCTTTTAACGCTTTAAAGCTGAAATCACCACCAGCAAGGAGGAATGACTTAATGTAATTGCGCACATAGAAGTATTTGTGTTGCTCTCAGTCCTTAAATTCTTCAGCCCATATTTGTTCCTCAGTCTGATGACAACTTGCTGCCCCATCCGTGTATTATCAGTCAAACATCTCAGCATTTTCTCCAAGTATTGTAAAGTCAATGTTTTTGGTGGGTGAAAAGATTCCATTAAACTCAAAGGAAGAGAATATTTTTGGGGCAATTTGAAGAAGACGGGTGACCATTTCTATGAGAAAGGAAACCCAAAGCAGGTGGCATCCTACACATGAGGGTGAAATGAAATGTCTGTTTAAGCACCTGATAATATCTTACTGTTGCCTATTCCTCAGTCCCCCGACAGTCTGTACCTTAGTATTTGCATGTTTCTTTCTGTACACTTTGTTCCTGTGAGTCCCATAAAATGCTCACTGTGCTTGAAGCCCTTTCTGCATTCTTTTCAAAACTATGAAAGTCTGCTCTGCCCTGTCTATTCCTTGTCCCCCTGAAATTCTGTTGTTCACTACGCATTCCTTAATGCATTGGCAGTCAGTTCCCCTCTCTCTGCTCTTTTAAGTTCCATGAGCATGTGTGGTCACCTGTGATTTTCTTAGTCTTCGATAGTCGGATGTCCATCTCTGCTAGCATGCCACTCTGCTGCTGATTCTGTTGTTTGCAGTCACAAGTCTGTTACACAGCTTTCTTCGTTCCCATGACCGTTTTCATTCCCATGTCCCTGACCCCCCAAAATCTGCTGCCTCCGTTAGTCCCTACATCCCATTAAAGTCTGCTGCCCCCTCTTTGTTCTTCAGTCCCATGGAAGCCTGCTGCCTCTGTTAGGCCCTTTGCCTCATTAGTCTGCTTCCCCATCTTTGTTCGTTAGTCCCATGGAAGTCTTCTGCCTTTGTCAGTTCTCCATCCCATTAAAGTCTGCTGCCCATTCTTTGTTCTTCAGGCCCATGAACGTCTGCTGCCTCAGTTAGTTCCTCTGTTCCATGAAAGTATGTTGTTCTTTCTTTGTTCTTCAGGCCCATGAAAGTCTGCTACCCCATGTATTCTCAAGCCTCATCAGACTCTAGTGTTTGGTCTGCTCTCATTAACATGAAACACAGTCCAGTCAGAACATGCAGCATCCTCAGCCTTTCACAACCCTTCTTTTCATCTCTTCCATCCTCTTCCTCAGGGAGACCATCCCCCTCTGTATTGGTCCACTGTGCTTCAAATCTGCTACCCTGACTAGCCCTTCCTCTAAAGCAGGGGTCTCCAACCTTTTTTTGTAGTGAGAGCTACATCTGATCAGTGAAAACCCTTAGGAACTACTAAAGACTAAACAACTCGTGCACTGTTACCATACATCCCCATGCCCAGCTTGATTGACTTATTGCCCAATGTCCAAAGAACCAGATACTCTAATTTGAACAAAATACTTTGACTTGTGCACTATGACAGGCCCGACATGTGGGTGAGTGCGAGTGTGGTCTTTGGGGGATGTCTGAACATGTGTGAATATTAATAGTAAATATTTGTATGGGTGACAGAGCCTGTGCCATGTGTACTTTCATCCAGAACATACATTTCCCTATATGTTGCACTGGTGCATGTATAACACAAACAAGGAATCTTTTTTTTGTTAAATGAGAGACATTTAAAATGCAGATAAATGTTCTCCAAAAATATTCATAGCATGGAACATTTTTCTGCACTTTAAATTTCTTTCATTTTAAAAAAAAGATTGTAGTTATACTTATAGCACAGTGTCTTCTGGTCACTGGGACAAAGGGGCATCTTGTTTGTAAAACTTTGAAATGGAAGAAAACTAAAATGAAGACTTAACTTAATCACTAAGGTAACTTTTTATTACATTTTCTCCATTTTAAAAGCATTCAGAAACATAATTTTGTTCACAACTTTAATATTGAGTTGACAAGGAATTTTATTTAAGAATTAAATACCTCAGTGCCTCAGTTGTTCACCTCTGTGCCCCAGTCCCAGCTTGGGTCATAAATCTGAATGAGCACTGCTCATTATCAGGGCCTGCTATCTACAGCCTGATGATAATAATATAAAATAAACACAACCTTCTCTTAACTTTAAAAGAAATGTATGACCATTTGCTTATTTAAAAATGAACTCAAGGCTGTGAGCTGCTCAAAGTATCTGGGAGCTACTGGTAGCTTGCGTTTGACTGGTTGGAGATACTGGATCTACATTCTTAAGTAATAGTCATAATAGTCATAATAGTAATCACTCATTAATAGATTAATAAAATGTAAACTCGTTGAGCACTTTGTGGCCTTGTCAGGGATATGTAACACTATGTAGACGCTACATTGCAATACACATAATGTTGTCATTTTCATGCTAGAACCAAAAGACTCAGCATTCGCTTTGACAACCAACCTGGTCAGTGTCCCAAAAAGGGCCGGAGAGTGTGCCTGCCTGGGAGAGAAGTACAGTAACATAAATCTTACACCAAATGCAATGTTTATGAGTTTAGGTAGAATTTCATGTGTGGTGTTTAAGGAATCGTAATTTCAAATGTCATGCGTGGTGTCTAGATAATGGTAATTTAAAATCCTTTTTAATGATAAAGTCAGATCTTAAGTCACAGTTCTGAAAATGGCACATTAAGAAAGTTGGCATTTTCTTGTCCTAAACATTTTGGGCTTAATTTATACTTTTTTAGCATTGCATTTGCGTCATTTTCTGACGCAAAAGTGGCGCAAACTTACAAAATTCAATTATATTTTGTAAGTTTGCGTAGCTTTTGCATCAAAAAATTATGCAAATGTGGGGCTAAAAAAGTATAAATCAGGCCCTTGGTGCCTCCAGCCTGTTTCCTAGGTCCCATGATTAAGTATAGTTGGTAGTTAGTCTTTGTGTATTCCTCCCACACAGTCACACAATAGGACTGGGTGTAGGCAGAATGGACCATACAAGAGATGACTGGGGCAGGGGTGGACTAGTCCACAGCCCACTTGCACTTTAAAGACACTGCCCCAGCTCACACACAAGGAACTTCCAACTAGCCCATTGTTACTGCAGACAGACGGGGACCAGGGAAGAGAGGCAGGAAATTCCAGACAGCTCTGTAGGGTAAAAACCTCAGACGTTTCTGACACTTCAAAGCTGCCATCGGGTACAAAATAAGGACCATGTACACAAAAAGTATGAGGGGGAGCCAAAGAACAGACCCACAGGACCTGTGCAACCTGTGAGAGGACCACTCTTTTCCGTGATCCAGGACAAATAACACATGATTGTGATAACCGTGTATTGGGGACCTATCTCAGGGCTCCACCTTACAGAATAGGTGGTCTCACACACATTATAGTGTCATGCTTCATCATTTGGTCACCTATCCCCACCCGGGTAGGACAATACCACTTGGGCGGACTTAACCTTGTGGTTAAATGAACCCAGAGGGAGTGCTGGAATAATGTTTTTCTGGAAAATACAGGGATCCAGTTGTACGAATAAAATTACCTAGCAGATCACAAATATGGATCACACCTGTTACTAATGGTTTTGCTGGTAAAAAAATTAAAAAATAGGGACAATATTGAATATAATGACTCTTAATGTCGTTCTGATCCTAACGGCCAACATGTTTCTGCCCACACATCTAGCCTTTACTGGTCTGGGGCATTCTTCAGGGCCTGGGATCCCTCCTAAGTGTAGTGTGAAGAGAAAGCCTCTCCTAAATGAATGGTGAAAGGCTCATATATAATACACTCAGGGCCTACCTGAGTGTCTACTCAAATCTGGTAGTCCTAAGTAAAAAAAACAGGAGGAAGAAAAATTAAAACTTGGCATGCACAAAGGCTATAAATACGTGAACACATCTATCACATAACCACAGCAAACCACTGCGAACAAAGTGCCAAAACGCATGTCAATAGTGGTATCACAACCATGCAATTATTCAATGTTGTGGACGCAGTGCCTAAGAATATTATTTATTATATCCACTGCATCTGTTAAGAAAAAAGGACTTTTATTCTCTCTTACCTTAAACTTTAAGGGCAGCTGGCCCCTGGTGTGGGGGAGGGGATGAAGCCCCTTATAGTCACACACTGTGAAAGAAATCAAAGGGAATCAGAGGGAAAGAAAAACAAATGCTGTAGAGTGGTATTACATGTGTCGCAGTTTCCCGACCTCGTCCCATCGAAGCAGTGGGAAATGCGCTCCGGCAGGAGGAAATCTGGAACAATGCAAAATACCTGGTCTCTCCTTAAATTATTAGTAGGGGTAGCCTTTGATACATTTGAATAAATCAACACGCACACTGGACGTCTGTCTAGGTTACTGGAGAGTCCCCAATCAAACTTTGGTATGTTAATTACTGGAAACGCAGTAGATCTAGAGTGTGATTGATTAAATAAACTGAGCCTCTGCAGCTGGAAAAGGAATCATGAAGCCCTCGCTCTTCCGGGAACTTCACTTCCACGTTCCTGTTTTTCACAAGTCTCTTATTGTGTAAAACAACACAGACTTACTTCATCAAAGGGAGCAATCTCTAATTGCACCTATTGATCTGTATTTTGTCACCAAGATTATGAGGCTATATCTAGTTACTTTTTATAATTCCATTAATCTATCGAACAATTCGATACTAAAACTAATATTGGTACTCCACTGGAAAATGGAACATAGGACTGCTGCTGGCCCCAAGGTTCAAGCAGATTATTGAGCCACATTCAATCTTACTTCTGTTCCATGGCTTCCTTTCTATTATCCGTGAACCATTTCTCTCCATTGGTTCTTTGTTCTTCCAATTTTCTCTTTGAGTTGTGTTGTAACGGGCAACTCCAAAGATGGCTGTTCAAAACGACATTTACATTGCACCTTTCAATGGCATCTACAAGGAATCCTCCAACTTAGACATCAGGAAGGAAATGGGAGGGACTGACATGGTGGGGTCCTTGGCACACATGGAAAGAGAGGGTGAATTATTTTGGGCATAAAGAAAGAGAGTAGGCACAAACCACACAGGTGTAATTCTGGAAATTCAAGAATATATTTTATGAATTCATAGACAATAGTTTGTGATTCAGGCATAGGGCGAACTGTCAGCACCTTGGCTCACATGGCAGTATGGGGCAAGTGAGTTTTAATGTGCGATACCCGGCCTGACCATGCATAGCTGACAGCAGCTTCCGTACGCTGCATTTTAGGGGCACTGAAGCCCAGGTGCCTTTACATGTTTAAGCCCTTACTGTGCACCATACAAATGCTATTTGATTGGTCACTTCACTTTACTGTAGTAAAGTGGGCAGTAACAATCTTCAAAGATAAGTACAATAATACTTTCCCTTGCAGCTTTCAATGTTTTGAAATCAGAATTTGTGTCAGCTGAAAATCTGAACTAAATTTCCTCCCAACTGTATTGTAGGAATGGGATAACCGCAAGCAACCCGATTGGAACATCTTGGAGCCAGCTGAAGTACAAAGCCCATAAGTTTAGTCACCTGTCATACGACCTGGGCCTGCTTTGGATCCTCACCAAGGACCAGATGATCCTCAGATGCAAACTGTAAAGCAGAGGAGCGCTCACCAGCTCAACCACAGCAGATCTGTTTCAGGCACAGACTGGTTTACTGTCCTTCTCCGGATCATTTCAATAATTAAACATCCTCTACTATTGTGCAGTCACTCTCTTTATGTGCTTTACCCACTGTGTCACTCTTTGCTGTTCCTAGGCCTCTCCCTATTTATTTGCCTCTATTCTACTATCAAATGCTGTTTTTCACACAGTAGCTCACTTTTTGCCCCTCACCTCTTTACAACTATTTTTCTTTACCGTATACTTAGATTCACCAAAACGCCAGAGATGGAGAATGTGACACCACAAACTACTTGTTCATTGATAATATCACAGGATTGTACCCTTCTCCCTTACTTACTCCCACAATACCTTCCTATTTACTGCTGATAGAGTAGTGGAAAGGCAAGCAGTGGAAATACAGAAAGTAAATAGGGCTCATCAAAGTCCCTTTTACCTTCTTTTCCTGTCACTGTCTTAACAATCAGTTCAGACCAGAGGTTGCAAACGCTGTGTCAGGGCTACCAAAAGGAAAGCTAGTAGTAACACAAATTACCTGGTGTCCCCTTGTAGGTGTCAATGCCCATGCTCAATCTCTCATGTTCCTGTATCTGTCTTTGACTTTCTTGCTCTTCTCCACTGTTTCTTCTTTCACACATTCTTTACCTTCCACATCTTGTTTCATAGGTGCAAAATATCCACCAACAGAGGCTCCTCTGACTCCACCAAGGTTTTAGTCAACTTAAATGGCTAATCTAGGGTCAGTAGTACACCACCAAGTTTGGTGGAGAAAGGCAGCCAGGGGAAGTTATCCAGGTGTCCATGAACCTGTAGGATCCCCACCTAAGCTTGTTAGGAAGAAGAGACAAGTGAGAAATGAACCCATACTTTGAGGGTCTATATCAGTGCCCGCATTTGGTGGTGGACGTTCTGCCTTCAGCAACCGTCACTGGTCAATTATCTGCCAGTTGTTCTCTCTATGAAGTGGATTCTCCCATGGCAAATGCAGGCACTTTGGTGAAGAAATGTTTGTTGCTAAGGCTGAAAACTAAAAATGTGGTGACATTCCACTATTGGTTTGGCAGAGGAGGGCAAATCAATTGTAGCAGCCAACAGAAAATCAATAGACTTTGAATCAGACCATCTTTCTCTTTCACCCAGCTCACTTTCTATTCCCCTCTTATTCAGTCTCTTCCACTCTAGCAAATGTTCTCCTTCTCTTTTTCACTACACCAATCAACGTCTATGTTCACCATGCGATGTAACTGATCAGTTTAAGTTAATTTCATCTATTAAAATCTTCATGTAAGCATATGCGGAATTATTTCGTCTTTTTTTAAATACATTTAATTGAGTGTTCTCCAGAACGTACATCAAAGACAAATACAGTTCCCATCCCAATGAGTATGCAATCCGCAACCCTGCATCTGTCAATGCTCTTCCTGTGTCTTTCCCACCCCTCTGCAGTTGTTACATACATAATACTCATTAACAGATGGCCAGAAAGGAGCTATTCCCTGGTCCAAATTCCACAGTGAGCACCTGCAGGGTTCATTCAGAATTCCTCTAAATTGGACCCAGTCTCCTTATCTCCTCAAAGATATGTGTAGGCAATGCTTTCCCATATATATATTGGGCCTTCCATACTCATGCAGGGATCCATTTACTTTTCCAATTTTGAGCAATCTTCCTGTTTGCAACCAGGAGAGAAATTCACAAAAAGTCCACCCTATATCTGCTGCTATCTAGATCCACCTCTATGTGTAAAAATGTCAGCCCTCAATCCCATGGGATTTACCATCCAAAGAAGACACTAATTGTTGAAAGAACCTACTCCTAGACAGGAGCCAAGACAATACTATCACACACCTTATGTAGCAGGTCCCCTCCCTCCTCTAAGCAACACTGGCAGCGTGAAAAGACCACCAACCCCTAGTTCTCCATAATTGTATCTCATGAAGTATGTGCAGTGAACACAGTGCAACTGAATAAGTTGGATTTGTTCCTCCACCAGAGCATCTCTTGATGAGGCAAAGGTCTCTCTCCATTCATACCACATGACTCCTGTCTTAGAAAAGACAGGATTCATGCCCACCACCCCAATGGCAAGCACACGGAACCAGTGTCCCCTGGGCATGACCATTGCACCCTGGCACTTTAATTTAAAATACAAAATACTTATCTATACTTACCCTATTCACCTGGTGTCCCTCTGGTGTGGGTCGGGCGTTCCTGGGGCTTGAGGAGGGCATCTGTGAACCCATTCCATGGTGATCAACCATGGAAATGGGTCCACAGTTGCCCTAATGCCTGGTCTGATCCAGGTGTAAAAAATGATGCAAATTCGGCACAAAAGGAATATAAATATGCCCCTCGGTCTCATTTAGATACAGGCTGGAAAAAGGCATTAAACTTGCTGAAGATCTGCATCAGGTGGGGACTGGACCATTGCAGGTCCCTCAAACACAAGAACATTTTCAGCATATAATGTGATTTCGTCCTCAACACCTAGCACCCACTCAAATACCTTAATATGGGCATGGGCCCTGTTCCATCCTGCCAGGGAGTGTATCGCTAGCATGATGAGAATTGGACAAAGCCAATGCCTCCGTCTGGTGCCCCTCCACCGTGGGAAAATCCCCAACATAGCCCTCCCAATCCTAACCTGTTTCAATAAATCTGTGTACTTAAGCCACATGTAGTGGCAAAACCGTGAGCCAAAGTTGAGCCTCTCTGGTAGGAGGAAGAGGTAGTCCCATCCCACGACTCTTAAGCATTCCCAAAATCTGCCAGAGAGCACATCAGTGGGCCCTGAAGGTTCTCCACCATTACTAGTGTGTTTGAGACCATCCTAATGAGTCTGGTTGCCAGTTTCAGGTAAACATGTTCATTGGTCTCTTGACAGCAATTAGCAAATGACTGATGTCAGGTGGTTCATCAGTGCCTTAGCAAGAACCTTCACCTCAACATTTAACAAAGAAATCAGACAATAGAACCAGCACCACTCTACTGGCCATCCATGTTTGTGTATGATCATGATCTCAGCTAAACAGAGGTCAGTGGGCAAAACTCCCTGCCCTGCCGCCTCCTTCAGCATAGAAGTCATAGTTGGAAACAGTTTAAATGTGAAAAATTTCAAGAATCCCACTGGGAGCCTGTTGGGCCCCGGGCCTTCCTGACATTGAGCTGAGTGCCTCCAAGAGATCTTCTGCAATAATAAGCCCCCCAGAGATTCTCTACCCAAGGGATCCTGACCTCTGACAGGGAGGTCTCAGAAAAAGCTCTCCAGTCCCTTATCACTCAGCTGGGCCTCAGTAGAGTATAATTTGCCATACTAAGATGCAAATGCTTGAGCAAGCGCCATAACTCCCCTAAATGCTTCCCCATTGTCTGTCTCGATGGGTACTATAGGGTCTAGGCGTACATTATTAGACCCAATCCAGTGCAGCTTTCTGCTCTCTTTATAGCTCCATGTGAAGTGCTGAATCGCTGTATCCTAGCTCTGCCTATTTGTATCTGTCCGAGGGCTCTGGTGTGTACCAGGTTCTGAAAGGTTGCTGGTGAGTGGGAGGCCAGCTGTTGGGACTTCAACTCTGTCACCCGGATCTTAAGGGGCAATACCATTTGCTATTGTCTTCTCTTAGCCCCATCTGGTAGCTAATAATGTAGCAACGCAGGGTGGCCGTCAAGGCCTTCCAAAGGGTCCCTGGGAACACCATAGAGCCTATGTTTAGCCGAAAAAGGGAATTTATTGACTCTAGAAAGTAGCGTTTATGGGCCGGGCTCACCAGTAGCCAAGAGTCCAAAAGCTTTTCCCAGCAGTCATGGTTCCTGAGAGCACCATACCAAGAATGTCCCAATCATTTTGAGAAAAGTCACCGTCAGGAGCAGTGGATATATACACAAAGTTCTGAAAGCAGCACTCTGTGGAGGAGACCTGATATGATCTGATATGCCTACATAGCTACCAAGTGGGTCATGCCACTTTTGGTGAGTCTAGATAGGGAAGCCACTAAGAAAGAGAATGGCCACCCCTTTGGGATCAGCTGGCGAACTCAACATGGTAGACCTGCAGGAAGCTCATTCTCGCCAAGAAGGGGCATTTGTTGCCCGGGTAGTGGGTTTCTTGTAGGAAAAGTATGCCTAGGTTCCAGTGTTTTGCCACTTTCAGAATTGCCCCCCACTTAATGCATTCAACTATACCATTTACATTCCAGGGAAAGACCCACACCAGCCCCACATCAACTTTAGGATTTATAGCCATCCCGTGGGATTCAAGGCAAGGATGCAAGACAGATCAGTGGACCAGGGATACTGGGATTACCGTCTGACATGAATAAATAAAAAGCATCAGCAAGTCCAGTTCTCAGCCCCCCACTTTCCCGCCCAGCGAGGGCACAAGCCGCCAATTCTGTTATCTCCTGGACTGGATTATGAGGTCCAAGAATAAACAGGGAGACCCAGTTCCAGTGGCAGAGGATACAGGCAGGAGGCAAAAGCAGCGGGCAACATTCACCACTGCATCCGGACTGCTGTCCCTCAGCTCCGGGCACCCAATGCAAAGCACGTGACCTCTGGCGCTTCAGCCTCCAGCTAACCCCACAGTCTATGCCTCCCAGGGCCTCAGCTCGCTATGGCTCTCAGGACCACACTTTCTGAGTGAACTGTTCAGTGAGCTGCTGGGCCCAGAGCACATCCACTCTCAGACAGAGGGTCTGGGAGCTCCACCCCAGCCATCAATGGCTCCCGCACACTAGACTTCCACCAGTCGCGGCTTATGACGTGTCACACTCCAGGCTCCACCACAAGTACCACGCAGTGGCGGAGGAGTGTTGCCCGCCTGCTGCAAGTGCACAGGAAACATAAATAAAGTGGTCAGCATTATTTTCCTTGATTTATGACCTTAAATGCATGCACCTCTGGGTTGCCCGAGTGCGAGGGTGGGGCCATTCTTGCTAATAGGCAACAGGGATCACAATTCGCCTAAAGCTTCAGTGCGCATGTCGAATTGGCCGCTGACTTGTAAAGGCCAGCTCGACATGCGCACTTTAGACTGCACCAATCTGAGCTATTTTAAATAGCAGGGTGGATTGCAGAAACAGACCACCAGTCTCAAGAGGAGAACTGGGTTAGCCCGCTCCCACCAATCCTGGTGCTGCTCTCATGCTGATTACTATTATAAACAGCATGAGAGCAGCTGCAGGATTGGTTGTTGTAAGGAAAGTTAACCACCTGTACTGACTGGATCAGGCTCCAGCTATTGGCTGCTCTAGGAGCGCAGCATAGCAGCTGAAGAGAAGAGCAAACAGCAGAGGTGCTGAAAAGTGCTTGAACTGTGCACATTAGCCACGCACACTCTTTTGCAGGTTGGCAGGCTTCAGAATACAGGCCAGCTTGAGCTCCTCTCACCAGGTAGTGTGCAACCAGAGGTACCTAAAACCTACTCATATTAATACAGGGTTTATATGTTTATGTGTTCTTGTTTGTTTCCGTGACTGCCAAGCCTGCTCTATTCGCAAGATTACCCTAACGATATTTTAATTGTGGAACTAATCACATGTGTTTACTATGGAGCAAGCACAGGCACAGATTAAAACGTGCACGGAAACACAGACTCGGACAAGAGCTTGAATCTGATGAAGCAGAAAATGAAGGTTTTACATTTATTAACGCGTAAACGTAGTATGAAATAATCATGTGTGACTTTAACCGAACTAATAAAGATTGTACGGGGACAAAATGTGCCCTCAGAGTAGTTTGCCATCATTTATAAGCGTGCTTTATATAACGTGGTGTATTAGAATTGCACTAATCCGACATAATCATAAACGTGTGCTACGATTTGCTTGCTTGAAATGTTTTAGCTTAGCATTACTTTAGCGGAGGCTTTGGCCTAGTTGCCTGGTCTCACGGTTTAGATGCTCGTATTTTTCCACTGTGCTAATAAACGTGTATTTTTGCTTGAAGCTGTACTTTTCCACAGAAACTGTTCACATGCTTATCTTAAGGTTTCGTGCCAGCCTGGCATATTTTCTCTTTACTTCAAGGTCGATTTGCAGGTGCGGACAATGGAGGCTCTGAAAGTGAGCTAATTGGTAGACAATGTTGCAACTTGCGTACCCATCTCCAATGGATAATGTATGCTTAAGTAAAAGCTTGAGAACTGTCGTTTTTGATTGGTCAATTTGAAGCTAACCTATGAACCCTCCAATGGAGACCCTACTGGATTCGAACTGTTGTCTATAAAAACCAGGTGCTGGAGAAGAAATTAGGCCATTATTGGACATCCTGCCATTTTGCAGACTTCGTAGCTATTATGGCCCACTTTGCTGCGACGCCATTTTGAAAGAGACTTTGATGCTTTCTCTAATCGAGAGAAAGAGACTTTAAATGATTCTTGCCCTAGAGACTTTAGCTTTGATTTGATCCCTTTGCATGAAGTAGTAGTTTTACTTTGCCGCCGTGAGGCAATTGCCCCGTCCACCCCTGCCCCTTTGCCCCGTCCCATGCCGATCGAAACGGTACCCATGCTGACCGAAGAACGGTACCTGTGAGACGAAGACTTCCTTGTATGCTGATCGTAATTGGTAAATATGAAAGGAAATTGTGAAATTGCATTGTGTTTCCTTTAGATAACCAACTGCTGATTTTGATAAGGTCCCTAGTTAGGAGTTTTTTCTAAATTAATGTTGCTAAATTGTTTTTGCATGAAGTCCCACATGCCGATGCTAATTTGAGGTTAGACGAGGATTCCATATATCGCACGGTGCAATTTGAGATCTTGTTATGCTGACTAAATGTATGCAATTAGTTCATTACAGATTATCGTATTAGTGATTTGCATTGCTATTATCGAATGCCTTGTGATTCAAATGCTACATAGATTGCACCTGTTTCGCCGCTATGGACAGCTATTAATGTTCATTTACGTTTATCATTTGGTGTTGAGACACATTTATATTGTGCTAGCTTTGCTAATATAGGGAAATAAAATTCACTAACTTTGCAATAAACTGGTGTGGTTATTCCTGGCTGAAAGGTCAGGGTTCGCCGAAATGTATTCTGGATTAATTGTTAAGTGTTATGTCGATCAAGGTATTGCTTATGTTCGTTATTGATTATTGATTTTAATGAAATTGATTGATTAAGAGTACAGAGAGTTCCCACTTAGTCAAAAGATTCATCGGCCTAAAGAGCGTCCGGACACAGGTAAATTATTACTACGGACCGCTCTATCAAATCCTATGAAATGTTACATTGCAAAGAAGAGAAACCCATATAGTGGTTTCCACTTGTGTTCTGTTCCCTCCCCCACCAATGTTATTAATAGCGTCTGACGTGTAGACACGCTTTTCCATTCATAAACATGATTACTAAAATGCTTTAAGTTGAGAGCTGCTATTATCCTCTCTGGTGCCATTAGTTATGCGGCACGTGCTCTTCATTGTTTGTACACAATCCAGAACATCTTGCAGGTGTGCTGGTTTCCGTAGAATTGCTCGCTTTATTACGTGGACCTTTTCATTAAAAGAGCTCCGTAGCTGTGGAGCAATTGGGCCTCGTGTCCCTCCACAGGGTTTTACTAAACATCGCAAGTGTCATATTACTCCGCGGTGTTGTGCAAATGACGAGGGCTGAGAAACATGGCTTTATGAGTGACCTGATTCACCCAAATTATATAAAATGTATTATTTGCCCCACAATTCTTCTGTATTTTAATATGCATTGTTTTAAATTATCCTTTGCTAATGTCCTGGAACATGGATTAACAATTAGTTTATGCGTCGCCACATTCACAACCCCACACTTGTACGCACACATGACACACAGGCAGCACGCACACATAATCAAGCACACATAGATGAGAAAGGGCACCTACAGGACAAGACACCCACGCACAGGAACAGTTACACAGTGGCTGACCTCTGTCCACCACCTCAATAGCGCTTGATACGCAGAAAAAAAATTACCAGCTCATTTTGTGCATGGATTTCAATGTCCACCATCCATGAGAAACTCAGAGCTCTTGTTCCCCCTTATGGGTGATCCTTGGCAGGAAAGCCCTGCCACAGGACAAAGTTTCTCTCTGCAATGGTTTGAGCCAACATAATATTGCTACAAAAACATAATTTACAGGTGCTCTGAGAAGGCAGCAGGAAATGTTCTGATGGATCTGGGTGTAGGACGTTATTTCCAGGTAGCGCTGTGTACGTAGGTGGGTCACAGCTATGACAAAACAGGTGAACTGCCATATGTAATGATGTAAGCAGGGTCTCTGGCTTGACAGCACTATAGAGGTATATATTGGTTTCCCATCCTCAACCTAGGCCCATCTACTTAACCGCCTGAATTAGTACTGTCCCTGTTTTCAGAAGTTTGGCAGTTCAGTTAAACTTGATTTCCTTGCTATTGCTTAAAATGGCCATGTTTAATTCAAAACCTATAACAGCATAACCTCAACATACAAGGAATTACAAAATACATTTTGCTTGAAATGCGTATTTCAGTACGCCTGGTACTGCATGAAAACAGTATATTAAACTGCAATCCTTATGCATAATTAAGTCATAGCAGAGGCCGCTCATGGGGTTGTGTGCCATCCATCTATGGCAGTGGAACCCGGGGACCCCCACTGAGTGATTATTGGAATGGGGGGACCCTCCCACTGAATTATTACTGAAAGCTGTAGACCTAATCTGTTAATACTTTTTAATTTTCTAAGCAGTTGCGGGCTTCACGGACCCCCAGGGTTCCCTGGGCCACAGGTTGGGAACCACTGATCTAGGGTGCTATATAAATAAGACACCATTCAACTTATTCAGATCAGTTACTATCCTTTTCCATGGCCTTAGAAATGCCACAGATAAAAGAGGCAGCAAGACAGTGCAGAAAAGTAGCCAAAAATCAGACTCCCACATTACAACTACATCTCAGAGTGGGAAATGAGTGGCAACCGTGACGAACCTGAAGGTAGATAGTTACCAAAGGTACAACTCTATCACTGCGAAATGCTCGCAAGCTCCTGAACGAGGGTGGCGCACATCCTCTCCGAGGTTCACAACCGTAGGTAACTCCTAGCCTCTTTTGTTATGAAAAAGGCACCGGGACTCCTCCGTTTATTGCAAAGTGGTATTTTATTGACCACATACCAAAAGAAAGCTCAACGCGTTTCTGCTACTACAGCGTAGCCTTGGTGACAATAGCAAGTGCCATCTTTGGGTTGCATTTAAACGCCACTTGTTGCTACAAAGAATAAACATAGAGAAAATATGTAAACCTATACATAGAGATTGTAATTTGTACTTAAAGTAATGAGCAAGGTTATCAACAATAATAATCAATGCAGTGACTTTTCCATGGGACAGGTTGCTTCTTAAATCTTTTTGTCCTGTAAAAAAATCTACTTGTCCCTTTGGTAACATGTAGCGTGGCGACAAATTATGGCAGCAATCTCATTATGTAAGAGCTCTGATAATAGCCTTTCTGAGTATGCCAGGGCTACTACTATAGTAGGGCTTGAATACTTGCAATTTCAATTCCTACTATAGCAATTTCCTTATTTTGCCACCTTTCCGCAGATCGAAATACTGGGGTAGGAGGAAGCAGTAAGGAATAGTTCCTGGACTGAGATGCCTTTGACTCTGCAAACCTACTAACTTGCACCTTTTAAGGATTTTCACCAGCTCTTCTCTACTCTTTTCCCATAATGAGAAAGTTTGGAAATTTACTCCTGACAATGGCAGAAGTAGAAGTTCTGACAGAGTTGGGAAAAAATGATTGGAGGGAAATTGAACTTGTAAACGCTCAATAGATTTTCACATGAGCAAATCTACACATGCATATTTGCCCGTGCTAAGATACGGGAGTACAATATTCTGGTCTACTTCTGTAAATTCTTGTGAATTCATGAAAGCCACTAATTCAAAGACATGCTTTAAGAATGGGGTCTCTAATTAGGCCTGGCATTAACAAAGACATTTTGCATATATTAAACTTCTATTTCTCTCTATATCTATCAGCTGGCTTTACTGTGAGTGATCACATTCTGCTCTTCCACAAAGAGCATATTGGCGCAAAGTAGTTTTGGTCAGTGCCAGGAACTACTGTGGCAATCAGTGGCGTAACAAAGCCAGAGGGGGCCTCCCAAACTCATTCAGGGTAGGTGCTGTGTTAAGGGATCCTCCTGGAGGAGGGCTGTGGGGTCTTTGTTACACCACTGGTGGCAATGTGTGCTTTTTGAGACCAAAAACATTTTTTTTTTTTTGCCAGTGTTTGTTACAATGGTGTAGCCTTTCAGCTCCCACAAACATAAAGTGTTACAAAAGTTATGTGAAACAAGACACGCATTGACAAAACCAAAAGACTCACAAAAATGTTGGATCGGTTGGCTTTGCCAGTACTTGTTTATTTTCATGTTTTCCATAATCTTGTTGAAAATGGTTACACTGATCGTCCATTAGAAATACTAGCATGCATCAACACATTTTGCTAAATGACGCTGCAAAGAAATAGCACCTAAAATTTCATAGTAGCGAAACATTGTTTTTTCTACTTGCATATTTTTCTGAACATTTTATTTTGAAAGCAAAGAATCTTGCTTTCAAGCTTCTGCAAACATCTACATCTAATCAGAGAGCATTCTGGGAGCATTATACTTAGCTTCATATTGTTAAACCTTTCAAAAGTGGGCACACTTGTTTTTTTGCTAGAACCACTGTCAGTAGTGCAGTGTTACCTTAAATTGTTTATTTACGGGAGGCGGGCCTGGCAAGATGGCCGATGGGACGCGCTCCGAGTGAGCTCTGCCATCCCGGCCGGTCCTACATCAATCCTGGTGTGCTCGGGGGTTTGGAGCCTCCCTGTGAGCACGGCTCATTGCTGTGAGGGTGGTGGCTCCTGTTTTGGCAGCATTGCGGGGCTTCCCCCCTCACCCCCAGATTCTGTACTTGTTGTGGGCCCGTACTGGGCCACGAGGAGCGCGGATGGACGGGGCACCGGTAGGCCTATACCACGCCCCTCCCTCAGCTGACTTTTATGCTCCGTTCTTGGGGTCGACGGCTGGTCTGTGGGCCCCCCCGGATGGGGATGGGGGCCTGCATTTGTTTCTCAACGTCTGCTGGCATCCTGCGGAGCCGGGGAGGTTCCTCTCGGCTCGGGGCCTCAATCCTGTTCGGGCCTGGATCGGCGCTGGATGGGTGCAATTTTGGCAGGGCTGAGGGGGTGCTGTTCGGGCAGTTTTGGAGCGTGGCCCGGACACTCCGTCTGGTGAATTGGACTGTGGCCCCGGTGAGGAGAGCCGGGATGCCCTGCTGGTGAGCTACCTAGAGGGGTGCACTTTCGGCACTGTCTGTGGAGTCCATTGAGGTGTGGAGTGACGGTCTTGCTGTCGGAAGCCTATGCTGGGCTTTCTGGGCCCCTGAACCTGGGACACCCTCTGTGCTGGGGCTCTATGGTTAGTTGCTGGGGGCCCTTGGAGGCCTGATGCCTGAGCTGCACTGTTGGAGATGTGGCCCTGGACTGTGTACTACTGCCATCCTTGGAATAAGGTACTGTGGATCTGCATTTACTATTATTGACTGGTCGGTGAGATGGGGAGGCATTGACAGTCAGCGGCCTCACAGGGCAATACTATGGAGCAATATACTACGCCGGCCCCAGGCTTGCAGTGCCAGACTCGTATAGGGTGTCCTGAGGGGGGGTCCGGATGCGTCCCTCCAGGTGGAGGCACCCTCTTGCGCTGAGCTACTGGCTGCAATACATGGCCCCCGTGTGGTCTTTGAGGGGAAAATCGAGGCTGTGGCTATGGAGGTGAACCTTCTTCGGACGGACCTTCGTAAGGTCTCTGATAAGGTCAAGGTAGCGGAGGGGGTCTATTGTGGGCCTACAGGCAGAGGTAACCACTCTAAGCAAACAGATGGCACAGGTCACTTCCACAGTCGGGATGTTGGAGGCTAGGCTGGAGGACTCGGAAGGCAGATCCCGTAGGAACAACGTGCGCCTCCTGGGGTTTCCGGAGTGGGCAGAGGGTTCCTCGACGTAGAGCTTTCTGGAACGATGGATCACAGATGTGCTGAAGCCTGAGGGTCTTTCTAGGGTGTTTGTAGTGGAGCGAGCGCACCAGGCTTTGGTCGCCCCCCACAGGCCTAGGGCGCATCCGAGAGCTATCATTGCGCGCCTCTTGAATTACAAAGATAGGGACAGTATCCTGCGGGCTGCCCAGGAGACTGAAAGGACTGTCTTTGAAAATAGTAGTCCTAAAGGTAAAGGGCTAGATGCATCAAGCAATATTGCATTCACAAATGGTGAGAATCACAAAAATTCAGCAATTATCACCAAATCCAATTTGGCGGTGAGCATGTGCAATTTTTAAAAATGCATTATAAATGCATTTTTGAAAATGACATGTAACGCACACATGCCCGCAAATATGTTTTTGGGGTACATCAAAGGGGGCCTTAGGCCCCCAGCACCATGGGGTTTGCATTACCTAATTTGCAAATTCCTAAATGGAATTCGCAAATTAGTTAATGCAAGACCATTTGCACCTATTGGGATGAATTGCGATTCGTTTATAGCGATTGCGAATTTTTAAGAAATCGCTATTACCGACTCGCAATTTTCATACATCCCATTTTGCATTTCTTAAATAGTGATTTCTTAAAATTTGCTATTTAAGAAATGCAAACCGGGAGCTTGATACATCTGGCCCAAAGTGCTCAATAAATACCAATATGCCATATTGTTAATTCATAAACAAATGAAGCCCTAGTGGGCAATATGAGTTAATCAAAATCAATAAAAATATATTAGAATCTACTTTTCTCATTGTACGCAGAAACACGATAAATATTAATTTAAAAAAATGAAAAGTTTGAGGCCCCCATTATGACCCTGGCGGTCCAAAGTGGCAGTCCAACCGCAGCATTAAGACCATGGCGGAGCAGCCATGGTCGGACCGCCGACAACGACAGGTTGCCGCCAGTGGACAGCCTGGTGGTCTCGGCTGTTGTAATCCTCCAGGGCAGCGCTGCTTGCAGTGCTGCCCTCGGGATTACGAGTCCCTATTCCACCAGTCTTTGCATGGCTGTAGCTCTAGGCAGTGCGGGGGCAGTGTGGGCAGCCCTGCCGTGCTTTCCACTGCCCAAATTATGGGCAGTGGAAAGCGCGATGGGTGCTGCTGCACCCGCCTCACCGGCACATTGGCACCGGCTCCATTAGGAGCAGGCGTCAATGTTAAGGCCCTATTCACCGCAGGGCTGGCGGGCAGAAACTCTGCTTCTGCCCATCGGCCCTGCGGTGAACTCTTTATAGGGCTGGCGGTGTTCAGGCTGCACAGGCGGCCTGATGGCAGAACGAGTTTGGCAGGTGGCCTCCGACGCCCGCCAAACTCATAATGAGGACTTAAATATTCATGATCATGTAATTGATCCACATTAGTTTCCTCGCTTATGATCATGCTGTCACCTGGCCAGTTTATTCATAATGCATAGTCCTCCAACTGCTATGTACAACTGAAAACAAAAATTACCACACATCCTATCACAAATCCAAAAGGATAATGAAGGAAAATTCAATTCCTGTAACATTCCATAGTCACAAGCGGTCATGCATTTCCCCATCCGTATTCAGGCCCTGGTCACATTTGAGGATGTATCTGCTCTTCACTCTCCTCAATGTGTTCTCCACGTCTCCTACCTGCTTAATTTTGGGTACACTATCTATGACACTGTAGGTGAGATATTTACAGTTTCCTTGGTGCATCTGCCTGAAGTGCCTCCAAACAGTATATCTTTTATCTTGAGTATCAGTAGATCCATCTTGCACCATTGGGGAAAACATTCTTTACCCCGCAGTCAGAACAACAACCTGTCTTTACAATTGAGTCACTACCACAACTGTGAGGTTACCACGCTTTACTTTGCCATGCAATTTGTTACAAGGACTTACCTTGGGGGGGCAATGTTGCACTGGTGTTGGATTATTAAGTACAACACCTTCCCTACTGTTGCGTGGACTAGAATTGGAGTAGTGATTTATACTATTCTAAAGTCCAGCTCCCCCCCATGCATTACTTTACCATGCGTGGTAAAGTAATCCATGGCAATGTCGCAGTCGCGGAAGTGTCTGTGATGTAAAGGCATGCGGGGTAAATGTAAGTGGGGTTCTGTCATACAACTGCACCAATGTCACCATGAATCACGTGATGACTACTGCTGTCCTCATCTTCTAAATAAAGAACTGTGCCAATCACGTAAGTGAGCAGACAATGTTCCCAGAGGTTTTCCCTCACTGGACTGTGCCAAGGACATTTCAACTGTCCCAGGCTATTGCTTTAAAACGTATCAATTAGCCTGTTTGAATAATCTGTGAGAATGCCTGCAAACCCAATATATTTCTACCATGAGAGAAACTTTGAAGGTATTCTGTAGTAAAATATTTCTTCCTACTCATTCCCTATCGGTTCATATCCTGAGAACCTAGTACCCATGTAAAGTGAGTAAACATCTTTGTTAGGAGTCCTATTAAAGGAGGTGTAGATTTATATATACAGGAGACCCTTTCCTCCACCTTTATAATGCAAATCTATGCTGAATTTTACTTAAAGCTGTAATCAGTTCTCTGTACTTATTGTGGTTATGCTTGCTATCTAGATTGCCTAATGATTCTCTATATGGAGCCTTGAAATGATGACCCTTGTCTGTCATTCTTACAAGAATGTATGTCACCTGATACTGAGCTTGGTCTCATAAATGTGGTCGGGAAGCACTAAAGTCTGTATCAGGACTACACCACTCCCAGTTCATGCCGTTGGCATTCACTATGAGTAAATCTTAGTTTGCACGCTGACAGTTCTGGTAGAAAAGGAGATGGTTTAGGGAGCAGTAGAAAAAGAAAGAGAAGGTTAAGGTAAAGCAAAAGGTAGAATTGTCAAAGGAAGGAGAGGAAGGAAATACTGAGGAAATGGCAAAGGAGTTTCTTTTTGAGAACTATAGGGAGGAGCCTACATACATGTTCTACAGTCTCCATCAGATCTTTTCCACTTTACGAACACTCTTCCAAAGCTTAGAAATTCCAATAAATGGTACACTCAGATGGAGCAGATTGTGACAATTTGTAAAGTTTTGTGGAAAGACTAGATGTGCTAGTTGAGGTAGCAGTCCCAAAGGATCCGTGGGCAGAGTGTAAAAGGGCAGTTGATTGGCCTACAAAGGAACCGCCTTGGGTGGCAGGGACAAATGCCACTTCACTCATTGAAAAAAACAAGTATAATGAAGTCATGAACACCTGAAGACAAAGGTTCCCAAAAAGGATATGAATTGGTCCAAGATTTTCCAAACCCCTCAGGAGCCAAAGGAATCAGTGCATGCTTATTTCAAAAGGTGCTACAGGTATATAGAACAGAGAGAAATGAATGACCCATTAGGAGAAAACATGGGAGTATTTCTCACATCCTTTGTGTATAGGTTAAGGCCAGAGATCAGCAATCAGATCACACAAGGAGTCTTTTGTTGGCAAAGCAAGCCTGTTGATGAAATCTTCAGATATGCAAACTATTGCAGTGATATGTTAGAAGCAAAGCGTCAAGGGCTGAAAGGGAAGTTTATGATAGCCCAAACACAGCAGAGTGGCAGGCTCAAGGAACTTAAAGTTCCATTTTAGGGGCCCGAGCTATGCAAGGACTCTCCTTGAACTACAATGGAAGTGTCCCAGGATTAGGGAGAGGTCGAGGAAATAAGACAGGGACAAACATAGGTGCTATAAAGAAGGTTACACAGCATCACATTTGCAGTGGAGGGGGAATGATATTACAATCCAGACCAATTTGTGACAGAATCCAAGGGAATAGGTTTGGCAGGTCAGGGAGAGCTTTCTTCGATACCTAAATCCCCTATGGCTGGCCAAAAGGTTCTAAAATCAGGAGTTCTGCCAAACTCCTTTAACTCGATGCACTATCCCTAGAAAGCCCCAGTGTGCCCCTAAATCCAATATTATTACAAGGAAACCCAGTTCGTGTGAAGTTTGAGACCTCCATGGATCTCAATCAGGTTCATTGATGGTGGCTGAGGGAGGTCAGACCTGGAAGTGGGCCAGAGTAGACGACAGGTGGATTGAGAGGTCAACGGTCACCCTGTATCTTTCTTAATAGATAAAGGAGCCATTTGTTCAATGATTAGAACAGTTGAGGCCCCTGACCTATCCATTTGGGAAAAGAAGTTCAAGTTGAAGGCCTTATGAACCAGCAGCGCACCAATCTAATTACAGCCCCTCTACCGGTAAAAAAAAGGAGACACCAGCATACAGCATCAGTTTATAATTTGTAACTCCAGCCCTTTAAACCTGTTAGGACAATATATTCTTTGCAAACTCAACTGCATCATCTATTGCACATAGGATGGGGTCAGAATTGAAACACAGGCAGCTGACGCTGAGTTCAAGTTGCAGTCCTTGAACCTGTTGTCATGTTGTTGTTGGGGCGTGTCCATCACGTGCTTCCGCGCGACTAGACAAGGGAATGTTGAGTGAGTAGAATTAGGAATGTTGAGGTGGATTTGAGGGTTACGGGGCAGTTGAGACCTGGTGGCTGAAGCAGGAGGACGGAGGTTGAAGCTGTTTAACCTGCATCTTATAATAAATAAATATTGCATCAAATTCCGTGTGCGGCGATTGCAGTACCTTTCAGTGGCAACGAGGGTCGAAGTGACTATGGTCAGCGATGCAGATTGGGAACAATGGAAAGAGGCATTTGAGGCATATTTAGACACTCTTGAGGGAGAAACTTTCACCCACAAGAGAAAATTTGCAATTCTAAGGCATTGTTTAGGTAATGAAGGGCGGAAAAGTTTTAAATTTATTCCTAAGGTAACTGTATTAACTAATAAGGGTAAAAGTAACGGTGTTGAAGATGAGTATGAAACTGCTATGAAGTACCTGGACGCAAGATTCAAGAAGTGCAGAAACGTCACCCTAGAAAGGCATAAATTTTACAAAAGAAACCAAGCTGAAGGAGAATCTGCGTCCAGTTACGTAGGAGCTTTGAGGCTTTTGGCAGTTTCGTGTGAGTACAAGAAATTTGAAGAGGAAGTGGTTAAGGATCAGCTAGTGGAAAATAATAATAACAAGAAGGTACAGGAGGCTTTATTATCTACGCCCAATTTAACTTTACAAAAGGCATTGGAGATTGCCACCAGAATTGAAAGCACTGTTTCGTTCATGGAACAAATGTCAGTTTCTGACAACAGAAGTCAACCTCTACGACCTCACGTATTTGCTGTAAAAACTAAATATAAAAAAGGTAACAAGAAGAGTGAGAGTACACTACAATCTATGGGAAGCCAAACCGAGAAAAAACTTTTGAAACCTTTATAGTGTTATAGGTGTGGTAGCACTTCCCATTTGGGCAATGCCTAATATTGTCCGGCCATTGACAAAATGTGTGCCAAGTGTTATAAAAAAAGGTAATTTTGCAAGAGTGTGCAAATCTAATAGGGTTAATAATGTTGACAGATCCAATTTCAACCGTGTCAACAGTGTTGTTGCTAATAATTGCACTTCTTCTAGTAGCGATGAGGGGGAAGTATTTGTGGTACTTGAGAACGAGATAAAGAATTCTTACAAGAAAAGACCGTTTTGCCTGGTAGAAATAAATGGTGTTCAGGTTCAGAAGATGGCTGATTCTGGGTCACCATTTACACTTTTGAGTGAAGCCAAGTGGAACAAATTGTTTAAAGGTCAAGGGGCTACTTTAAATCAGTCACATATTCAGCCAATTGGATATGGAGGTAATTCAATTGATGTGTTGGGGGAATTTCAAGCCAAGCTCAGGTTTAAGAGTAACATCATACTAGCAACTATATATGTAGCCAAAGATGATGCATGCCTTTTAGGATGGTTCGATCAGGGCAAATTAGAATTAGTATTGGACCCAAATAACCCTGAACAAGTCATAATGAGAAATTAGTTCATGCAGGTGTCTACTGTCATGTGTGATAAATGGGAAGCGCGTAATCCTGAAATTTTTAAAGGTGGTGTGCGTTTATTCAAGGGATTTGCTCATAAGATCAAGATTAATAAGAATGCTCAACCTAAAGTTCACAAGGTACAGAAAGTTCCCCTCACCTTGAGAGATGATTTTAAGAAAGAACTGGATAATTTGTGTTCTCAGGATATAATAGAACCAATTGAATCCTCACACTGGGTGGCACCTGTAGTGTTGGCTCGCAAGGCAAATGGACTGTTAAGAATGTGTGTGGATTTACGCGACCTTAATGATCAGATTTGGGTGGATCAATTTCCTCTACCGAAAATATCAGAAATGCTATCTTCTGTTAAAGGTGCTAAAGTATTTTCCTTGCTCGACATGACATCTGCGTACCACCAAATTAGTCTGCACCCTAATTCAAGACACTACACGGCCCTTATTACACCTTTTGGCCTATTTCAGTTTAAATGTATGCTGTTTGGGTTGGCGTCTGCGTCTCCAGTTTTCCAGAGAACGGTAGAAAGTATGTTTAAGGAGTTGAAAGGTGTGAAAGCATTCCAGGACGACATTTTGGTTTACGGGAAGGATATGTGTGAACATGATGAGAGATTGGGTTATGTATTAGACACGTTGAAATTGAAAGGCATAACCCTAAGTCCTACTAAGTGTCGTTTTGGCGTATCTGCTGTCAACTATTTAGACTTTGAATTGTCGGCCGATGACTTCAAACCCAAAGTAAGTTTAGTAAAAGCCATTCAAGATTTTTGGAGTCCAGAGAACAAAGATCAGTTGAGGTCTTTCATGGGTTTTATGCCAGATTTGTACCAAATTGTTCAGAAAAAATGTATAATTTAAGGAATCTTCTAAAGAAGAATGTTAAGTTTGTGTGGCCCGAGAGCTGCAACTGTGAGTTTGAAAGTATTATACATGAAATAGCTCAGGCAATTCCCCTGAAACCATTTGGCACCAGGGATCATACCATCATTATGACTGATGCCAGCCAGAAAGGTTTGGTAGCGGTGTTATTGCAAAGAAGGGATGGCAAAGAAGAAGTAGTTGCGTTTGCGTCAAGGAGTCTGAAGGGAGCCGAAGCGACGTATTCGGTGATTGAACGTGAAGCCCTAGCATGTTGGTGGGGCATTAATCACTTTAAACAATTTGTGTGGGGCACTAGGTTTACTGTGAGGACAGATCACAAACCATTGGTTCAACTGTTCACAGCCAAGGGGGCAGAGAAAGCCACTCCCAGAATTGCAAATTGGCAATATAAATTGTGTGAACAGAATTTTAAGTTGGAATATGTACCGGGTAAGAAAACTGTTTTGGCTGATTGCCTGTCTAGATTGTCTGGCACTGATCCTTTAGAAGAGTTATCTACTGATATTAGCCCTAGAGATGAAGATGGCGATATTGTTGTATGATCGGTAAATGAACAACTGGATGGTGCGCTGAGTGAACAGGAATGGAGGAGAGCTTGTGAAGAAGATCATGATATGAGATCAGTCATGAATGCGGTGGTCACGGGGTGGTCACAATGGTCCTCTGATAGTGAACAAAGGAATAAGTATAAACATGTTTTTGACGAGTTGTCGGTAATTAAGGGATTATTATTTAGGTCCAAGCAGATAGTAGTACTGAGTGGTATGAGAAATAAAGTTTTAAGTTTGGCGCATGATGGTCACATCGGGATGCGGGCTATGAAGAGGAGGATCAAAGAAGGTTTTTGGTGGCCCGGGTTTGATAAATGCATAGAACATTTCGTAAGAGATTGTATATATTGCGCTACAAGTGACAAGTTCCAGGTGACAGTACCAAGCCCGATAGAAGCGGTAGGTGTTCCAGACAAACATTGGATTAAATTTGCTATTGACATCATAGGGCCAGTGAAGCTGTCTTACGGATCCCAAGAATATGGGTTAGTGCTTATTGATTATTAAAGCAGATGGCCAGAAGTGAAAAGTCCCTGACTTTAGCAATGTGATCCATTGGTTGGAAGGTATTTTCGCTAGGGAAGGCATTCCTGATGAAATTTTGACTGATAATGGTTCTCAATTTACTTCAGGACAATTTGAAACGTTTGTGCAGTTCTTGGGCATCAAACACTCAAAAACCTTGTTGTACCATCCAAGGAGTAATGGTCTTGTGGAGAGGTTCAATAGGGTCCTCAAGGATAATATTCAGTTGTCCAAGGCGAGTGGCCTGCATTGCAAGCCCGAATTAGCAAAATTGTTGTGGGCAGTGCGCACCACGAATAATTCTGATACACATGTTTCACCTTTTGTTCTTTTACGTGGTCGCATTCCGTCCTCAAAACTATCTAGAGAGTGGATGGGTCGTTTTAGTGTATCATGGCATAAAGTTGATGGTGTGGTGGAAAAACGAACGGCCGCACAACAGAAATATGCATCAAATTCACAGAAGACGTGCAGCCGCAGGGTTGAGTGGAAGGAAGGCGATTTTGTGAGAGTGCAGTCGCCGAGAGCCATGATTAAGGGCCTGTCTAAATTCAGTAGTTGGAGGAGAATTGTTCAAGTGGGTGACAGTGCTGTTAAACTGGACAACGGCAAATGGTGGAACAAGTGTAAAATATCTTTATCGAGGGTTGTGAGTAGGGAAGGTGAGCGGAGTGCGAATACTGGTAAGCAAGATGTGTGTGATGACAATAGTGCTTCCAGTACAATTAATCCACCTGCTCATCATTGCTTACGTCCCTCCAGAATTGTCAAACCACCCAAAAAAAATGATGACTATGTATTGATGTAACGTTACTTGTGATGATTTGCATTTAGGTGTTCCAAGATGTTATTGACATGTTTAGAAGACAAAGGTTATTTATGTATTGTGTATAATGTTTTTTATCACAAGTCATGTTATTGTCGTTGTGTGGAATTTGTTGTAAGGGAAAAGATGTGTTGGGACGTGTCCATCGCGCATTTCCACGCGACTGGACAAGGGAATGTTGAGTGAGTAGAATTAGGAATGTTGAGGTGGATTTGAGGGTTACGGGGCAGTTGAGACCTGGTGGCTGAAGCGGGAGGACGGAGGTTGAAGCTGTTTAACCTGCATCTTATAATAAATAAATATTGCATCAAATTCCGTGTGCGGCAATTGCAGTACCTTTCAGTTGTATCTGGTCATTACCACAGAGGATTTGCCATGGGATCTGATGGAGACAGTCAAGGAGGAAGTCTGCGATTTTACAAGAGAATCACCCTCTGACCTAATGCTGTTTTCCCACAGACTCAGCCTGATGAAATTATTTTAGAGGTTATAGCAGGAATCACCCTCATCCTTGACAGTATGATAGGACAAGGCATTCTGAACGAACTTATCTGGAGTCCATGTACCTGCATAATCATGGCCTTACGGAAAGCAAACAAAAAGTGTAGGATCATATTAAAGACCTCCGAAGAGTTAACCAGATTGTTGCTCCATGCCATCCTGTGATACTGAGCCCAGCAGTGATTCTGTTCCAAATTCCCCCAGAAGCTGAGTGGTTTATGGTCATTGGCCTTTGTCAAGCATTCCTCTTGGTCCAGTTACATAAAGAGAGCCAGCTTCCTTTCACATTCTGGTTCCACGCGAAGACCATGGTGTAGTGTTATGCCCCATGATGGTATACTGAAAGCCCATCCTATTTTATTAAGATATTTACAAAGAACTTAGGGCTTGATTTATACTTTTATAAAACCGCATTTGCGTACTTTTTTGATGCAAAAGTGGTGCACACTTACAAAGTATAATTTAATTTTGTAAGTTTACACCGCTTTTGCGTAAAAAAAATATGCAAATACAGTGCTAAAAAGTATGAATCAGGCCCTTAGAGTCTCAGCAGTTATCATGCGGTCCAAAATTAATTTGATAATTTGATGATCTCCTCATCGATTTGATGACCCAGGAGGCCTGCAAACAAGACAAAATTGCCTTAATGAACTATTTGGCTGAAAATGGCCATATGATCTCACCTGAAAAATTACTTTTTTTGTTGTCAGAAAAAAATCATGTACTTGGGACATCAGATAGAGAAGGGAGCGAGGAACGTGTCCCACAAGGACATAGAGACAGTCCTCAAGATGAAGTTCCCAACCACCCAGAGAGAGGTAAGGATGTTTCTGGGCATGGTTAGCTACTGCAGACAGAGGATCACAAACTCTTCCTTTGTGGCAAAGCCTTGAATAAGGTGGATGCACACTGATGTCAATGATCCGGTACCAAGGGATAACAAAAGCATGGAAGCCTTCCAGGACCTCAAAAATCTGCTTTGTAGCACACCCGCTCTGGGAATGCCAGACTATATGAAAGATTTTGTGCTCTTTTTCCACGAAACAGATGGGTGTGCATTGTCTGTACTAACACAGCATCCCATTGGCTATTTTTCAGCTACGCTGGATCCACTGGCTGCAGCGTTGCCTGGTTGTCTCAAAGAGATTCCAGCAGTGGGTCTTAGTATTCAACAAACTGAGGGAATAGTGACTAGTTACCACTTAATCGTAATGGTATCCCACTCCATCAAAATTCCCATGACACGCACTAGAATGCAACTCCTTAGAAATAGCCGCCTAACCCGTTATGAGAAAATCATTGTAGGGAATAGTGACTGGTTACCCCTTAATCGTAACGGTATCCCACTCCATCAAAATTCTCATGATACGCACTAGAATGCAACTCCTTAGAAATAGCCACCTAACCCATTATGAGAAAATCATTGTAGCAGTGGAGAATGTTTCCTTCCGGCAATGCAGAACACACAGCGCCCGCTACTTTGTTGCCAACCCCAGAAAGGGATGGAAAAGGTGAATTCAACAATGACTGCGTCAGTGTCAATAAGTTGTGCACTAAACAAAGACCCGACATACTGGATGTTCCTCTTCCTGAATCTGATCATACTCTTTTTGTTGATGGCTAATGTCTAAGGGACTAACTAAACATTTTGAGAGCTGCTTATGCTGTCCATACCTTGAGTGGAGTAGGAGAAGCATCCTTCTTGTGCAATGTAGCCTACTCACAATTGGCTGAACTAATTTCCCTTACCAGAGCCTGCTGTACCTCAGAAGGCTTGTGAGTCACTATTTACAATGACAGCCAGTATAGGTTTGGAGTTGTGCATGATTTCGGGCAGTTATGGGCACAAAAAGGATATCTGACATCAGCTGACACCCCACCCGCAATGGATTGTATGTGTGAAACCTTTTAGTTGCTGTTCAATGGCCCAAAGAGATCTCTGTGGTGAAGCGTGCTGCACACAACAGAGGTAATGATTTTGTCCTCGGAGACAATTGTTGTGTAGATGAAATCGCCCAATACTGTGCTCTTGAGTCAAGCACCTTCCATTTGGACGAATCATGTAATGCATGGAGAGGAGAGACTGCATCCAACATAGTAGTTAATACTGTGCATCACTTTAATGAGCTACGGGAATTACAGCTTGATACTCTAGAGTTAGAAAAGGCCAAATGGGAGAAGATGGGATGTATAATGGATGCCAGTGACATTTAGGTATCAAGAGAGGGAAAACCTATTTTCCCTGATTCCCTCCTGCCTGCTATGCTGCACACATGCATGGTCTGACTCAAGTGGGAAGAGATGGGATGATGTCCACCTTCTGATCTTATTGGTATAATTCCCATTTTTGATCAATAGCAGATCATATTTGTCAGGGTGCATCAAATGCCAAAAACAGAAGATGGGAAACAGAGTTGCTGTGGTCATGAGTCATAATGAAGTCTGATGGCCTCTTCACCGACTCCAAACTGACTTTATGGAGATTCCCTGGTATAACCAATTGAGGTATCTCCTCCTCATCATTTACCTAACTCATGATGGGTCAAGGCACATCCCATCAGGAGATGTGACAGCTTAACAGTTACTAAGTTATTGCTGCCGGAATTGATACTACAATTCGGGATGCCAGTTCATCTTGAATTGGATCAAGGAAACCACTTTAAGAGCTAAATAACAGCTATTGTGCACAGCAGAGGTCTCCAAACTTTTTAATGACGCGCCCACCCAGTTGATAAATACAAATCCTTGGGCCCCCCATCAGAATTCTTCACAATTATTTTATAAAGATTGCAATGTTTAAATATGTCTAGACCTATTTAAACATTGCAGTTAAGTACTGTTACCTTTTTAACAATACAATAACATGCTTCTGCTTAAAACAAAGCCCTGTTATCTGTAAAATGTTTCTTTTGGCCAGAGCCTGGCGCCCCCCTTGGGATCACTTGAGGCCCCCCTAGGGGGGCCCGCCCCCCCCAGTTTGAAGACCTCTGGTGTACAGCCTTAGGGATTGACCAGAGATTTCACTGTAGTGACCGACCCAAAGCATCAGATGTTGTTGAAAGACTGAACAAAACAATCAAAGGTAAACTGGCTAAAGCTTGTGCCGCCACATCATTAAAATGGTCTGATGCTCTTACTTTAATGCTCTTGTGCATCCAAAGTACCTCTGTAAAAGAAATGGATTGTCACTACATGAGATGTTGATGGGGAGAGCCATACAAATACCGTCTGTTCCGACAGTTGCCCTGGTGAATATCACAGAGGACCTGGTCCTCGAGTACTGCAATAGATTGTTTGATGTGGTGCGTTCTAGCTCTCATCAGATGGATGCTGCTACTCCAGATGTAGGAGGGTTACAAAGGCATGACCTGAACCTTGGCCACTGGATCCACATAAAGAAGCATGTCTGAAAGTCCTATTTGGAGGGAGCGCTATGGAGGACCCTAACAGTTGATCCTGGTTACTGACACCACTGCTATGTGTGCTGGTCTGCTGAACTGAATTTATAGTTCACATACCAAAATGACTAGGCACGTAGAGGAAGAAGCAGAGCCAATATCCACTGATTCCTTCAGTTGCCCCTGGTTTGAGGTGTCTGAAATGTCAGAAGAAGAGGCTGAGAGTCCACGGTCTCCTCTGGAAGACATCACACAGAATAAGAGGACGACAAGAGTGTTGCCATCCCACTGACCACTGTAATACCGACCACTGGCTTGAGAATTTGCATTCACTGCAATAGTGGAAATTCGTGGAAGGCTGAAGCTATCCTGACCCAGCAAATCTCACAAAGAGCAGGGGAAAGGACAGTGCAAGGGAGTCTGCCACATCAGAGTCAGAGATTTCAAGCACCTCAAAGGCTCGAGGTACAACTGATGACGGCTATTATGAAGAGAGACTGACACCTATGAAAAGAACAGAGACAATTAGGGAAGGTAGTGAGTTAGACAAAAAAGAACAGGTTTACCAGGGTGACACTGTGGATGAAAGCCTGAACTCAAGCAATTCCAAGCGACCCAAACAAGAAAGCAAGATAAATCAAAAGTATTCAGGACCGGACTGGACTTACTTTGCAAAATTCAAGTTTGACTCGGATGGCTGTCTGACCGACATTGACAAGCCTCCCTGAACAAAGAGACCACGACAGAACCCTACTCACGCTTACTATTGACAAGAGATGAGAGGACGGAGAGAGAGTTAGGGTAATGGTCACACGACCATAGCTCCTTTAAACCTCTGATTAATCGCAGATCAAACATCCTGGTAGCTTTCGAGATAGGGTAGTGATGACAGGATAATACCTGGGCAACTAGAAGCTCCACTAAATACTTCCTTGATCTGAATTAGATTAACATGGTGCAGCAACATTGCAAAATGTTATTTGTAAGTTTGCCAACTGCTTTTTCTCTCTTCATGCTTGGATGGCTGTTGGATGTCTATTTGTGAGAGACGGGGGGAGTATCCAGCAAATGTCAATAATTTCTATCTTTTTTATCTTAGTTTCTATCTTTGAAACTTTACCTTCCTCTCCCAGGTTAAGTGTCTGACCTTACCCAACACGGCAGTGTGTATAGTTATAATGTATATTATCAAATTCTAGCGAAATATGTGGAGGTTATGGAGGTGGAGAACTGCTGTGTCTGCTCCAGTGGTCCAGCCTCTGGAGCAGAGGGGGCAACCAACTACCACATACGTCTGTCTTACTGGTTTTCCTGTTCAATGTTCTTAAATCTCTTCTATCGTCAGGACTCTATTAAACTGCTTTATTATGATCTTGATGATTCACTACAGAATATATCAATGTCCCACGGAGAACATTTTTAATTGTGAGCTACTAAACATTTTTCTTACTTTTATCAAAGGTTTAAGCCAAGGGATCAGCGTGAGTATATAAAGAAATTATTGTCTTCGCTGACTAACGGGAGCACTACTAACCAATGCATGCATGAGGTAACCTTTAAAATGAAGCAGATGACAGGGTATTCGTAGATGAACTGAATGAGAGAATAAGGCTAGATGAAGAAAGAGAAGGAAAGACCAGTGCTGAACATGTGATTAGAGAAGGCAAAGAGACTTTGAAGGAACTACCCCCCTAGAATGAGTGTGGAGGTTACCGAGAATGGGTCTGCGTTTTAAACAACAGCCATAGGGAAATTAAACTGTTGAAAAAGTAGGATGGGGTGAATGCGAATATAGCTATTTGGTGAGAGAAACTACCTTCTCAAATTGAGATACTAGTATAAAAGGGATCTATTATGTATGTAGTAAGTCAGCTTATTTCCAGATACTACATAATTGGACAGGTAGTTGTTATACAACCTTATTCTTCCCCAGAATATATCATACTAACGAGTTAGACTTTCCTCTTGAACGATATATAAGGAGAAGTAAGTGTAGCTTTCAGCAGAACCCTAGGCCCATAATTATACTTTTTTAGCGACGCATTTGCGCCACTTTTTATTAAAAAAGTGGGGTAAACTTACAAAATATCATTGTATTTTGTAAGTTTGCCCCGCTTTTGCGTCAAAAAATGACGCAAATGCGGCGCTAAAAAAGTATAAATGTGGGCCTTAGTGACATCTTTGGTTCACTCATCCCACTTTAAGAGTGGGGCTGAAGGACATGAAGACTAGAACATTGTCTACCTTAGCCCCTTAGCTGCTGGGCCGTTCCCCCCCCCCCCCAGTGCTGAGCCCCTTTTTGGCTATTTGGGGTAGTTTGCGCTTAGGCATTCATAACTTTTTGTCCACAAAAGCTATCCACGCCAAATTTGCGTCCTTTTTTTCCAACATCCTAGGGATTCTAATGGTTCGTGGTTTCCCCTGGAGGAGACCAAGAAATTGGCCAAAATACAGTGAACATTTCGTTTTTCCCAAAAAAATTGGAAAAAAGGGCTGCCGAAGAAGGCTTGTGGTTTTTTCCCTGAAAATGCCATCAACAAAGGGTTTCTGGTGCTGAAATCACCATCTTCCCACCTTTCAGGAACAGGCAGACTTGAATCAGAAAACCAAATTTTTCAACACAAATTTGGCATTTTACTGGGACATACCCCATTTTTACTATTTTTGGTGCTTTCAGCCTCCTTCCAGTTATTGACAGGAATGGGTGTGAAACCAATGTTGGATCCCGGAAAGCTAAACATTTCTGAAAACTAGACAACATTCTGAATTCAGCAAGGGGTCATTTGTGTAGATCCTACAAGGTTTTCCTACAGACAATAACAGCTGAAATAAAAAAATATTGAAATTGAGCTGAAAACAACATCCATTTATCTTTATGTTTTACTCTGTAACTTTTTCCTGCGATGTCAGATTTTTTAAAGCAATATACCGTTATGTCTGCTGGACTCTTCTGGTTTCGGGGATATAAAGGGCTTGTAGGTTCATCAAGAACCCTAGGTACCCAGAGCCAATAAATGAGCTGCACCCTGCAGTTGGTTTTCTTTCTATACTGGGTAAACAGCAATTCATTTGCTGAAATATGAAGAGTGAAAAATAGGTATCAAGAAAACCTTTGCATTTCCAAAATGGGCTCAAGATAAGGTTTTGAGGAGCAGTGGTTATTTGCACATCTCTGAATTCCGGGGTGCTCATACTAGCATGTGAATTGCAGGGCATTTCTCAAAAAGACGTCTTTTTTACACACCCTCTTATATTTGGAAGGAAAAAATGAAGAGAAAGATAAGGGGCAATAAAACTTGTTTTGCTATTCTATGTTCCCCCAAGTCTCCCGATAAAAATTATACCTCACTTGTGTGGGTAGGCCTAGCGCCCGCGACAGGAAATGCCCCAAAACACAACGTGGACACAGCCCATTTTTTGGACAGAAAATAGAGCTGTTTTTTGCAAAGTGCCTAGCTGTGGATTTTGGCCTCTAGCTCAGCCGGCACCTAGGGAAACCTACCAACCCTGTGCCTTTTTGAAAACTAGAGACCTAGGGGAATCCAAGATGGGGTGACTTGTGGGGCTCTGACCAGGTTCTGTTACCCAGAATCCTTTGCAAACCTCAAAATGTGGCTAAAAAAACACGTTTTCCTCACATTTTGGTGACAGGAAGTTCTAGAATCTGAGAGGAGCCACAAATTTCCTTCCACCCAGCGTTCCCCCAAGTCTCCCGATAAAAGGATACCTCACTTGTGTGGGTAGGCCTAGCGCCCGCAACAGGAAATGCCCCAAAACACAACGTGGACACATCCCATTTTTTGACAGAAAACAGAGCTGTTTTTTGCAAAGTGCCTACCTGTAGATTTTGGCCTCTAGCTCAGCCGGCACCTAGGGAAACCTACCAAACCTGTGCATTTTTTAAAACTAGAGACCTAGGGGAATGCAAGATGGGGTGACTTGTGGGGCTCTGACCAGGTTCTGTTACCCAGAATCCTTTGCAAACCTCAAAATGTGGCTAAAATAACACATTTTCCTCACATTTCGGTGACAGAAAGTTCTGGAATCTGAGAGGAGCCACAAATTTCCTTCCACCCAGCGTTCCCCCAAGTCTCCGGATAAAAATGATACCTCACTTGTGTGGGTAGGCCTAGGGTCCGCGACAGGAAATGCCCCAAAACACAACATGGACACATTCCATTTTTTGACAGAAAACAGAGCTGTTTTTTGCAAAGTGCCTACCTGTAGATTTTGGCCTCTAGCTCAGCCGGCACCTAGGGAAACCTACCAAACCTGTGCATTTTTTAAAACTAGAGACCTAGAGGAATGCAAGATGGGGTGACTTGTGGGGCTCTGACCAGGTTCTGTTACCCAGAATCCTTTGCAAACCTCAAAATGTGGCTAAAATAACACGTTTTCCTCACATTTTGGTGACAGGAAGTTCTAGAATCTGAGAGGAGCCACAAATTTCCTTCCACCCAGCGTTCCCCCAAGTCTCCCGATAAAAGGATACCTCACTTGTGTGGGTAGGCCTAGCGCCCGCAACAGGAAATGCCCCAAAACACAACGTGGACACATCCCATTTTTTGACAGAAAACACAGCTGTTTTTTGCAAAGTGCCTACCTGTAGATTTTGGCCTCTAGCTCAGCCGGCACCTAGGGAAACCTACCAAACCTGTGCATTTTTTAAAACTAGAGACCTAGGGGAATGCAAGATGGGGTGACTTGTGGGGCTCTGACCAGGTTCTGTTACCCAGAATCCTTTGCAAACCTCAAAATGTGGCTAAAATAACACGTTTTCCTCACATTTCGGTGACAGAAAGTTCTGGAATCTGAGAGGAGCCACAAATTTCCTTCCACCCAGCGTTCCCCCAAGTCTCCAGATAAAAATGATACCTCACTTGTGTGGGTAGGCCTAGGGTCCGCGACAGGAAATGCCCCAAAACACAACATGGACACATCCCATTTTTTGACAGAAAACAGAGCTGTTTTTTGCAAAGTGCCTACCTGTAGATTTTGGCCTCTAGCTCAGCCGGCACCTAGGGAAAACTACCAAACCTGTGCATTTTTTAAAACTAGAGACTTAGGGGAATCCAAGATGGGGTGACTTGTGAGGCTCTGACCAGGTTCTGTTACCCAGAATCCTTTGCAAACCTCAAAATGTGGCTAAAATAACACATTTTCCTCACATTTCGGTGACAGAAAGTTCTAGAATCTGAGAGGAGCCACAAATTTCCTTCCACCCAGCGTTCCCCCAAGTCTCCCGATAAAAATGATACCTCACTTGTGTGGGTAGGCCTAGCGCCCGCGACAGGAAATGCCCCAAAGCACAACATGGACACATCCCATTTTTTGACAGAAAACAGAGCTGTTTTTTGCAAAGTGCCTACCTGTAGATTTTGGCCTCTAGCTCAGCCGGCACCTAGGGAAAACTACCAAACCTGTGCATTTTTGAAAACTAGAGACTTAGGGGAATCCAAGATGGGGTGACTTGTGGGGCTCTGACCAGGTTCTGTTACCCAGAATCCTTTGCAAACCTCACAATTTGGCTAAAAAACACCTTTTCCTCACATTTCGGTGACAGAGAGTTCTGGAATCTGAGAGGAGCCACAAATTTCCTTCCACCCAGTGTTCCCCCAAGTCTCCCAATAAAAATGATATCTCACTTGTGTGGGTAGGCCTAGCACCCGCGACAGGAAATGCCCCAAAACACAACGTGGACACATCAAATTTTTTCATAGAAAACAGTGCCTACCTGTGGATTTTGACCTCTAGCTCAGCCGGCACCTGGGGAAACCTAGCAAACCAGCGCATTTTTGAAAACTAGAAACCAAGGTGAATCCAAGATGGGGTGACTTGTGGGGCTCTGACCAGGTTCTGTTACCCAGAATCCTTTGCAAACATCAAAACTTGGCCCAAAAAACACTTTTTCCTTTCATTTCGGTGACAGAAAGTTCTGGAATCTGAGAGGAGCCACAAATTTCTATCCACCCAGCATTCCCCCAAGTCTCCCAATAAAAATGGTACCTCACTTGTGTGGGTAGGCCTGGTGCCTGCGACAGGAATAGATCACACAACGGTCAGTGTTGGTCCTCACATGAGGCAGCCGTTGACCCTGGGGTGATCCATTCCTGACGCAGGCACTAGGTGTAGGCACTCAAGTGGGGTAGTGTTTTTATCAGGACAGGTGAGGAATCACTGGGTGGTAGGAATTTTGTGGATCCCAGCATATTCCTGTAGTTTGTGTGACAGAAATGCGAGAAAAATAGAGTTTTTATTCAACATTTCAGCTTTGCAGGGTATTCTGGGTAAGAAAACTTTGGGGAATCCACACAAGTCACACCTCTGTGGACTCCCCTGAATGTTTAGTTTCCAGAAATGTTTGGGTTTAGTGTGTTTCTCTATATGGCCGCCGAACCCAGGACCAAAAACACAGGTGCCTGCCTTACAAAACCAGTTGGTTTTGCGATAGATAATTTTGATGTCTCCACAATACGATTTGGGCGGTGGAATTTGGGGCTGAACTAAATTGGGGAGCTCCCAAGAGAGCAATCTCTCTCTCTCTGCTTGCCGCCGCATTCACCTGCTCTCTGGCTTGGGCTAACCCACTATTACCCAGTTGCACAGACTGCTTGCGAAGGGACAGCAGGACTGTCCTCATCACCTCCCTCATAATGTACTGGAAGAGGAGTTATCGAATGGGACTCCTCCGACTGAAAAATCACTCCCAGAGTCTGTGCCATTGTCCTATCCCTCAGATGCTGTCTCAGTATCTGATGTCTCAGTCTCTGATCCTATGTCAGTGCTGTCCTCTATAACCTGAGTGCCGGCAGCAGTCATCCATCAAGATGCCATCTCTGCTATTGGCTAAACTGTTGCTCTAAAACACTAGCCTACGTAGACTGTCACAAAATCGATGGTGTGTGTGAGATACGTGCAACAGTAGAGGCCACCTTACCTGCGCTTCTTCCCTCAATCAGCACGTTCTTTCAAGACACTCAAAAAACACCTTGTCACATACCATTCGTCACAGTCTTTAGCACCTCCTGTGCCCAGTCCAACAATCATTATTGGTGCTCCAAGTCCCTCCTCCTCGGATTCCCTCATTACCACCCAGCAAAAGTGCCCTTCATCTCTCCATAGCCGACCCGCACATACATTTAATTTGTATTATTGCGCTGGTAATGGCTGACTTTACTAATGTACTCAGCTATTGACATAAAATACAGATTTGCTCTTTGCAGTAGTCATATAAACCTTCTGCGCTTCTTTATGGCACTAAAACTGCCACTAGACAAAAGTCTGATCCTTTCGTAGCAGAAACATATTCACAATACTTACTTGACTTTTTTATTGCTGCCTAAAAACTACAGGTGAAATGCGTCAGTTGAAGTATGTGCATTGCTTTGAAGATGCAAGCTGCAACTGCAAGACAACTGGTGGCAAATCTATTTATATATATATATATATATATATATATATACATGTATATATATATATAAATAAATATGTATATATATATATAGATATATATCACTTTTATATGTGGGTATGGTTTTCCTGGGGGCCGATCGCAGCCCCCAGGGAAACCACACAATTATTGACAAAAGTGATATATATATATATATATATATATATATATATATATATATATATATATATATCTACATAGATATATCTATAGATAGATCTATATATATATCTATAGATCTATCTATAGATATATCCATGTACATAGATATATCTACATATACAGATCTATATTTATATATATATATCTATATATCTATATATATATATACATATATATATATAGATCTATTTTTGTTGTTGTTGTATGGTTTCCTTGGGGGCCAAAATGGCCCCCAGGGAAACCCTACAACAACAACAACAAAAAAGTGCCCCCACAGGGGGTTGCCCTGCCCACGGGCGACCCCCTGTCCATTTATTTTATTTTATTGAAAATTTTAATATTAAAATTTCCAAGGGGACCGACCCCCCGAAGTGAAATCCCTGGCGTCTAGTGGTGTTTCCTGGCCCCCGATCGCAGCTGTGCTGCGATCGGGGGTCAGGAAACACTTTCAGAAGGCCTCGTAAGAAAGGGAAATCAACTTTGTTACGTCAGCACGCCTCGCGGCGCGCTGATGTCACAAAGGGGCGGGTTGGTGGCGGGAGGAGACGCACCCGAGGATTTATTAACCCCCTCCCTGGTGTCGGCCACTGGTCGTGACCCGCACCAGGGAGGTAGTGTGGGCGTCGGCCAGTGGCCGACGCCCGCTTTGAAAAGGTTAGTCGATCAGCTTGTTTCTAATACAACAGGTGCTTTTGCCGCATTAAATAAGGAGTTGTTTGCAATGAGAGCTACAATCATGCAAAATCACCTTGCGCTAGACTTGCACTTCGCAAAGGAAGGTGAAGTTTGCAAAGTCATTAATGCTCGGGAATGCTGTGCATATATTCCTTGCGTAGGTAAGCAGCTTGACAACCACATGACATTACAAACATCATGGACATAATGCATGAGCTAACTGAGCTGGAAGAATCATGTCCCTAGGAAGGATCAAGATAAGTGAATGGCTTTGTAGGCTAGGTGGAAGAACTCTGAAATTTCTGCGAAGACAATCTTTACTTATATTGCTTGGCATTGCATGTGTGTTGGTTTCCTTAAAGTTCTGTAAAGGAATTTCTTCACAAAATTGTATGGATAGTGTGTATATAAGCTGTCAGCAATGAGAGGAAGAGACTTGAAATGAAGGTTAAAGGAATGAAGAGTGAACTTTACAACACTTTGAAGGATTTGGGAGAATCCAGCACGAGGAACACAAAGTTGATGAATGAAGTTCTTTAATAAAGAATTGAAGTGATTATTTAGAAATTTTTGAAATCATCGGGTAGGGCGGTTGTGAGAGTTGCCTGTCTTTTTGTATAATAAACACATCATAAATTAAGCTTACACTAACCTAGGTTGTATTTATACTGTCCTCCTTTTTGCACCGTCACCATATATCACGTGAATACTACTGCTGTTTTCTTGTGATAAATAAAGAAATATGCAAATCACATAAATAACAAGAGAATGTTCGGAGAGACTGTCCCTCACTGGACTGAGCCACGGAAATATCAGCTGTCCCAAGCTACTGTTAAACAATGTACCTGGTAGACTGCTTGAATAATCTGTGAGAATGCCTGCAATCCCAATGTATTACTACAATGAGAGAAACTTTAAATCTGTTCTGCAGTAAAACGTGTCTTCCTACTCATTCCTGTTGGTGCATATCCTAGGAATCAAATACCCATGTAGAGTATATAAACATCTTTGTTAGAAGTCCTAGAAAAGGATGTGTAGATTTCTTTGCACAGAAGACCCTTTCCCCCTCCTCTAGAAGCTGAATCTATGCTGGATTTAACTTTGAGCTCTAACCAGATCTGTTTACTTATGATCTGTATGCTTGCTGCTAAATTCACTTATGGCGTAAATTGCCTATTAATTCTTTATATAAAGGTTTGAAACAAACATCATTGGCTGTCATGCCTACAAGAATTTTTGTCATCTGCTATTGAGTGTGATCTCATAAAGGTGTTGGTTCCAGTCGGAAGCACCAAAGTCTATATCGGGAATATACCACTTCTGGTCCATGTCGTTGGTTTGCTCCATGAGTAAATCTTAATGTAAGTCTGTGCGCTGAAAGCTGTCTTAAAACATTAAGAGTATGGCTTTAAAGCAGGTTACATGATATCTTATTCACTCATGTGAATTAAATGCATGCAAACATACTTGATTCAAGCTAGAGACATATGATTTTTTAAGCTAAAAATTGTTTTATTTTGGCTGTCTCCTACCTAAAATTGCCTCTACTTTAATAAAAGTCATCGAGAGAAATATATTTTCCTGATAATTTTTTGAACTCTCCCTCTTTCCCCTTCTAAAATGTTTGCATGTGTGGAATACATTGTTTTTTCTAATGTTCGTGGTCATCTTTTTTTATTTTTGAGGGCTGGGCTCTTTTTGATCCTCTTATGGAAGCCTTGTGCTAGCTTTAGGGATCTTTTTAAGAGGGATTGTGCTTGCTTAGTATTTCAAACCTTGCAACACAGCACAGCAGCAGTTGATAAGCAGCAGCAAAAAGGGAATGCCGACAGAATATATCTGGCCAACACAGGGAGGGATACTTACAGTGGACAGTTCGTGCTTGGGGGCACAGTACTTTGGGGGATTGAGGAGGTAAACTGAGTAAGAGACAGTAATGGAACTTCTGTGGAATGAGGAGTTGAAAGTAGGAGACAGGCAAGTAATGCATCTGAGTAGTTGATTCAGCTGTCTACTGAATAAACACTCTTTTTCATACCATTAACCCAGTAGAGTTGGTTTCAGGCATGTCTCTACTGAGTTCTCATTTATGTCCTTGACAATGATATCTCAGTTAAAAAATAATCTGGAAGCCAAAAAACCAAATGGCAAGCTTGGAGGTCGTACCTGACAGAAGTCTTTATGGAAGGATCTGGGGAAGGAAGCAGTAGGACCAGTAGAAGGAGGATGATGACTCACAGGAGAATAAGTGCCAGGAGGTGGACCGCCAGGAGGGCAAGATGACCAAAGCTACAAGGACCAGGACAAGAAGACACAGGCCCAGTGAGATCTAATCCATGAAGACTAGGGTTACTACTGGCAGAGGGTGCCAGGAACAAATAGATAAGGATGACAAGGACAAGCAGGACTAGTGATAGAGACACTAAGGTGAGAAGGATCAAGAGGGCCAGGAGGATGCAGAGCAGAGGATCTACACCTGGAGTACAGGAGCCAGAAGGAAAAGAAGGACCAGGGGTAGAAGTAACAGAATGCCCTGGACCATAACAGCAAGAAGAGCCAGAAGGACCTGAGTGCACCAACCAGGAACAGAGGGATGAGGATGACCAGAAACAGCAGGCTGACAGACTACTAAAGACTAAGACAGACAGACTAAAAAGGACCAGTATCAGGAGACAAATGAAAAGAAGGATCAGACACAGAAGGACCAAAACCAGATCAGATCAAGGAGGACCAAGAGTCCAGAAGTGAATGAAGCAGGATCGAGAAGACCATGACTGCAAAGTACTAGGGCCATAGGGGCCAGGGGCCCCAGATCAGAATGGATATAAATGACCAGGAAGTCCATGTCCAGTGGAACTAGGATGAGAATGTCTATGAGGTCAGACTCACATGGATCCTAACCCAGGGTGGCAAAGACCACACAAATCAGGGTGATATGCAAATGGGAACTAGGAGGATCAGTGCCACAGGGATGAGGAAGACCAGATTCAGGAGGACCATTCGAGGAGCAATTTGATTGAAGGGACCATGGTCAGATGGACAAGAACAAGGCAGAACAGGCAAACCATGATACCAAGAGGACTATTAGGATGAGGCAGGAGGACTGGGGATGTAGGAGGGCTAGGTAAACCAAGGCCAGTGGAGCCAACACTAGAAGCCCGAATACCTGAGGATCAGACAAAGGAGTACCAGAACTAAGATCAGGACTACATGGACCAGGTGGATCAGGATCAAAAGGATTAAAAGCAGGCATACCAGGTGGCTAGATAAACTAGAAGAGCAGGACCAGGATGACTGATGGACAAAAATTAAAGTGAGGAGGATAAAAAAGTCCAGGACCAGGAGTCAGTGAAACAAAAGACCAGGGATCCAAAGGACTAAGGGCAGGAGTACATGGGCATGATAATGAGACAGACCAGGACCAGAAAGTAAAGGGCTAGGAACTGTTTTGACTAGCATAAACCAGAGGTCAAGGAACATCAGAACAAGGAAGGATTAGGATGATTTGTGACAGGACAAGCCAGGCGGGCAAGGAGCAGGAGGACAGGGACCTGGGGGACCAAGACCAGATTGAAGATGAGTATGAAGATTAGGACCTAGGGCAATGGCCAGTATGTCTGGGATACTAGGATAAGTGGGATGGGAACTAGGAAGACTGGGAAGGAGGGGGCAGTATCAAGGGCACACAGCAGACCACAGTAAAAGGACTATGTAAACCAAAAGGATCACAACCAAGGCTCGGATTTCCACAAAGGGCAGAGCAATCATTACAAGTAGCAGGACCAGGGTGAGGAGGATCAGATGTAAGAAGGTCAACCACAAGTTGCTGCGTTGCCTTACTCTGCATCCGGTGGTGTTCCATGGCTTTGCATTGGTTTTCCCATGCCACACCAGTGGATTTTGACACATTCCCAGATTTACAACAATGTATTAACCTGTGAATACTTCAAAATCATATACCTACCCAGGGGAGGAGTAACAAGGAGACATATATTTATTTCTCCTAATTTTTTCTGCAGCACACATAGACAGAGGAACAAAGCATCCATGGATTGTTTTTGTGGAGGAAGGGGTCCCTTCCTGCAAAAAAAACAACCCTACATGCAACACAAGCACCCTTGTACTCTGGTGCAAGGGTGCCTGCGTTGGCACTAGGCAGCCAAAAGGGTGCCAGTGCAGGGAGAAATGACAGAAATGCACCATATGTTGTAAGTACAATGCATTTCTGCCCTTTCCCTGTGGTGCAGGGCAGAATAGCATGGTCACTTGCTCCACTGCCATATGCCACTATTCTTGTAAATATGCCCCTAAGAGTGCCAGGACACAAGAAGCAAGATGGACTGGGACCTGCAGTACCAGAGCTTGGAGGTTGGTGGTGAGGAGAGCCAGGACAAGGTTATCCGGATTAAAAAGGAACAGGGCCAGACTGAGTGATCCAAGGAGGGCTATGATGGGCAACATTTTATGGATAAAAAGCACAATAGGTCGAAAGACAAGGACGACTAGGACCAAGGAGACAAAGATTAGGATGGCAGGTGGGTCAGGAACAAGACAAACAGGCTCAGGAGAATGGAACAGGACCAAGAGGACCAGGGACAATGGGCATAGAATATCGAAGGGCAAGAAATAAGAAAAACACGAATAGCATCACCTTGGCCAGGAGTGGCAGGTTGCTGAGACCAGTGGCATTGGTCTGAAGGAAAAGTTCTAACACTACCAGGAAACAAAGGACTAGGGGGACCAGGAAGATTGGTGCGAAGAGAGTCAGGACCTTGAGTACCAGGACTAGGAGGACCAGGGTGAGGAGGAAAAGAAGGACCAGGGACATCAGAACCAGGATGATTACAGGAGGTTGAAGGTGGTTCAAAGCCTAAATAAATATATAAAAGCTGCTAAAACCAAACCCAAGATATATATAAAAAAATATAAATAATGACAAGTTAAAAGGACACACAAGCATATAAAAGGTCAATTTAAAATGTTAACATGTGGCTTAAAAAGGACCAGATTTTAAGAGTCATAGTAATTTTGAGTATTTCCAATCAATTCCAGGACAATGGAGGACAGGAAGTCTTCCACTTCGGCAGGTGTTAAAGTTGAAAAGGCATCTCTGAGAAGGACCAAGGAGCTGTTGTGTTCCATAGCCTGAGCCTCAGCCAAGGCGGCATTCCGTGGTGCGCCCAATGATGAATTAAGAGCCACATCCTCCAGGAAGGGCAACTCGTAAGTAGCTTCCCATAGCAAACACACCCTCAACGTGCATGTCTGGTAATGTGCCCTCAGTGAGAACATCAACAGATCAGCATCCAATGAAAGCAAGCGCTACGTAGAAAGACAAACTTCCAGTGCATGATCGAAAGAGCACCAGAGGCACGAAACATGGGCTGCAAACAATGCAAAACCAGTCTGAAAAACAGGGACTAGTCACACTCCAATTGCTCCAGGAGTGTTGCTACAAAATACTGCATCATGTGTTCACGACACAGCTTCACTGATGGGAGCGCTTTCATTCCTCCTTGTTGCGGAGGGGCAGCCATTGTGCATAAAAAATAGCAACAGCAGAACGCCAACTATTATAGCCAAAGTTATTGGAAATCCCCCCAAAATACTGGAGAATATTGAGTAGATGGCTGATGGTACTAAACCGAATATGGGGGAGAAGGTGTTAACAAAACCAGAATCAACAGCATTAAAGAAATTTGCGATTCCAGTAGTACTGGATGCATTAAATATCCGTCCCATGAGTTCACCAAAGTGTCTTGGAAAGTTAGTACTTAAAAGGGACTGTATTTCTGCTGACGACCTTGCCACCTGTGCGTAGGTCTCACATGCAGATGTGGGAGCCACATGTTTTTGAAACAATGAAGCCTTAAGTCTGCTCAACTTGTCAAAATTCACATTAGAAGTAGCAATATGAGGCCAAATGACCACTACCTCTTTTATTTTAGTGGGAGGAAAAAGTACGTTCCCTCAGCATGTAACAATCTTAGAGACCGAAACAACATAAACTATTCCGGCTCGCATCCCACAACAGTCTTCACCATTGAGGAGAACATAGCTGCCATTTGAAAGCACATGGAACGTAGGTCTAATTGAGGAGACTGGAACTCCCTTCAGATAAGAAGCCAAGTTCGCTGCAGACGCGTTACACGCCCCATGCAAGGACAGCTGTTTACAAACCATCGAATGGATGACAGAAGTCTTGCATTCACTATCGCTAAGAAAGACTTCTTTCATGGCACTAAGACATTTGTATGCGAAGGGTAGCTCCCACACCTCATGGATGTAACTATCTCCCAGCCTTTCATATCTGCCTACCGGAATGTGTTTACAACAGGAGGTGAATTGAAGTGTGGAAATAGGCAGATTAATGACCCCGTGTATTAACCACTCAGCAGTTGGCATTTCAGCCACAGTAAAAGGCACCCTTTCTAATTTTTTGATGTTTAGCATGACATAAGTTGCTTCTTTCATAGCCATTAGTTAGAAAATATTTCCCTTGCGCTGAAATGTTGCCAGGGAACGCGACCCACATCAGTGTTTGAAGTGCCCAACCAAACTGCATAATGGACCTTAGCTGACTCTGTCCATGATGTAAGGAAGACATATCTGTTTGTATAATGTCTATAGCAGAAGAAATAATGTTATTTAAGGTGTATATCCGGTCGGACAGGGTATTAATCCCATTATCTACAACTGCTAATGCCTTTTTTTTTAATTTTCCTGGTCTATTTGCCTTAACCGGGCAGCAGCTTCTTGTTGTAGAAGCTTCCAGATTTCATTATATACTTCATATAAGAAGCATTTTCTGCATTGTTTTCTGGGGCCTAACAGGAAGTCCTGTAAGTCGGTGTTATCAGACAGGAGATTGAAATGTTCTCTAACCGCGTCTAGTGAGGAAGTCTTTAACCATTGCTGGCATAGTTTCCCTACGCTATATGTTGTTACTTTTCCCACATGTTCGGACGATATATAGCGAGGGTCCAGCCTACTAGTACTAAAACCGCCCAAGGAGTGATAAAACGTTTGTGACGCCCATTGGTATCTATTGGCCACAATAACCACCCGCTAGGACGTGTCAGTGAAACATTAAATCTACCAATCTGGACCCATTCATCGAGCTGATCTTCAGTTGCATTTATATATTTATGCCATTTATAAAATTTTGCAGGGGCTGTTATACTGGGAGTGTTCAATTCCTTAATCTTTGCTCAGCCTAAACAACTCGTTTGTTGTACAGTTTTGTTTAAAAATATAATTTGAACAGGTGTCAGGCATGCTCCAAATAAAGCTTCCTTTCCCTGTATTTGCTAATGTCTAATTCCCCACACATGTTTTAAGTTAATCGACTTCAGCCAATGTTCATAGCCTTCTATTGTCAACCGGGAAACAAAGCAATCCGAATATATACATTTCGTATTTGTCAATAGTATGCGTATGTTTAGGTGGCAATTTAAAATAACATGACTCAGCATTTTTAACATTGTGCCCAGAAAAATATGTAAACTTTTCAGAATACGTTTTTGAACTCCCTTGTGGTGGAGTCAGACAATGTTCCCATTGTGTATAAATAAAAATAGTTTTTGGGCTGCTTGCTCTGTGGATGAAATGGTGCCCATAATAATTATGGCAAAACATAGCACCATAATTCTCTTTAGATTGATAAACATCTTTGTTTTCAAATACATTAAAATACTGCAATTCATTCATTATAGAATCAACCGTTTTTACATCCCAATCATCAGAAACAACTCCGGGTATTATTATATTGTTCATTGAAAGTTTAAACACATATGGTATTTGAATGACCTCTGTATGGCCGTATATATCGAATGATACTTTATCCCAAACAATCCCATCAGGAATTGGTATAGCGGAAATGTTCACAAAAGACAAGTCTCTGCGGACCTTGTGAGGAGAAAAATGTGGTTTTAGGACCTCATCCACCAGTTCAACTGTTGATCTTTCACGAAGAAAATGACCATGTATTAACTAAAAGAAAGTGATGATAAACCCAATCCAAAGCAGGAAAGCTAGTGCAGTCAAAGAAACCCAAAGATAGTTCCATGGAAGAATGAAGTCAGTTACTTTAAGACAATTTATCAGCTTACGTGGTTTTGACAGTTCAGGTGTCGAAGAGGCGAATGAGTCTGAAAAGTCATCGTTGATGTCTGCAAAGTATCCAGAAGCAATTTGTGCAAAAACTGGAGCTGTGTTAGTTGGTGTCTCTCGCGGTGGTGCAGAATAAACGGCACCATCCGTTTGTGTTGAAATTGTATCAAATCGATCAATTGTGTCTGTAATATTTGTTGTCAGTGGAACCAATGAAAGATCATTTTCCACCCTCCCTAAGCTCGGAGAGGTGTCAGTGTTTCTGCGTACAACTTGTAGAGGAACTGCTGACCAGTAGTGAGAGGGATTCGGGAAATACTGGTTGTTCCATTTGGTCGGCTGTGCAGGATTGGCCAAATGGTGTAGTTTGACATTGTCGATAGAGACAAAACGATTTTCTTTGGCACCTGCCAACGGTGGTAGAATGATAGTTCTGGTACTGGGTATTCCCAAGACTGGGACTGGTGCACGATAAGAAGGATCAAATTCCTTTTTCACATCAACCATTTCACGTACTAGATCCCCAACTTTAGGAATCCAGCCTGTAGGCGTTACAGGTACATCCTTAATTCCTGTGAAGGCAGCACTGGCAAAAGAGTTGTCGTCACGGAACTGCTGTACTTCCTGTAAGACAGTGACATGTTCATGTATGTCAAAAGGTGTTTCTGCCTCCTTCATGCCAGGACCATCAAGATCTGGAACATACATTTGTGTTCCGAACAGGGACTCATATGAAGTTCGACCCTCCCAGGGACTTTCTAGGGAGATTGTTAAGTGCTCTCTGGACTCGGTACAGGTGATAAAGCCAACTACGAACCCGTACCTAAGACTCTGGCTTTTAATGATTGCTTTAAATCACGGTTTAATCGCTCCACGACACTATTTCCCTCAGGAAGAAATGGAGACAAGTACTGGAGTTGGACCCCCAATGAAGCCATGGCGTCCCTGAATGCCCTTGAGGTGAAAGCAGTGCCTTGGTCTGAGTGGAGAGCCGCAGCTGCATCTGTACCGATAAAGACTCGCAAATCTTTAATAACAGTCTGAGCGTCAGCAGAGCGTAGTGGCCACACCCATAGAAATCTGGAGCAGGAGTCACCAGCAACTAAGATGTATTTTCATGCACTGTCCGGTGTCAGGGGACCGCAATGGTCCTAGTACACACATTGTAAAGGTTTATTAGAAATTAAGAGGGGTGTCTGCGGTGGGTGCTTAGCAGCGGAAACTTTGATTTGTTGGCAGATGTCACAACAAATGACATACTGCTTGGCCTCTTTGTGTAGGCCTGGCTACCAGAAACGGGCCTGTAACAATGATATCGTAGCCGCCACAACAGCATGGGCAGATGCTGCCACCTCATGCGCTGCTTTAATCAACTCTGTTCTTATATCTTTATTGGGAATTTCTCAAACCCCTACGCCTGGTATCTTAACATCAGCGTTTAGGCAGCCTCCTATTCGGTAGGAATATTTAGCAGGAAATGCTTTTGGATAGGGCGTACCATCAGCCGTAGCATTCACGGCAGCCCATATGTCTGCGTCCGGTTTCGCTCCTGAGCGGGTTACTGCAGCAACAGTGGCCGTAGCAACTGCTGACTTTGCGGCTTCATCAGACAGCGTATTTCCAGCCACGTGTATTCCAGCGCGCAGGTGTCCAAGTTTATGTACAACATGGACATTTGGTAGTGTTTCCTTCAGAAACGCTACTTTCCCCCACAGTAGTCTGTGTTTAATGGTGTTGCCTTTAGAATCTCTGAACCCATTCTGACACCAGTAATGCAGGTATTCATTGAAGGACTGGACACAATAGTACGAATCACAAACAATCAGCTTGTGTTGTGCAGGATCCGTATGTTCCAGGGCCATTATCAGAGCTTTCAGCTCTGCTAGTTCTGCTGTGCAATCCCGTAGGGTTTGCGTAAATTTATGTAGGGGACAACATTTATTGTCCTACCTATAGCCGCTTACGACTGCGCAAGTGGCAGAGTATTGATGCTTTGTGCCAGTCGCAGGTTGTGCAGAGCCATCACTGTACGTGACTCTATGATATTGTTCAATAGGCAATGTATTTGCTGGAACTGGGTATTCTAGTTCGTATTGCAAAAATTCTTGAGTTTGTAATTTTGGGTCAGATATGTAGTCTACATCAGTGGCTGTCAGACATGGCCCATTGTATCCAACGTGGATGTAATGCTTTAGCGTTAGGAACGCTGGCTTTTGTAACAGCCTCTAGAACTGGGATGGGAGAAACTACAATAATGCGTTTACCTTGGTGTAGAGTCCTTTCTTAAATGACAGCCATCTGAACAGCAGTGAGAATCTTCTCAGTGGGAGCAAAGCGTTGTTCTGCTGCTGAGTACAAATGTGATTTATATGCAATCGACCCTCATTAAAGGTTACACAGGTGAAACCAATGGCACCAGCAATTACTCTGATGACCAAGTGTGTTTTGTTGTCCCTTGTGTGTAAATGTTGTGCTGCAAGCATGTCTGCCTGCAGGTCTCTGAGAATATGTGTATGTTTGACTGTCCAAAATTTACTTGAAAAGTCAGGACGTATTAAGTCATATAAGGGTTTTATGCGTGACGCATTATCTGGAATATGAGTTCTGCCAAAATTTAGGAAACCCAATGGAGATTGGAGTTTTTTAATCGTATCTGGAGGTTGCAATTGTACGCATTTTTATAAGAATTGTGGCACTAGGCTCTTCCCATGGCTCGATAGTTCATATGCCAGAAACAGGACACTGAGGAAGGCTATTTTAGTTTTTTTTAAGCTGAATTTGTAGCCAAATTCAGCAAATCCCACAACAATGCAGCCTACCCGTCTTACATTTTGTAGTAATTCATCATCCATAAGATAGATATCATCTACATAGGACAATGCTTCAGAGTCAATGTTGTGCAAAATTGCAGTCACACAAGCTGCGAACAGTCCTGGGCTGTTCTTGTACCCCTGAGGTAACAACTGAATTTTTTTCTGAGAGCCTAGGGTGCGGAAACCTGTTAAGTCTCTACTCTCAGGTGCTATATTCTGGCAGAAGAAACCATTGGAAATGACCAGTGTTGTTTTGTATTGTTTGCGCACTATGTTGTTCATTAGTGCTGTGCTAGGTGAGTTTTATATAGCATATGTGTGTGTATGACTGTTTAAATGTCTGTAGTCTAAGACTATTCTGTATGGTCCGGTTTAGCTACTGGGAATAAAGGATTATTCATTGGGGAGACACAGGGTTCAATTACACCCTGGTACTCTAGTTGTCTGAGGATTTCTCTCACAGGTGCTTTTGCATCATGTTTTATTGGATACTGAGGTCGAGGTTCATTTTTAATAGATATTACGTGGTAGGGGGATTCTTTATCCCATCCTACATGGTTGCGATATAACGTGGGTGCCTGCGCCAATGCTCAATCCTTGGCGTAGGATTCAGCAAGTTCCTCCGGAACAAGGGGCGAGAAAGAAGGTTTAATAGCATCTTCCCCATATGGGCAGGTACGGACAAATTCAGGTGGCCAATCTTGTTCGGCTAACAAGATATCATATATATATAGTCTCCTTCTAACTGTAGTGTTACTTTATATACCCTATCAGGCGTGGAGACTCGCATGTCTGCAGTTTCTACTCGTAGAAAATCATCAGTTGCTTTCACCTCCAGATGCTCTAGAAGACTCTGGTGAACTATTGTGACCTCTGCCGTGCTGTATAGCAGCACTAGTGGCCGCTTCATGTTCTTCAAGAGGACCCTCTTCTTGAGCGGCATGTCGTATTGCAACTGCTGCCACCTTTTTCTTTTTAAATTGGGGTTTTTGTTGGGGAGGTTTCTCTTCCTTTTTAACAGAAACCTCAGATGAGCGCGGTGATTCCTGTCTCGGTTTCACGTACTCTGTTCTCCTCTCTGATCACCCACCTCTCTCACTGTGTTTTTCTGATGAGTCATGAAAGGAACGAGATTGGCGTGTATCAGTATATTGATATCTATCAGGCGTTTTTATATTATGTCTATTTCGGACATTATATCTATTCCGTGGGGTCTCCGTACGTGGAGATTCTCCCCTTTCTTTTTTAGGAATTTGTTGTTTTTTATCCCAGCGTTTTTTGTTACCCTCAGGAGCTTGCTTGGAAAAATCTTTATTAGATTAACCTTGAAATTGGGGTTTAGTTGGTCTAGCCCCTAGACTATCTCGACCAATACTTGAATAGGTCTCTGCGATAATCTTTGGCAGCTCGCGTTCTTGATCCTGTTGAGGAACATCCCGGAGCCGCATGCGCACTGCTAGTGCGACTGCTTCCCCTTTAAGGTTACTCAAAATAATTGAGACTACTGTGGCAAAGTTGCCCATTAATTGCATCCCCAAATCTAGGGCCAGGGCAGCCCCATATTCATCATGAATTTGTTTCAACAATTCCGGCAAGTTGGCAAGTATCGGTGTACCGTGTGCAGTAGTGTAGAGCGCTGCAAACACCGTGCCCCATGTATTACAGTTATCTACTGTGGGAACCATCAGAAATGTCAAGCACATTGTTAGAATTCTATGTTTATCCTGAGGTCCCGTATGGTGAAATCCTGCTTCCAGTGCATTTATTTTTTGAGCTAGCCAAAACTGAATTTCTTCTTGTTTGGCGGGTACTTTACCCATAATCGAATGTACAGTTGCAGGGTTAATACCTGGCATCACTGCATGTGGTTGCGCTGGAGCAGCACGTGCTGGGTTTGTATTCAATATTTGCATTACAAACAGTACTAATCGTCTGTATATTGCTGTCAGTTCAGTGTATAAGCGACGAACCTCAGCTACTCCTAAATTTGCTACTGCAGGGTGAGGTGTATAAGTGGCCAGTAAAGGCCAGGTAGGACCATCATTACTTAGAGGACCTAACCTAACTGGCAATATCGTGTGGGGTAGGGCGCCATCAAGCCAATTATTATGTTCTTGATAAAATAAAGGTTTTTCTAACTGTGCATATGCTCTGTATTGTCCAGGTAGGTTTGCAAGTATATAGTGATGAAATGTGTTTGTGTTCCCATCAACTGCTGGAAATGTGACCCAAGAATAAAAAAGTTCTGTTCTATAAGATGGATGGGCGTCCACCACAATTGTGACTGGACCCCCGAGGCAGTTAGGCTATTTGCCATTAAATGTGCAGTCAGGTGTTGTCTCATATTGACTGCAATTGCTACCTGTTGCGAATTCGCCATGATAGATGGTAAATTTGTTCAGAGAAGGCACGGCAAATAGGGAATTTTCCTTTTAGAGTTCATGCTTGAACAACCTCCAGCGTCAGATAGGGTGTCCTACTTACCTGAGGAGGAAATCCTCAATACCACAGACGTCTCCGGATATAGTACTGAGGTGTCTTTATATATAATGAGACAGAGATACTCAGGAGACCCGAAAATTAGAGCCTGACCAAACGTTGGCAGTGCCATGTTGCGTAGGGTCTCATTATTCTAATGAGACTACTAGATTTCAAGTGGCAGAATTGCCTGTGGGAGACTGAGTCTGACCCACTACAGGTGACACCTGTCGCTTCAATCCTGGTTCCGCTCCGGTTAACTAACAGTGCCTCATCTCTGCCCAAGGGCAGGGATGATTGGGCAGCCGAGCACATGACATAACTGGTTTGCTCAGGGAAGCCGTGATCACTCAGGTCTCAGCCGTTTCTCTGTTAGAGTAGTCTCACATACACAATGACAAACGGAGGCAGTATGTATTTCAATAATGCTTTAATAAAGCGACTGCAATAACTAGGACGATAAGCATGACAAGATTAAGATTGTGACAAGGAGAGTAAAACAAAAAAATAATGCTATTATATTGTCACTAGAGTCCACAGACTAATTCCTACCTAGGCTATGCTAGAGCACTGCGTGTTAAGATCTAATTCTGCCCTTCAGGTTCCCCTGGGAAGACATCATCCCCCATACCTGAGCAAAGGCCTGACGTCTGCAAAACAGCTGTAGCTAAGCATTTGGCAATCAGCATACCGTTGTGATTCTCTGGCTGGAATCTCCCTCTAACGTGCAAGGGACAAGGAAGTGTTTTAAAATAAAACAGCTGATCTTCTGAGAAAATGTCCCTACGTAAGGATGTGCATTTTCTATGAATTTCAGAGACTAAACTAACACCACGTTCACCAGCAACCTATCTTACTGCAGCCTTGGAAGAAGCACAGAGTGAGGAAGAATGTCTTGTTTGAGAACAGAGTGCCGGCCTCGGCAAAAACAGTCAGATAGAGAAAAAAATAAAACAAGACCATAAAAGTGGCTACTGTAACAATAATAAAGCGAAGCTGAATAAAATATATCTAGGTTAAAGTGCACAGCGGCAGGCCTAGTATAGTAATATAATGTGCATGGAGCTATAACTAAAATGGCTACACAACAGGAGGACCATGATGAGTTTGCGTAGAAGCACAAAGAGCAGGATGATCACAGCCAGGAAGATCAGGACCAGATACAGGATGACCAGATCCAAACCTATAGGACCAAGGGACCAGAATAAGCAAGGCTACCCAGGGGTCAATACTAAGAATACCATGAGGACCAGGACTTGAACAAGGAAATTTAGAAAGATCATCATCAGGAGGATCAGGGACGGGCCTAGGAGTGGCAGGGGGATCATGAACAGTAGACCAGGACCCAGAGTTCCACATGGAGCAGAAAGACAAAGACCTGGGAGTAGTAGGATCAGGATGAGGAAGATCAGAATAGTCCAAGCAAGAAGCAAGGTTGACCAAGAGAGCCAGCAGGACTAGGAACTCATGTGTTAGGAATCAGATGAGCAGGGAGAGAAGGATCAGAAGGGCCAGGTCAAAAGGACGAGGGTTAAGAGGACCAGGAAAGAAAAGGAAGAGCTAAGAGAAGGGGACTTGAAGGACCAGGATGGCCAGGAGGACCAGAACCTAGCAAATTAGACATTTGAAGATGCAAACAAGGAGGAGTGGATACAAAAGGATCAGGTTTAGTGGGCACAAAACCAGGTAGAGAACATGGACTGCGAGGATTAGGAATAGGAAGACCATTGCTAGGCAAACTAGGCAGAGAGTCAGGAAGACTAGAAGAACAGGACCTGAAAAATCAAGAGGAGCTAGCCATGCAACCAGAGCAAGCAGTACAACAGCTTAGGGGACCAGGGCAAAGAGTACCAGTGGACCACAACCAATGGGAAAAGGAAGCTTTAGTCATAGAGGCCCAGGAGTGTCAGGACCTGGCATACCAGGACAAGCAGGACCGCGATGAGGAGGAAAAGGAGGACCAGGATAAGGAAGACCAAGATGACAAGAGCCATGATGACCTAGCCGGGTGGCTAAGAACAAGATGACCTGAACAATCAGTATCAGGGCGAAGTGGACAATTTAAGCCAGGATGACAATGAGCAGAACCAAGATTATCATGACATGTTGGGGGAGGACCCGGAGAACTAGGCAGTTCAGGAGCACGTGTACTAGGGCTATTAAGACCTGCGACCAGATGGAGAGGATTAAGTGGAATAGAAAGATCAGAATAAGCAGGACCAGGAACAGTGCTAGGATTACCAGCGAGTTCACTAGTAACTGGGGTATTAGGAAAAGGCTGGTGAGGATCAGGGAACTAGGGCAACCAGAGCCGTGAGGACCAATGGAACCAGTCCAGGGCCAAAATGACCAAGCCAGCCCCAAGAGGGCCTAATAAGGAGGACCATGACTAGCGGTAACAGTACCAGGTGGACCACAAGCACCAGAGTAAGAAGAATCAGGATGATCCAAACCAGGAAGACTAGGAGTGCGCCAGCCCTAGGAGAACAAGGACAACATGGCTAAGTGGATGTGGCCCACCAGACAGCAGGATCAAGGTGAGTGTGTGTAGTACCAGGATCAGGAGACCCAAGAAAGACTAATGCAAGGATGAGCCAGGAGCAGGGCCAGGAAGACCAGGATCAGGAAGGACTATGACCAGGAACACCAGATTCAGGAAACCAGTACCAGAGGACCAGAACTAGCTGGACCATGGCCAGGATGAGGTTCAGGAAGACCAAAACACCCCAAAAAAGGAGGAATTCAAACAGGATTAGGAGGAGGGCCAACACCTAAAACACAGAGGGATCTGGAAAAGGAGGAATACCGGGAACAGGAGGACACCTATGTGATTCTAGGGCACACATATTAGGATACCCCTTTTGTAAATGGTTTTTATTCATACGTTTTATGTTGTCAACCCCTAGAAACCTCCACCTCTTCAGCCCACATGCAGTACTGGTCAGTATTTGCTAAGAAAACAGGAGCATGCAATGTGAATAAAATGCGAAGACTGTTACACTCTGACCTCTGAGTGATAGAAGATGCTGTCTGATGCTGGCACAGTAGAATGAGGTTGGATCTGAGGGCATAGGGACCGAAGCTTGGCAAAGGAGATTAAAGGTGGATGGGTAAAAATGAGTGTGGTCTGTGAAGGATGGCAGAAAGGGCTTGAGAAACTCAGATGGCTGAAATCAGGAAACATTGCTGATGTCTGACAAAGGGATCAAATGTTTATGGCAATCAGAAAAGATTGTCTCAGAAAGTCTAAAGATGGACCACCCAGATCTTTGCACTGAAATTCCATGTACATGTATGTGTGGTGGGTATGTATCGACTGTGTGTGAGACTCCTTACGTCGTGTAAATCGAAGTGCATGAACCAGTACAATGTATTTTGCATGACATGATGGAGAGTATATACAGCTTCTGTGGGTGTGTAATGCCTCCATACCTGTGGATGTAGGGTGCAAACCTAGTACTGAAGGGAGGAAGAATGGAGAAAAGGCTACCCACAAAATACCTGTGAGGTTCTTTTTTAGCGTAAGCCTGCTAATTAGTTTTTTCTGAGTGATGACGTAGAGTAGATGGTAGGAGTAAGGTGTAGGACAGAGGTCAACATTCCTAAGCAGGGCTGCCCTTTTGGCTGTACCTGATGACTGCTCAGGAAAGCTGATGACAGCAAGGTGCTGCGATCACATGCTTCATTGTGTTCTTGTTTTGGATACTATTGCTATAAGAGCCATCGCCTATCACAAAGTCTGTGTCTAAGCCATAGCCAGAGAATTATATTTGAAAGGGAATCACCCAAATTAGCTCTGAAACTTCAATAGTGGATTCACATCCTCTGTCTCGAAAATGAGTTTTAAGGTGGAGCTGTGAAATGATCATTCAGAGATCACAAGAATTGAGGTAACAAAATGTTTTTGTTTATTCAGTGTCTTATTTCTTACAATATTTGTAAAAAAGTAAATGTGTAAGACTCTTTGAGTTTATTTTCTTCATTGTCTTTGATTCATATATGTCTTTCTCTGATTTACTAAGAAAATTCATTCATATTCCAGTGGCCTTCAGTTCAACTAATTGTAGTCAAATTCCTTTGATTGTGACTCTTCTACTGAATGTTTTCTCTGATGCTGGCAGAGTAGGGGCTGTCAAAGGAAGTTTATACCATCTACCTGATTTAGAGTAAACCCTGGCTGGAAGGGATAGGGAAAAAAATAATGACCCTGTCACCCTGGGAAGAAACTCCCAGCATGTAGAACATTTGAGTTGTTTTCCCCCAAAACCAAACTCCCACTTTGCGAGCTTGTTTTTGAAAAGTGAAATCTTTTTTAAAACATTGGTGACTGGCCATCATATCTGATAGTAGTGTCCTTCAAACGTTTCGTTCATAGACAGGAACCACCATGGAACCGCCATGACAGTAGTTCCTGTCAATGTACAGAACTGTCCACAGGGCCAGCGGACAACTCTAAATTTGGCGGGCAGCGATCTCTCGAAATCCTTAAGAAGTTATCTCCATCCTGGAAAATCTAAATCAGGCCCTCTCTTCTGTCATGAGATATGAATGACGCCTCTCACTTATACTGTGTTTATAAGGACCCTATGCAAATGTTTCTATTTTGGTAAAATCACCCTAAATATTAGATGACTCTATGACCGTGGGATGCAGCATTTCCAGTTCTGGTTTCTGCTTTCACAAATCATTGTTTTCCAGTGTTTTAGCCCAATTTGTTTTTATTGAAATGAGACAGAATTCATAATTCTAGAATGCACTGATTTGCTGAAGAAATGGAGGTGTTCTGATAACATGGAGCCTTTTGGTAATCGTATATCTGGCCCTGGTACATTTCCATAGCTTTCTGCGTAAGACCGAGCACCTAACTTTAGATGAGTAAACAGCTCTAACTAGTCTTGCAAAGCTTCTAATCATCTTTATCATTAGTCACCTCTGAAGGTTAACATAAAGGAGTAAGGGCATTTGTGAAGCACAGGACACCTCCATAAAGGGCCTCTCAGGTCACTATGGCCCTCATTCCAACCCTGGCGGTCTATGACCGCCAGGGTGGAGGGCAACGGAAGCACCGCCAACAGGCTGGCGGTGCTTCCAGGGCCATTCTGACCGCGGCGGTAAAGCCGCGGTCAGAAAAGGGGATCCGGCGGTTTCCCACTGGATTTCCCCTGGCCCGGAGAATCCTCCATGGCGGCGCTGCTTGCAGAGCCGCCATGGGGATTCTGACCCCCTTCCCGCCAGCCTGTTTCTGGCGGTTTACACCGCCAGAACCAGGATGGCGGGAACGGGTGTCGTGGGGCCCCCTAACAGGGCCCCAATAAGATTTTCACTGTCTGCTTTGCAGACAGTGAAAATCGCGACGGGTGCTACTGCACCCGTCGCACCCCTGCAACTCCGCCGGCTCCATTCGGAGCCGGCTTCATTGTTGCAGGGTCTTTCCCGCTGGGCCGGCGGGCGTCCTTTTGGCAGTCGCCCGCCGGCCCAGCGGGAAAGTCTAAATGACCCCCGCGGTCTTTTGACCGCGGTGTGGTCTTTCGACGGGTTACTTTGGTGGGCGGCCTCCGCCGCCCGCCAAAGTTAGAATGACCCCCTATGTCTTGGCCTATGCTGAAAGAGAGTGGCATTTTGTGTCATGTTTGTAAAAGTAACCTGGAAACATTCACACATTTGGGACCTTTAGACCTACAGTTAGTGCCTGCATCTAAGCCAGTATTAGCACAAAGGGCCTCATGTCACAGAATCATAGGGTTTGAGAACACAAAAGTGCTTGTCATTATGTACAAACCCCTTTTAATGAGGTGGAGAATTCTTTTAACTGGTAAAAGGACTCTTACAATCGTTTCCAAATTACAAATAAGTGACTTCATGAAAAGTGTTTCCTCTGTCCCTTTTTGAAATTAATTTATTGTTAGTCACCGGATGTGCACCAGCAACCTGCAATGCAATGCCAGTAAAACCAAAAATTGCTCTTCGGGATCACCTACCCCTCTACCGACTTGAATAATAATGTCTGGCCCAATCGGGTCCCACCCACACCAGCCCCTTCGGCAGTGGCCTGCAATCTGGGAGTTAAATTTGACAATTCTGCCACCTTTGCCCCCCCAGGTAGGGAGTGCTGTTGGCTCCTGCTTTGGATTATTAAAAAGCTTTAAAAAGCTCCTCTACCTGCTCCCTGTCCCACAGCAGAATCCTGTGATCCAGGCCCTCATTACCTCATGGTTGGATTATGCCAACTCCCTCAATTTGTGTCTTCCGGCCTATCTCATGAGAAGACTACAGTTGATGCAGAATGCCGCAGAACGACTGCTGCTGAGACTGCCCAGGAGGACTCACATCCAACCTCACCTGAAAGAAATTCACTGGGTTCCCATTAAGGAGCAGGTGAGGTTTAAAGGACTTATCATGACACATAAAGCCTTCCATCACTCCGGTCCTCAATGCTTGTAGGAAAGTATTATCCTCTATCATCCATCTAGATCACTCCACTCCTCCAGTTCCTTTCAGGTGGCGATCCCCAAATTGAGAAGGAAAAAGTAGGGTGGCAGCTCCTATTCCTAACTGGCTGCTAAAGATTGGAATCCCCTCCCATAGCAGCTTTGAGCCACATATGATATCTTGGTCTTCAAGTGCCTGCTTAAGACCTGGCTTTTTGGTTTCGAAATTTAAGCTCCATGGCACCCAGCATCAGTACTTACTAACAGGATAGATAGACAGACAGATAGACAGATAGAGACTGCGACTGTTGGTGCAAATCATTGATGACCAAATTACCCACGAGATGATGTGGTAACTAGTTTACAAGGGTAGGGGTACTCTTAGGACCCCATATATTTTAGAAATAATGTTGGCAGCGTCAGGGGTGAAGAAGTGTTCCAAAACCATTTTTTAAGCAAGCACTGGTTACTTTAAGGAACACAGGCTGCTTTGGGAAAAAAGCGTCTTCCATTTTCGAATGTAGTCATAGAGATGATAGAGTACTGTCCTTTGCAGGCCACCATCTCTGCGATTACAGGCAGTCAGAGATAGTCACCAACTGGCACCTGTTTAATGAGTATTAAACAGGCAGGTTGTTCTGCAAACCCCTGTCGGTCAATATTTTGTGTAGCAACCGAACAATACATATTTAGGTTGCAAAATACTATTCCATTCGCAAAAATTATGTCCATAATTGTGGACCACTTTTTGTGAATGAAATTATAATACATCATGGACCAGATGTACGCAGTATTTGCAGCTCACAAATAGGTCGCAAATTGGTTGGCAAATGTAAAGGTGGCATTTTGCAATGTACGAAAGGCAATCATTATTTATGTTTAGCAATGCAAGTGTTTTATGAATAGGTATTTTTGCATCACAAATTTGTGGATTGTAATTACTGAGTCTATATTTGTGACTTGTAAACTGTGTTAAATCCTGTTACAATTAGCGACTTGTCACAAAAAGGCCCTTTTCCTCATGCAACTTAACACCAATTTGTTTCAGATGGTAATTGTGTGCAAACAATAAAAGTTGGTCCATAATGCATCAGGATTTCCACAAAGGCTGCTTTGTAGGTGATTGTGAGGAGGATGCAACTACTGGTTGTTCAGCAGAGGAGGAGGAGACAGAACATGATATTCAGAGGCAGGAACGCCTTTTTCCAACAAACATAGGAGGAAATATATGAGAAGTAAATGATAAGCAGAGCAGTGATATTAGATTTAATTGAATTGCTGAAACCAAAACTAGAAAGCAGTAATCTGCACAGCAATTCCATCCCCACCAAATGCTGGTGTTGTGCTCATGACATCTTTTGGCCTCTAGCGGCTGCCAGTTGCTGGTGGGGTGTCCCAAAGTGTGCTCTCCTGTTTTTTCAGGAGATTTCTAGATGTCATGCTCCTCCGTACATATACCTACCCAGGTAGGGTGAGGAAATGCAAAGCACACAATTGAAATTTTATAGGTTTGCCAGATTTCTCCATGTCATCAGGTATATAGATGGAACACGTTCCAATGTATACACCTGCACCTGTTGAATACTTACTTGTTTAGGACTACCAATTCCCTCAATACTCAAGTTGTTTTTGATGTCAGCAATGTAATCACTGATATTGTGTGACTATATCCAGGGAACACCCATGACTCATTCATCATCAGGCACAGTGACATAAAGAGAAGCCTGGAAAGAGGGGATTTTGACAGTGGCTACATATTAGGTAATGTAATGCAGTAGAATCACACATATGTTTGTACTAATCAAATGCGTAGTCAAAGAAAGCTCACAGGTATTTTTTGTTGTAGGCGACAGTGCCTATGCCTTATTGAATTGGATATTGACACCATACTTATCTCTGGAAACCCCAAATGAAAAGATGCACATCGTCGAACCCAGGTGTAATAGGACACACATTTGGCCTTCTGAAAACTTGACTCCGTTGCTTTCACAAAGATGGAGACGCCTGACAGTATGCTCCGGACACCACTTGCGAGAAAGTGGCAATATGTGTCACCAGGCGAGGCCCACCCATCACTATGACTGAATCGGAATCAGAGGGTGAGGATTCTAGGCCACCTCTGCAGCAGCCAAGCGACGAGAGTACAGCAATGGGGGAGAGACCACGACAGGACTACATTGCAACCAATTACTTTTCAAGTAAAGTCATATGTGACAGTACATTCTAAAGGAAATGCTGAATGTTGATGTGATGCCTCAAAGTAAAACGACCTTTATTGTTAGGTTTGATATGAAATTGCAAAAAAAATGTATAAAGTCTCACATGCATAGCCATGAATGTCTCACACAATATCAGTTACATCACCCACATGACAAACACACAGTATTATTTAAATAGCCTAAACTGTGTCCTTCGATGCTTCCCGTGGATGGATCAGACCCACATGTTTACCAGCAGGAATACGTCTGTCCTGCAGTGCAGGTGCATCAGCGGCAGAGACGCTCCTCACACTAGACATGTCCTCATTATCTGCAGCGGCAGCAGCAACCCCACTCGCTATTTTGGCATTTTCTAACACCTCAACTACATCGGAAATCTGCCCTAAGCCTCTGGCAAAGTCACCACTGAAGTGTCCCATTTCCACCTGAAGGGTTACTGTTCACCTAGAGGGGGCTGAAGTGGCAAGTGCCAATCTACTGATAGAACGGTTAACCCCTCAATTCGAGCAGCAGAGATTCTGTCTCGACATCTTTATTAGGAATTAACATCCTCCATTTCTATGCATAATTCTTCTATTGCAATAGTGAGGATGTCCATTTGAGAGTTCAAGTTAGCCTGCTTTTCAGCCAATTGAGTACAGATGTTGTGAAATCGAAATGACATATATTGCTACAAGTGGTGTATTTTCTTTCTTTCGTTTCATCTGCTTGTGTTGCAGACACTGATTTTGGAGCATAGAAGGCTCAAGACCTCCAAACATCTGGTCATTTAATTCGGGATCTACCAGCAACAATGGCTGGTTGGCAGGATAGGACACATAGCGCCAACTGTGCACACACACTGGAACATGCTGCTGTCATGGCCTTCCAAATGGCTCCAGGGTGGGACTATTAGGCTGATTGTCATCATCATCAACCACTAATGGTGGATGTGGTGAGAATGAAGCACTGACACAGTGGCCATGAGATGTGCTTGGATGACGTTCACTTTCTATTGGTTCTTGAGGCGCCATGTGTGTGTCCTTCTACCGCTCTATATTTGTGTTATCGTCCTGTTCCTCCGAGTGATCCGTGTAACAAATGGCCTTACAATTAGTTTTTGATATGAGAGAATATCAATTGTCATCTCTTACACTGACTACAGAAGGTTACTTATTGACTACATATCCCATAATGCATTATGAAGGTAGTTTGTGTACTCCTTAAAACAACCCTCTTGATTATGGTACATTATCAATGGACTTTCGGAACAGATTTAGAGATGTGCAAAATACAAACGTATTTATCGCTTACTTTGTGATGGTGCTGAGGTGTCAATGCTTCCAAACCCTACAAAAGTCTCAGGCTCCAAGGTAGTGTCAACCGCAGCCTCCAGTGTAGTCGGTGGTTGTACAGTTAGGGGCCACTTCCTGTTGCCTGGTGTCACCACCCTCTCTTTTGTTTGTGACATGACATCATACCACTTCCTTCTGCTCTATTTAATGGAGCAGTGGGTGACTCCAACAGCATTTATTTATCTCCTACCATATATTGTGCTTCTGTGCCTCCGGGACAGATATAGAGGCCCTTCCAAAGAGCACATCATGGTTGTTGCAGCACTCTTTAGTCAGAATCTCCAGTTCTTGCTCTGAAAAAATCAGTGTCCAGATTCTGCCCACAACTCTTTCTCTGCACGTTGGCTGGCCATTGCTGTGATTGAGGCCTGTGTTGCAGTTCCAAACTACAATTTAATATATTGCAGCTACTCTCCACTCCACATCCACTTAAGCTGTTCTCTAGGAAGGTACTGAGAGGCACTTCCTTGTTCAGCGGTCATTACCCATGATCATAACATTGCGAGAGCTACATCGAGGATGCATCGCTCAGGGGTGGTTCTGAAGAAGCTGTGGGTTGTGATGCAAGGTCTTATGTAGGAGATGCATTGCACAGCAGCGGTTCTCAGGGGCTGCGAGCACATCGGGGATGTGCTGCCAGGCAGCTGTTCCAATGTGGAACTGCAAGGAGATGCATCACGCTGCATCTGTTCTGCCCAAGAGATCATAGCTGGGCTTGCAGAGCACCTTCATATCTACTTCCAAGGGCCCACGACACTACCCAAAGGTGACAAAACATTCCACAACCAATTGACTATCCCCTTTGTCCACTTTTCTCCTTCTATCCTTCCTGCAAAAAGTAAACTAGGCTCAACCCCTATCCCACCGCCACCACTATCTCCAATAAGCCCCCTGCAAACACACTGTCCAGAACTGCTAAGGACCTCTGTCACTGGCATGCTACAGAACTGAGAAGAGGGTCGGAAGACTGGAGGGCAGGGCGAATACTGCAGGGACCAAGAGAGACAAAGAAGCAGACTAGACAGTGAGGATTCAAGAAGCTAACACCGGGCTGTAGGGGAAGTGAAGGACCCAATGCGACCCAGAACAGAACACACCAAAGGAAAAGCACAAAGGCAGAAAACGGCAGATGAAACGCAGCGCAATGCTGCTGGGAAGCTTACTGAGGTACCGTCCACCACACCCGCTTGACCAAGGTCCCCTGGAACTTCAATCTTCTCTAGGGAACGTTGGCACCAGAAATGAAGAAGCAGCGCTGGCACGAGCACACCTGACCACTTCTGCAGACCATCTTCAGTACGCAATGCAATGCAAAATGTGTAGAGGGAGGGAGGAGCAACTCTTTATCATTTATCTAGTTGAAAGTGTCATGGCGAATCCATCTGGTTCATTATGGACCAAGTCACTAATCCCAGCACTGCTCAATTCCAAGCACTCCGACAGCAGCCTCTCCCAGCTGGAAGGAGAACTGATACTCATTCACAACACCACACGGATCACAAATGAGATGGAGCAGTCGCAGGATCCCCATAAATGCGACACACTGAGTCGCACCCCAGGCTGGCTTAATCTCACAGGCGTGCCCATGGTGTATGAAGGCCCCCTTTAGTCCCCTCACAAAGCGAAGCCGGCAAGTACAGACTGCGGGCCGAAATAGCCACAACATAGCAATGGGCTCAGAGTCTTCACTTGCAGCGGGGTCCCAGATGAGGAGTTTGTTTCTTTTGGATGAGGAAATCTGCAGCTGCCGGGGGTGAGTTTAAAGCATATGATTCAGCCATCTGTACAGGGATTAGTGAAGGATGGATTTCTCAGCTAGCAGAGCCTCACTAGTTGTCGGCTATCTTGCAGCTAGGCCTCTAGAACCCTCTCGGCCTGAAATATGTTTTAAAGAGCTACTTAAGTGGGTGGCAAATGAGTGCTGCTGGCCCACTAGTACCATTTCATTTACAGGCCATGGGTACATGCAGTACCATATAATAGGGGCTTGTAAGTAAATTAAATATGCCAATCAGTTGTAAGGAGAGAGCACAAACACTTTATGTGAGAAAGAAGCCTCCTGACAGCACCTGCAACATTTTCTAGGTCGTGCATCCTCGAGGACTGCCTGTCTTCAGCCTGCACCAGAAGAACCAAAGGAATCTCCTGTGGAGTGACTTCCCTGCTTCAGCAGCCACCTCTTTGCAGTGACAACTGGTGGTGTGGGTTCCCTCCTCAGACAACGAGCATGGATCCAGTAACAGGGGTGGTGGACTAAAGTGACCCTGACAGTCCCAAGGTCCAACTGTCCAACTTTGGTAGAGGTAAGAGCTTGTCTCCCCATGAAAGACAGTACCCCCGTGCACCGCGTGACTTGCAGTTGCCAAGGCTTGTGTGTGACCTTTCAGCATAGCTTAGGCCCCCGGCACTCCATCCTGCTAAGCACAGCTTCCTGAGTGCTTCTCCAGCGGCGTGGGATCCCTTTGTGTCCTGCTGCATGGGCCTCCATTTGCACCTTCTTTTCCCCCGTGATGTGGGACTCCTGTACACGCTGCCTGGTCTTCTGAGGGCTTTCTAAGTTGCTGAGAGCACCCTCTGTTTCTCCCTCCTTGGTGGAGGCCACCAAGTCCCTCCTGGTCCCGGGCAGCGCCATTTTCCACCAACTGCGAGCATTGTGTGTGTCAAGGCTTGTTGGCAGAATCCAGTGACACAAACCAGACTGCAATCACCCATCCGGCGTGGGACATCTTCTGCACCAACCAGGAACCTGCAGCTGTCTTCTTGGGTGCATAACTGACTTTGTCTTCTCACAGGTGGTTTTTCTTTTGCACATTCATCCAGGTTAGCAGGGTCTCCTGTTCTCCCTGGACTCCAGTGCTTCTTGGACTTGGTCCCATTCTTCCACAGATCTTCAGGTCAGGAATCAATCACTGGTGTCTTGCAGTCTCTTCTGGTTCTTGCATTATCTTCTATCACGACCTCTTGTGTGTTTCAGGAAACTTACTGTGATTTACTGCTGCTTTCCTGGGCTCTGGAGTGGGTTCTATTACTTACCTTTGGTATTTTCTTACACTCCCAGCGCCCCTATACACACTACACTTACCTAGGTGGGAAACCGACTTTCGCATTCCACTATTTTTAGTATATGGTTTGTTTTCCCCCTGGGCCCATTGCAACCTATTGTGATTTTCTCTATTTGCACTGTTTTTTAACTGTGTACTTACCTATATTTGGATACTAGTGTATATACTGCGTATATTGTTTACCTACTAAGGGAGTATAGTCTCTAAGTTATTTTTGGCATTTGTGTCACCAAAATAAAGTGCCTTTATTTTTGTAACACTGAGTATTTTCTTTCATGTGTGTGAGTTATGTGTGACTACAGTGGTATTGCAAGAGCTTTGCATGTCTCCTAGTTCAGCCTTGGCTGCTCAGCTACAGCTACCTCTAGACAGCCTAGCTGCTAGACACTGACTACATTTCAGTAATAAGGGATAACTGGACCTGGTATAAGGTGTAAATACCTTTGGTACCCACGACAAACCAGGCCAGCCTCTTACACTTTAGCACTGGTTATCAAATGTAAAATGCACAGAGTCCTAATGCCAAAAACAAAGCTAAATAAAGAAAACAGGAAGGGTGAAGGCAAAAGGTTTGGGGGAAGATCACACCACACCAAAGATGAGAGGTCTAACAGAAGTGAAATACAGAGAGGGTCCTATTCTAAATTTACACGTATGGTATTCAGATTCATATCTTACTGTAGATCAGTATGGAGGAGTAGGTGAGCTCAACCTCTACACCATTGGACTTCATTGGCCACCCACTTAAGTACCCCTTTTAAAGAAGTCTCAGGCCTGACATTGCAGCCTGTGGGTGTAGTTGTGAACAGCCATTTCGACCTGGAAAAATAAACCTTTCGACAGACCTAAACTTTCTGTTTTAATACATATACATCACCACTAAGGTAGGCCCTAAACAGCTTGTAGGGCAGGGTGCAGTGTATTTTAAATGTTGGACAGGTACCATTATCTTTTAAATGCCTTGGTAGTGAAAAACTCCTAAACTTGTTTTTCACTACTGCAAAGCCTGCTACTCCTATAGGACAGCATTGGGTTACCTTATTAGATTCAACAAGTGATAACTTTCAGTTAGGAGCAGGTAGCATAGTCAAGTTTGGACTCTAAAGAATTGTGATTAAAAAACCTTAGTATTGAGAAAGTTGGATTTTAAGCAACAAGTCTGAAAGTGCCACTTTCAGAAAGTTGGCATTTTCTTGTTCCAACCATTTGGTGCCTGTATCCTGTTTCCTGGGACACATGACTAGGTGTAGCTGGCAGTTGGTCTTTGTGTATTGTTTACAGACAGTGAAACAAAGAAGGAATAGATGGTGGCAGGGTGGAGCCATCTCTGAGTTGATGGGGGGAGGAACTGTCACCTACCAGACTTGCACATCTTAAAGACTGTGTCTCAGAACACTCAGAAAGGGTTTCACGTTAGTCTTTTGTGCCCCCAGACAAGCAGGGACCAGGACAGAAAGCAGGCAATTCCAAACACATTTGTGGGTGGAACCCTCTATAAACCTCTTCTAGTTCAAAGCTGGTACCAAAGATAAATAGTGGACAGCCCAGATCCAACTCTTCAGTATACCTCTGGACTTGTGGAAGGCTGAAGGACTGCTGTTCTGCCCTAATGCAAGAAGGACTGCTACCCTGATGCCCTACTGCCTGAGTGATAAGGACTGGACCCTCATCTTGAACGCAGGACCAGCAGAGTGACTCAAAGGGATAGTTGGCTAATCTCCTGATCAGAGCCTCAGGGACCGAAAAGACTCACACCTCCATGCACCTAGTACCAGGACTCTGCCTGCTGTGAGTCTAGCCCCACCCACAAGTGGTGACACGGGATGGAAGGAGAAATGTGGGCAGATGGGATGGTCAGGTGGTTGTGGAGTTTTTGGTTACCTTGGGGCAGAGTCATGTATCCTTGAAAGAGGGTATGAAGGTGCTCTGCCAGCTCAGCTGTGGTCCCTTAGGCAGAATTGATGCAGCACAAAGCATCACAGCATCAGAGCTCCGCATCAGAACTGTTGCTGCGTGGCACATCCCCGAAGCAGAACCTTGCAGTCCCTTGGAACCGTTTCCGCTTGACACACCTGGCAGGGTAGAAGGAGGAAAACAGACAGAGGGGATGGTCAGGTGGTTGTGGAGTGTTTGATCAACTTGGAGTTGCCTCCTCCCTGTGAGTTGTCGTGCACTGAAGGGTTTTAGCACAAAGACGGAGCTGGTGTGGCTTGTGTTTCGGGGCACTGAGTTGAGCATAAGGAATTAACACTGCCTATAAATTCTAACAGAACTTTCATCCTTGGTGTGCTCTGAAGAGTTTTTGTTTGGCCTACATACTTGTGGCCGCTCACAGGCTTAGAATCAGTGTTTGTGTACATGTGGTGATGCAGAGGATGCTTAGGAGGTTCCTGAAGCTGGGTCTGGTGTTGCCGAAGTGGAGACGCAAAGTTTTGCAAGCTCTGAATATGGCATTTACATGATTTTGCCCATGGGTGCCAAGAGCCAGCAGTGATTTCTCATTTCTGCCCAGGTACAGCTGCTGGTGCAGTCATAGTCTGCCATCTCTCTCCACGCCCCCACATACACACCCATTCCTGGGTTTACCGGACTTGGGTGAGTTGAACCATCACTGTGCTTGACCCTGGGGACCCAGGGTCAGGCCCTCAGCAGGGCAGTGAACAGCCCGTGCTGGGTTGGTAAGATGTTGTTGTGCAAACAGGTGGAGGAAGTCACATAGGAGAGAGCTTTGTGGAGGAGTTTTGTTTCTTTGCTGGTGAACCATTTTCTTTAAGCACTTCAGTCTGTATTTCTGCCTGCAGATGGTGGTGGTGGCGAAGGTACACCTCCTCTGTGGGAAGGTGAGTGGAGTAGATTGTTTTGTTGGTTTTTCAGCTTGTTCAATACATTTGATCCACTTAGAAAAAGTTTATTTTTAGACTTCGCTCCACTTTGTTTTGCCGTATTCCTCTGGAAAATATATACATGCTCTGGGTAGCATGACTATGAAAAAGCTTAGGAATCATACAGTTCACTTCAAGAGGCAAATACCTCCACATTAAGTAAAAGGAGGGCAGAGAAAAATCATACATGTTGGATCTCTTGTTAGTTTACCTCCTATTCCATTATTCTTTCCAAAGGTAAAAATTACAGAAAAAAAAATGTCTTCATTTATTTACACCAAAGGAGGTAATTTCTTTTTTATTATTGAAACCTCTCCTCTGCTATTATCTGCAAATGATCCAGTCTTGGAAACCATCTTCCTCTTCTTCCCACTGATGGATGTCCCACTAACCCAAAAATATTAAATGAGATGTCTCCGCCTCTGATTCAGATATATTTTATGCTTCCCGATCCTGAGGTTTGTAATACAGTCTATTCTACAGGGAAAAGAGAAATAAAAGCGACAGTAGAACCATCTAATAGTACACTAATGAGGGTATTGAAGACTTTTCTTTGAATGTCTCTTCTCCTCCTACAGGAGAATACGTGCAGTTTTTAGAAGCTCTAAACATCTTACAGAAAATCTTAGAGTCTATTTCATCATTATTAGAAAAGACAACATTAATTTTAAATCGCTCTCTTGAAATGCTATCCTCTGTTTTAAAATGACTTGGCATTCATTTTGGTCCCTTGCGGAATCCTTAAGCCCCAACTAAGCAACAAAGTGGAAACCAATGCCTGCAAATCTACAGGTTCTCTACTATTACCCAATACCATTATAATAACTAGAACTAAAAGAAGTATGGGGACTCAAGCTGGGTAGCCAAATGTGGTACAGAATAGATACTTAATAGTGTCCAATCTGGAGGAGGATATTTAAAAAAAATAAAATTTTGAGGATTTAATAAAGCTACAAACCTCTTAATGTTCACTCTAGTTCTGATGTTCCATGTTTCTCCATTTTTATCAAAGTTAAAAATTAATCTTGTCATTCGGAAAAGTTAGACATGCTATGGGGGTAGTAAAGTCAATGCTCAAAGAAAACATCCTGGGAGTAAAGGGAAGAGAAATAAGCATAGAATTGCTAGAAAATGCTCCTGTCATACTAGACTGAATTTAAATGTGGTGGAAAAAGTAACTCCACCCTCTCCCCTTAACATTGGTAATAGGATTTTTTGGAGCTTTTTCAAAGTTATGCATTCTAATACACCAGAAATTCCTCAGACCCTACAATCCGATAGTTCTCCAGCTATGCGGGCTCCAGAACAGCTTTGTTACAACTTTAGTCCTTTAGCTACAGAGTTTAGTCCCAAAATTCAGGTAAACAAATTCTTTCCTCCTCTTTGAAACAAATCTTAGTTAATAGTTCAAAAAATCCATTAGTTTCTCTGTTGCATAATAATGCTTGTAGTACTACATCAAAAGTTGAAATTATTGATGTTTTTACAAAGATTATTAGTCACTAAATCATCAAAAATACTATGGGTACTGCAGTCACACCCATAGTCACAATCATTTTCTTTGGCTGAAATTAAGTCAGTCTCTTTTCCTATTAAATCTGATCCTTTTTATTGCAAGAGTTGAATTATACGAGGCCATTAAAATGAAGGAAAAACATTGACTTGAGTTAGCCTGACAATGCCACATTAACTGAAATGATTTTCACATTGACTAGTTGTTTGTGCACGATATTTTTCTTCTCTTAGTGCAGATGTTGCAATTTCAGAAGCCTGTTTCCTGAGCTTCCACAGGAGAAGATCTATACTGCATGTGCTGCTGTGACCTGTGTCTGGAACCTACCATGGCCTGTGTGACAGGGGAAAGGGCCCAAGCCTTCACTTCGGAGAAGTTGGAGCAACTGGTGGATGAGGCCCTACCCCAGTACGGACTGCTATATGTGCCTCCAGACCAACAGGTACGAATACTGTGGGCACAGTGCATGTGGCCTGAATGCATGGATATGTGTGTGAAGGCATCCTGTAAGGGTGGGTGGGGTGATTTACTCTTGGCAGTGTACATGTTGTGAGCTGGCCTATGTGTTTTGCAATGGGATATGGTATGGTGGGCCATGTGTGTGACAGCCTGGACTGTTCGTCTAATGGAGTTCTCCTGTATGTATTACCTCTGCAGGTCAGTGCCCATCAAAAGAAAGGATTATGGTGTTCCATCGACAACGACGTGCAGATCCTGGGTGTCTATGGCAGGCGGAGCACCCATTGTCGCAAACGGTGGGAGGAACTGAGATGCTGGGCATGGAAGACCAGCTGGGGATGGCCTCCCAACGAGAAAGTGGTGCCCGTCGAACCCTGACCCCCCTGATGGCCCGCATACTGGCGGTGGCCTACCCAGAGCTGGATGGGCGCTTGAGGGCATCACAGCAGCCACAAGGGAGTGAGTACAGTGGGTATAGTTACAACTTGTGGCTGGTGTTGTGGGATCCAGGTGGTGGTTGTGTGTAAGTGGGTGCCTCTAAGGCCAGGCCGGACATAGCAGCGTAGGTCCTCTGAAGGGTAAGGGTTGCATGGCAAATACAGGTAACCTAGTTTGTATTCACAACTAGGCAGGGCTGCGTGGGTCCCAGGTGTGCTGCAGTTGGCGGTGTGTGCCCCTCCTTATGCCTCGGTGACTAGCCATATGACTGGTAGTGCAATGCATAGTGCGTAGGCATATTCCCTCTATGTGAGTGAGCTGTGTACGCCAAAAGTGGTGTTGGTGCAGTCACTGACCCAGTGTATCCTTTGTCTCTCTCTCCCCCTTTCTTGTTTTGTCATCCTGTCCTTGTGTGAATTAGCATAATCTGGTGGAGGAACAGATCCACCGGCGACAGAGGGAGCTGCATCCCACAGAACCCTGGAGGCAGAGTCCACTGACACTGAGGGAACCAGTGGGACGGAGGGCGAGGGGAGCACCACGGTGGAGACTGGAGGGGACAACACAAGCTCTGCTACCTTCTGCGATGGGAGCTCCCTGGTGGTGGCGGACACCTCTGTGACCACCCCAGCTGCAGGTACATTGCCCCCCCGTACCAGCACCACCCTCCCAGTAGCCCCTCAGTGAGTTGCACGTGCCCGCTCACCCAGGAGGGTGGGCATCTCCTTCGCAACAGACACCTCAGGCCCTTCCCCAGTGAGCCCTGCTGCCCTGAGTGAGGAGGCTATTGACCTCCTGAGAGCCATCTCTGTAGGGCAGTCAACCATTGTGAATGCCATCCGGGGGTGGCATCCCACATGCAACAATGCAATGCATTCCTGGATGGCATTCACACTGGATTGGCTGCCCAACAGAGATCGATTCAGGCTCTGGTCTCCTCTCTGATGGCAGACATTGTCCCTGTATCTGCCTTCCCGCCTCCACCTACCACTTCTCAGTCCCATTCACCTCAACCCCAACCCAGCCCAAGCAGACAAACAGACGAGCATGCACACAAGGTAACTCCCAAGAATGGCACAGGCAAACACAAGCACCACACTCCATCCCACAGGCACTCACACAAACACCATACAGTTGTAGACACGACAACATCCACAGCCTCCACTGTCTCCCCCTCCTCCTCCTCCACCTCCCTCCCAGTCTCGTCCACACTCACACCTGCATGCACTACATCTACATCCACTACCAGCATCACCACACCAAGCAGAACACACACCTCACTGGCAGACACCTCCACAACATCCATGCATGAGTCCCCTGTGTCCTTTCCCACTGTGTCTGTCCCCCCACTCCTAAAGAACACAAACGCAAGCACTCAGACACCCAACAGCCGTACACCTCACATCAGCATACAGTCCATGCACCTGCACCCAAATCCAGCAAACAAACACCTCCAACAACCACTCCCTTGTGCCCCACTCCCAGTAGTCCTCCCTCCTCCCACCCTAATGTCCCTAAAAGGCTTTTTCTGACCCAACTTAACCTCTTTTCTCCCCCTGCCCCTGTCCTGCATGTATGGGCAGGGTACAAAGGATACAGCCCAGCACCTCAGCCAAACAGTCCATCGGGACAGTGGTAGCACCACCTACTCATGGTGGTAAGGATACAAGAGCTACGACACTGAAGGGGAAGGAGCCAGCACCAACAGGGATGAAAGGGAAGAGTCCTGCACCAGCTGTGAGGAAGGGGAAGGTGCCTGCACCATCTGTGAGGAAGGAGAACGAGCCTGCGCCACCAGTCAGTGAGGGGAAGAGCCCACCCCCCGCCAGGAAGGGTAAGGGATCCCCGACCCATGAACAGAAGAAGAAGAGGCACTCTACGCCAGCGGAAGCTATCAGGCTAACACCGCCACCACCACCAGCTGTGGATGTGCAGCCATCAGTGAGTGCAGGGGCTGCCCAGGAGCCTCCCCAACCACCACCACCATGCAGCCTTCACTGCCGTTGAACGCCATGTAGTCCACCTTCCAGGAGCTACTGTGCGGGCTGCCCACTCCAGAACCAGTGGGCAAGTCACACACCTGAGGGACTGTGGCCTTGCACTCCCCAGGACAAAGCAATGGGCATGTTGCCCCCTCCAGAACCAGTGGGTAAGACACCCACTCCAGAGACTGTGGCCTTGCACTCCCCAGGACAAAGCAATGGGCATGTTGCCCCCTCCAGAACCAGTGGGTAAAACACCCACCCCAGAGACTGTGGCCTTGCACTTCCCATGTCAAAGCAATGGGCATATTTCCCCCTCCAGAACCAGTGGGTAAGACACCCACTCCAGAGACTGTGGCTTTGCACTTCCAAGGCGAAGCTATGGGCATGTTGCCCCCTCCAGAACCAGTGGGTAAGACATCCACTCCAGAGACTGTGGCCTTGCACTCCCCAGGACAAAGCAATGGGCATGTTGGCCACCTCCAGAACCAGTGGGCTTGCTCCCGAATCCGGCTGAGGTGCCACGCTCCCCCCCTGAGGTGCCTGCCTATTTGCAAACTGATGCCCCTGCAGTGTTCTATCCGGATGTGCTTAGGATTTGAGTTGGGCCTTAGACTGTGCCCTGTGGCCATGTTGGCCCTTTGAACTTTGGACCGGGCAGTGCCCCTTTATTGTAGATGTGTAAATATCTGTTTCATTGCCAAATTGATATATTAATTTTGATGTTGATCTGATTACAATCACTTTAGTCAATTCCGGTTGTCATTGCATTATTCTGCCATTTTTTCGGGGACAAATTGTTTTTCTTGTGCAGCTGGTTGTGTGTATGGTGTGTGTGTTTCAGGTGTGTGTGGTGCGTGTGTTTAACACTCTTGTTTTCCTCCCTCCCTTCCTTGCGTGCTGGGCGGCTGTACTCACCGTCGTCGTCTTCGTCGTTGTTGGTGTGTCAAGTGGAGCATGACGTAGAAGATCGTCGGGAAGACTTGCAGTTCGGGTTTCATGGCGGCGTGGTTCTTCCCTGTGTCTCCAGTGGTGAGTCCTTTCACTTCTGAGCTCTGTTTCCGCCACGCATTTGTTGGCGTTGGTACCACCCGGGAACCGCTGGCAGGTTCAGGTGTCTTAATTTGGTGGGCGCTACTTTGTCTCCCGTCTGGCTGTTGTTGGCTACTGCCGTGGTGGCTGTTGTTTCCGCCGTGGCGGTTGGTATGGTACATTGGCTGTCTATGGGAGTTTTCACCGCCATGGTCATAATTTGGCGGTAGTTACCGCCAGCCTTTTGGGGGTATTACCGCCACTTTATCACTCACTGCCAGGGTCGTAATAAGGGCCTTTGTCATGGAGTTATCTGCCAGAAGAAGTGTGTTTTAATATTAGGAAAACAACTACAACTATGTGCAAGACAATTTTTCATTCAATATTGAAGGAAAACTGGAAATTGTGAGTAGTAAGATGCTTGCAGGACTATGAAAAAAGGCAAGTTTAAGGGGTCAAGGAGTTACACAACTCTTTATTTATTTAAGGCATCCTCATAAGCCTGTTTCTAGTCTTCACTCTGGCAAGGTGTGTTAAGGAGATGATGAAAAAGGCTGGGACTGATATTTCTTAATTTGGAGCGCATTCAGCAAGAGGTGCTTGTATGAAGCTGGCCTGGTATGTGGTGGACACCTATGGTCACTTTATACCAGGTCCAGGGATCTCCTATTAGTGAAGTGTAGGCAGTGTGTAGGAAGCCAGGGCTCTCTAGAGGTAGCTGTGGATGAACAGCCAAGACTTATATAGGAGGCATGCAAAGCTTATGCAATACCATCATCGTCACACAGCAGCTTATCACACCATGCAGTGTTAAAAAAATAAAGGTACTTTATTATAGTAACACAACACTAGAATACTTATAGGCCGTTCCCCCCAACTGGAGGTAAGCACACAAAAATTATATACACAATAGCAATCAGTAAGTAGCATAGAAACAACAAGCATAGGCCATACTTAGTAAAAATAGCATGGGCACGAGGGAAGGGCCAAACCATATACTAAGAAAGTGGAATGCGAGATACAGTCCCCCACCCAACGAGGTGGAGTTATTAAAAAGGGCTGAAGGAACTATGAATCCCAAGAGGTGACTACCAGAGTGTCTCCGGCAACCAGGAGAGCAGAGGTAAGTACCTGGTCTTCCCAAGGACTAACAGGAGGATTTAGAAAAGGGATTGTACAAGAACAGGACCAGACAAGAAGAAACCAAATGTGGATTCTGGTACAAGAGGACCTGTAAAAGAAGGGGACAGAGTCCAGTCCACAATGGAGTGTCCAGTGGGGGCAGGAGCCACTACCCATCCTTCTGTGGGTGCCAAACCAGGTCAATGAGAGGAGAAGAAGACCAGCTGTGGAGCCCAGGAGCTGAAGAGGAGTCCTTGGACTGGTGCAGATCATGTCCCATGTCGGTTTTTTGATCACAGATGGTTAGTGGCGCAGGAGAACCACCAACAAGCCTTGGCAAATGCAAGAGGGGAAAAAGAAGAGTTGCAAGACTGAAGAGGACCAGCAAGGCCCAGGGGACTTGACCCAGCAAGGGGAGTCCAAAGTGGCCCTCAGCAGTTGGGAGAGCCAATAGAAGCAGTCGCAGCCACCACAGGCAACCCACAGCAGCAGGCACAGGAAGTTGCAGTGAGGACCAGTCAGCACACCTGAAGAGGAGACCCACGTCGCTGGAGCAGCAGAAAGGAGACTGTGCTTGGTAGGATAGAGTGCTGGGGGCCAGGGCAACACGGAGCCTGATGATCCCATGAAGCAGGCGCAAACAAGCCTTGGTAGCTGCAAGAGTTGCGTGCACAGGAGTACTGTCCTGCAAGGACAGGCAAGGGCTTACTGTCTTCCAAGTTGTACAGCTGGTAGAGAGGACGAAGGGGACCACTCCAGACCACCACCTGTGATGCAGGATCCATGCGGTTCCAGGGGAGAGCAGATCCATGCGTCCAGTAATCATTGCAGTTGCTGCCTGTAGATGCAGGGGAGTGACTCCTTCACTCCAAAGGAGATTCCTTCTTACTTCTTGGTGCAGGTTGAAGTCTCACCCTAAATGTTGCAGTTGTTGGAAGGAGCCAGAGAAACAATGTTGCAAGGCAAAGTCGTTGCAGGAGTTGCAGCTTGTTGGTCCCTGGAGAGTTCAGTTGTGGTTCCAGGGGCCAGAACATGAAATAAACAATGCAGAGGAGTCCTGGTGGAATCTTGCTGTAGTCCCATCCTCAGGAGAATCCTTAAATAGCTCTAGAAGGGGTTTGGTCACCTACTAAGGTGACCACCTATCAGGAAGGGTCTGTGACGTCACCTGCCTGACCTGGAGACTCAGATGCTCCCAGGGGCCTCTGCACATTTTAGTTTCAATATAGCAGAATCACGTGGCCACCTGAAGGAGCTCTGGGCACCACCCTGGGGTGGTGAGGGACAGGGGAGTGGTCACTCCCCTTTCCTTTGTCCAGTTTCAGGCTACAGCAGGGACTATGGGTCCCTGGACTGGTGGAAAGTGGTTTACGTAAGGAGGGCACCAAATGTGCCCTTCAAAGCAAACCGGTGGCTTGGGGAGGCTACCCCTCACAAGCCGTGGAACACCTATTTCCAAGGGAGAGGGTGTTGCCTCCCTTTCCCAAAAGAAATCCTTTGTTCTGCCTTCCCTTGCCTGAGCTGGTCAAGCAGCAGTAGAGAAGAAACCTGCCTCAGGTGTGGCAGCAGCGCTGGCTGCCCGGAAAACCCCAGAAGACTGCTAGGAGCAATATTATGGGTCCTCTAAGGAGCCCCCAGAGTGCATGGAATCTTACAACCAATACTGGCAACAGTATTGGGGTATGATTCCAACAGGTTGGATACCAAACAATGGAACTGGAGTTTGAAGGGGCACCTCTGCTCATGCAGGGGTGCCCTCACACACAGGGTCCTGCACCCGCGCCCTTTGGGCTAGGAGGGCCTACCATAGGGGTGACTTACAGTGATCTGGTGCAGTGACTTGTGGTGAAAGGGTGCATGCACCTTTTCACGCAGGCTGCGATGGCATGCCTGCATACACATTTTGCATGGGCTCCCAATGGGTGGCACAATGCATGCTACAGCCAATGGGGAACCCCTGGTGCCCCAATGCCCTGGGCACCTCCTTTGTTTTTGTCCCCACCCTTGTCCTGATTCGTACCTGAATCCTTCTTCTTGTGGTCACCCCCTGTTGGAGCTTTTCTACCCACCCTGAAGTGGACCCATTTGTCTGCCTTCTTTCCCAATTCTTGGGGAGAGGTCAGATCAGAATCTACCAGGTACTGATGCAGCTGATCAGAAATGCAATTATTAAGAATGTGTTCTCCCAGAATTAGATTATACAAGCCCTGATAGTCAATTACTTTGCTCTCATGCAACCATCCCTCCAGAGCTTTAATAGAGCAGTCCACAAAATCTATCTGATTCCGGGAGGACTCCTTTTCAGTCTCCCTGAACTTGATCCTATATTGTTCAGTGGATAGCCCAAATCCATCTAAGAGTGCATTCTTAAGTGCTGGGTAATCATCTGCATCGTCTTTTCTGACAGTGAAGTGGTTATTGCTGCCTTTGTCAGAGAAAGAGAGCCACAAGATTGCTGCCCACTGTCTCTGAGGGGCCGTTGTACTATACGGTCCCTCTCTAAGGCAGTGGAACTCTTGTGGATGTCATCTCCAACCTTGTAAGGTGGGACTTTCTTGCTCAGGTTTCTGGAGTCATTGAAGTCCTCCCTGACCTTGGTGTCCCTAAGGTTTTTATTGCTGCCACCATGGGGAGCTAGCCCCAAAACCTGTCTCTCCCTCTCCACTGCTAAGACCTCCCTGTTTAGGGCTAACTGCTGCTGCTCCAATCTCAGCCTGGCCTCCTCCAATCTCAGCTTCCTGAGTTCCCTATCTAGAGAATCTCCCCCTAAGTTGGAACAGTGGGTCCCATCAGAGACTGATGAGACATGGGCTTGACCGAGGAGGACCTGTCCCTCCTCCTGGGGATTCTCTGAACCAACCCTCTAGGAGTAAAAGTGGGCCTACTTTAGTGACCCCCTCCCTTTTCACTACCTGCAGTGCTCCTAACAGGGTTGTGGTGTACCCGAGATTCCTCCTGACCCTCCTCAGTGTAGCCTAAATCTATCCTGCCTAGGATTGGAGGGTCAGTCTCTACTTTTCCTCACCCTGCCTGCCTGCGTTTTCCTGGTCAGCATGGAGTTGTAACCCCAGAAGTAGACTCTTGTTGGGATTTCTCCCTGTCTTCAGCTTCCTGGAAGCACACAGCTCCCTCAACTCTTGGAAAGTACAGCTCTCATATTGAGAGACTGAGACCCGAGTTGTGTTTTCCGCTGAAGACATCTTGCTAGAGTGGTGTGGTGGCTCCTGACTGCTTTAACAACTAGACTTCCTGAAAGTTTGGGGAAAGGGCTATGTTACACTTTCAACTTATCCAAACTAAGAGACTGGTGATCCTGATCACTAAGTGCAGTGTGCTCCTAAACACTAGTAGTGGGCTTTCTTGTGGAAAGTCACTAGTGACAAAAGTGGTAAGCAATTGTAAGTGTCTTATCCCACCACTGCACCACCAATGTCGGAAGCTGGCCTGGTGTGTGGTGGACACCTATTGTGTTGTCACCTTATTCTAGGTCCAGAGATCCCCTATTAGTGAAGTGTAGGCAGTGTCTAGAAAGCCGGGGCTCTCTAGAGGTAGCTGTGGATGAGCAGCCAAGACGTATCAAGGAGACATGTAAAGCTTGTGCAATACCACTATAGTCACACAGCAACTTATCACACATGAAAGAACCACACAGTTACAAATTAAAGGTACTTTATTATAGTAACACAACACTAGAATACTTATAGGCAGGTACCCCTGACTGGAGGTAAGTAGACAATAATTATATCCACAATAGTAATCAGTAAGTAGCATAGAAACAACAAGCATTGGCAAGGGCCCCAGAGGAGGGCTAAGAAAGTGGAATGAAAGATACAGCCCCCACCCAAGCATGTGGAGTTGTTAGAGGGGAGCTGGAGAAGCTAGGAACCCCAAGAGGTGAGTACCAGAGTGTCCTCAGCGACTAGGACTGTGTAAGACAGCAGAGGTAGGCACCTGGTCTTCTCAAGGACTAACAATGGACTTGGAAAAGGGATTGTACAAGAATAGGACCAAACCAGAAGAAACAAGAGGTGGATTCCAGTAGAAGAGGACCTGCAAAAGAAGGGGTCAGATCCAGTCCACAATGGCGTGTTCAATGGGGGCAGGAGCCACTACCCACCTTTCTGTGGATGCAGAGCCAGGTCGGCGAGGGGAGAAAAAGACCAGCTTTGGAGCCTAGGAGCAAAAGAGAAGTCCTTGGAGTAGTGCAGATGGTGTCCCACGTCAATTGTCGGGTTGCAGATGGTTAGTTGTGCAGGAGAACCACCAACAAGCCTTGGCAAATTGAAAAGGATCAAAAAAAAGATTTGCAATGCTGAAGAGGACCAGCAAGGCCAAGGGGACTCGACCCAGGGAGGAGAGGCCGAGGTGACCCTCAGCAGTCAGGAGAGCCAACAGAAGCTGCTGCAGCCCCCGCACTGGCAGCAGGCACAATAAGTCACAGTGACGCCCAGTCAGCACACCTGAAGAGGAGTCCCACGTCGCTGGAGCAGCAGAGAGGAGACTGTGCTTGGCAGGTTGAAGTGCTCGGGCTACAGAGAGCTTGAAGATCCCTTCGAGCAGGTGCAAATAAGCCTTGGTAGCTACAAGAGTCACAGCGCACAGGGCTACTGTCCTGCAAGGAGAAGCAAGGGCTTACCATCTCCCAAGTTGGATAGCTGGGCCAAGGGAACCACTCCAGACCACCACCTATGATGCAGGATTCATGTGGTTCCAGGGGAGAGCAGATCCACGCGGCGGGTCGTCATTGCAGTTGCTGCCTGTGGATGCAGGGGAATGACTCCTTCACTTCAAGGGAGATTCCTTCTTGCTTCTTGGTGCAGGCTGAAGTCTCGCCGACCTCAGAGGATGCACAGCTGGGGACATGTTGCAGTTGATGGAAGGAGACGGAGAAACAATGTTGCAATGCAAAGTCGTCGCAGGAGTTGCAGCTTGTCGGTTCCTAAAGAGTCCAGTTATGGTTCCAGTGGCCAGAAGGTGAAGTAAACAATGCAGAGGAGTCCTGGTGGAATCTTGCACATTGACTTTGGGGACCCATCCTCAAGGGAGTCCCTAAATAGGGGGTTTGGTCACTTGGTAAGGTGACCACCTATCAGGAGGGGTCGGTGACATCACCTGCCTGACCTGGCCACTCAGATGCTCCCAGGGGCCTCTGCAGGTCTTGAGTTCAAGATGGCAGAATCTAGTGGCCGCCTGGAGAAGCTCTGGGCACCACCCATGTAGGGGTGGTGGACAGGGGAGTGGTCACTCCCCTTTCCTTTGTGTACTTTCACGCCAGAGCAGAGACCAGGGGTCCCTGGACTGGTGCAAACCAGTTTATGCAAGGAGGGCACAAAACGTGCCCTTCAAAGCAAACCAGTGACTTGGGGAGGCTACCCCTCCCAAGCCTTGGAACACCTATTTCCAAGGGAGAGGGTGTTGCCTCCCTCTCCCACAGGAAATCCTTTGTTCTGCCTTCCCCTGCCTGAGATGGTCAAGCAGCAGAAGGTCAGAAATGTGTCTGAGATGTGGTAGCAGCGCTGTCTACCCTGAAAACCCTTGAAGACTAGTAGGAGCAATACTGGGGGTCCTCTAAGGAGCATTGAGAGTGCATGGAATCATACAACCAATCCTGGCAACAGTATTGGGGTATGATTTTAACATGTTTGATGCCAAACATCTCCAGGTTCAGAGTTACCATTAGGTAGCTGAACACAGGTAGTGGGCCTGTGTCCAGTACACGGCTAAAATAGCTTTCCGGCACTTACGAAGACCAGTGCAATGGAAGTGGAGTTTGTAGGGGCACCTCTGCTCGTGAAGTGATCTGTGTAGTGACCTGTGGTGAAAGGGTGCATGCACCTTTTCACGCAGGCTGCAATGGCAGGCCTGCAGATGCATTTTGCATGGGCTCCCATGGGTGGTACAATACATGCTGCATCCTATGGGAACCCCAGGTGCCCCAATTACCTGGGTACCTAATTATCATATACTAGGGACTTATAAGGGGGCACCAGTATGCCAATTATGGGGTGCACAAAGTCCTAAGCAACCAAGTTTAGAGGGAGAGAGCACAATCACTGAGGTCTTGGTTAGTAGGATCCCAGTGAACACAGTCTAAACATACAGATAGCAGATAAAAACGGGGATAACCATGCCAAAAAGAGGCTGCTTTCCTACAGAGCTATGGCACCTAAGGCTATGTTGGTAGGAGGAAGTTTAGGAAGTATCCTGCCTGCGGCAGATTGGACAACAGACTCTGTGTGTAGAAATGTTTATTTTAAACCAGTGGAATGTGCTGTGAGGAATGTTATAGCAAGGCTTTAAAGATCCATAATCTCTTTCCTTGCCATAAAATTCTGATTTTCTACAGCAGGGGTGGGTAGAAAATCATGTTGTTATTAATGACAGAGAGGCTAATATTATCCCACTCTGCTGTTGGTGCCCACCCTTTAATATGTGTTTTGTGTTTTCAAGAGGTAATGATTTCAGGAAGTAATTGAGATGATCAGAGAAGTTTGGGACATATTCTGTCACTGAAGTCTGTTGAATTAGGAAGAAGGAACTGTTTGTTTATTTGCAGCCTGGTTCAGGATTATACATTTGATTGGAACGTTAAGATTCCTATTCTAAGTTCTAAATGTAATGTTCTAGTTGCTGCTGTCTGAGTGGCAATAAAGAGGTGTGTATGATATTAGCCTCCATGTCTTTAATAAAATATAGATTTTTTTTACCCACCCCTGTTGTGGAAAATCTGAATTAAACCCACAAATCATTAACATGAAAGTCCATGCTGATTGGATCGCAAGACGGGTTACATATTGGGCGATCTACACCTCAACTCCAAATTTAGACCACTGGAGCCACTGTGGGAGATGTTGTGTCAGTCCACCATGCTGGCATTTAGATGTCTCAGATTATAAGAAACATTAGGCTGTAGGTTCTTACTCTCCCACTCAGTATACACTCAGCCTCTATGCTCTGACCTTCTATCTGCTAGGCTTTGCTCACTGGGACTTCCTTGAGCCTTGCATCTATTCTACCAACTAACGCCAACAGCTCAAACTCGCAACTTCAACACAAGATGCATGACTACACACTTGTGCCTTTTGCTGTTCACAGGATTAGTTCCTTCTTACATGTTTGCCTTCGACATTCATATTCATACTTTAGAGGAAACAATCCAATACTGAAACTGCTTCGCCCAGCAACTATGTACATACTGCCACATCCTTCACTTAAGGATCTCCATTGATGCTATGTGCAGTCTTTCGGACAACAATATTTTGCCTATAAATACATAAAAAGGATGGGGCTGTATACACAATGTATGCCAGTAAATACATAGGTAAATATATCTTGTCAACACTGAGGCTGGTTTCTATTAGGGATTCATCTGAAAGGTGTCCACGTGTATTTGATTGTGGCCTTAGTGTTTTCCTACAAGAACACGCTGCTAGTTACAAGGCAAATTATGTTTAGCCATCAGCAGGGTCAGACTGGGACAGAAAATAGGACAAGGCACCAGCATAAAAGTGGCCCCCATTAGTGAATTAGATAAATAAAACAAGCATTTGCAGTGTAATGGATCTCACATTTGCTCGAGTTAAGAGCTCTTAGCGTTGTAAATTCTTAACTGGACTTTTCTCGTCACATAAATTGAAAATGAAAAGTAAAACAGTTGACAGAAGCAAGCAGATTCAAAGCGCCACCGCCGCCATGAGCGTGAGCACAAGAGTTCATGACGCTCTGCATGAATGTCTAGAAAGGATCGCAGCTGGGATGAAGACAAACCGACGCCCTGGGACGGTGCGGGGAAATCCTGGGCGTGCTGGAAGAAGTCACAGGCGTTGCGTTGATCCAGTGTGGCGATGCCTCAAATTTTCTGTTGCATCACAGGCACTGCATCGATTTTCCACTTGGGGAATCGGCTGCGTTGTTCCTGTGTGGCTGTGCGTCGATCTGGTAGGTCTGTGCATCAAATCGTCTGTCACAAGGCAGGCACTGCATTGAATTTCCACTCAGGAAATCGGTCTGGGTCGTTCCGGTTCAGCTGTGCGACGATTTTCTCGTCACAAGGCAGGCTGTGCATCATTTTCGGCAGGCTGTGCATCGAATTTTGGCACACAAGAGTTTCCTGAAGAGATTAAGGGGGTCATTTTGACCTCAGCGCTCTTTTGCCAAGACCTCCAAGGGACTGCCGTGCTGAAGACCGCCAGTGGTGGCGGTTTTCCGCTCAGCATATTATAACTGCTGACAGCCTTCTGTCCTTTTTCAGACGGAGAGCCGCCAACAGCCATACTGGCGGGCGGCGGGGAAGTGGAGGTTGCTCCACCGCCACGTCAACAGAACACCGCCCACCGAATCATGTCCTGTGATTTGGCGCGGCGGTGTTCTGTTGGCCGTGTGGTGGTGGCGGAGCAGCCCCCATGGATCCCGTCCCCTCCCGGAGGATCAACGGACCAGGTAAGTAGATTGTCCGTTAGGGGAGGGGGATGGGGGGGTGTTGTGTGTTGTGTGGGTGCATGGGGGTGTGCGTGTGCGTGTGTGTATGTAGAGGGGGTGTGTGAGTGCGTGTATGCTTGCGGGGTGTTGTGTGTTTGGAAATTAGTGTGTGTATGTCTGTAGGTATGTCTGTATGGATGTGCGCGTGTATGTCTGAATGTGGGTGTGCGTGTATGACTGTGTGTGTGGCTGTTGGCATGTATGTTGGTGTGTGTGCGTGTATGTGTGTTGGTGGTGCCTGCGTGCGTGTCGGGTGTGTATGTGTGATGTGATGTAGGGGGTAGGGGTGGGGAGGGGGGTCCTGCCACCTTTGGGTGTGGCAGGGGTGGTGGGGGGTGTAGGGGAATGACTCGGTGGGGGTGGTGGGTGGGTGAGACCCCTATCAGTGCCAGGGAAGGAATTCCCTGGCACTGATAGTGCTTACCACCATGGATTTCATGGCGGTTCCAAACCGCAGGAAATCCATGGCGGTCAGCTGGGTCAAAATACCGCCGCGGTATTGTGACGACCACCGGGCTGGAGACCCAGGTCTCCAGCCCAGCGGTCGTCTCTGCCCTGGTGGGCGGAACGGAGAAGTGGCGGATGACCATGGCGGTAAGCGCCATGGTCATGATTGCAAATTTTTTACCGCCAGCCTGTTGGCGGTCTTACCGCCACTTCTCCGCCGTCCGCCAGGGTCGTAATGACCCCCTAAGTCTTTTTGGCCCTGACACATCAGAACACAGGTGGCAAGCTCAATCCAAGCCCTTAGAGAGCACTTCTCAGAGGGCAGCAGGGCAGTAGTCCTTCTCAGCAAAGCAGTCCAGAAGAGTCCTTTGGGCAGCCAGGCATTTCATCTTGACAGGCTGCAGGTTCAGGTCTATAAGTGTCTGATTTGGTGGGGTCAGAGACCCAATTTATATACCTAAAATGCCCTTGAAATGGGAGAGACTTCAAAGTGTGGTTTTGAAGTGCACAAGTCCCCCCTTCAGTACAGGTCTTTCTACCAGGGCCCCAGTCGGGGTCTGGCAGTCCGCTGTGTGAGGACAGGCCACTAGCCTTTGAAATGTAAGTGTCAGGCCCTTCAGCCTTCCAGCCCAGGAAGACCCATTCAGTATGAGGATGAGTGCAGGTGTGACTGAGTGTCCTGTGTTTGTGGTTGCCTGGGTGAAATGCACAAGGAAGCTATCAACCAGCCCAGCCCAGACGTTGACTAGAGACAGGCGGTAAGGCACAAATGCATTTTAAGTGCAAAGAAATGCTCACTTTCTAAAAGTGGCATTTCTAAAATAGTGACATAAAATCCAACCTCACCAATAAGCAGGATTTTCCAATATCATTCTTTCCATACTAAATATGACCTGGTTACCCCTTTTTGATCAGAATCTACCACTCAAAAAGTATATGAGGGTAGCCCTAATGCTTGCCTACGAAAGGAGCAGGCCTCAATGTAGTGGAAAACAAATTTAGGAGTTTTCCACCACCAGGACATATAAAACACACATGTACATGTCCTGCCTTTCACGTACATAGCACCCTGCCCTATGGGCTACCTAGTGCCTACCTTAGGGGTGATGTGTAGAAAAAGGGGTATTTAAGGCTTGGCAAGTACTTTTAAATGCCAAGTCGAAGTGGCAGTGAAACTGCACACACAGGCCCTGCAATGGCAGGCCTGAGACATGGTTAAGGGGCTACTTATGTGGGTGGCACAATCAGTGCTGTAGGCCCACCAGTAGCATTCAATTTGCAGGCCCTGGGCACACGTAGTGCACTTTACTAGGGACTTACAAGTAAATCAAATAAGCCAATTGGGAATGAACCAATGTTACCATGTTTAAGGGTGAGAGCACATGCACTTTAGGACTGGTTAGCAGTGGTAAAGTGCGCAGAGTCCTAAAACCAGGAAAAACAGTGTCAGAAAAGTAGAGGGAGGCAGGCAAAAAGTTGGGCGATGACCACCCTAAGGCTGTCAGGTCTAAGATGTGGCAACATTATTATTAGGGCCCAGAACGTTTAAGCATGTTGCATCAGTTTTGATCAAATAATATCAGCCCTCTTTGGGGACACGGGGCAAGCAGGGGCTACTGTGCCTCAAATGTAGTGGATGGGGTTTGTTTTTTTCTCTGATGTCTGGTGGTCCATTCTACTATGGCTCTCTAAACAGAGCCAAGTCCACCCTTTCCATGTTTGTGATGGTGAGCAGTCATAGGCTTCTCAGGAAGGTTTGCGTGGGTGTTGCAGTAAGCTTAGCATTCAACAATAACCCAACAGCGTGGGAACTGATTGTTAAACCCAGTGCTTTTCTTTCTGATATAGTACTTAAATGCACTTCATGGTTTAACTCTTTTGTATTATTTTTTTTTACTACACATAGCATCACCTGTGGCACAAAGGCCGTTGAGGAGCAACGAGAATCACCCCCACACTAACTTACTTCACACCTCAACCCCTTGGTAACGCCTATGTAATCCCCTGCAATGTGGAAATGGTAGAGAGCACTTCAAGGAGCGTCAGTGTTTCTAAGGTTGAAAAGGGCCATGATAAAGGGTAATATATGTGCTGAATACCATCTACCAAGAGAAAGTGTGGGATCTCAAGGACTATGGGCCATGTGAGGTCTCTGATTTCTCCTCTAGGAGCCTGGGCCAAGTGGGTGGATCTCCAGGGTCTTAGATGAATACAAAAAAAACACACAGGGTTCCTGACCAAATGGGGAGAGAGATCCAGGGAAATATACAGTAAGTAAAACATACATGACTCTCCTATTCTTTCAATAAGTCAATTTCATCTCAATAAAACATCATATCTGGCATTCCCAAAAACATTTTTTTAAATTTATGCAAAAAAATATATATGTATATATACATTGATATTCAAAACCACAATATTCTAAAATAGAACAAAACCCCCCTTTTTCTCCAGGGTCTTAGACCAGGAAAGTTCTTTATACAGATAATATTCTCAGGAGTGTCTCAATCGATGGTGCCCTTTCAGTTTCATTTGACTTATGCATATGTTCGATGGAAATTTCTTTTTTTTCCATGGCAGGGATCTCCCTTTCTTTAAGCACTTAGGGCCACATGTAGTGGCCGAAGTTTGATTGCTTTGCGACCGCGTTCGCGGTCACAAAGCAATCCTGCATTGCACTGCGACTCGCAATTAGGAAGGGGACACCCCTTCCTAATTGAGACTCGCAAACCTGTTTTGCGATTCGGTAACCAGGTTACCGAATGGCAAAACGGGTTTTGTGCATTGCAAAGTGCATTTTGCACGTCGCAAACAGTGAAAATCTGTTTGCAATGTGCAAAATGCTTCCTACATCTGGCCGTAAGGCCCTTATTTATACTCCCTTTGTGGCGGATTAGCGTAGTTTTTTTTACGCTAATCCGGCGCAAACTTAACACCATATTTATATTTTGCAGCTAGACCCGTCTAGCGTCAAAATTTCAGAGTTTGCGTCATTTTCCAGATGCGTGAAACCACCTTGCGTCAATGAGATGCAGGGTAGGCGTTCCTGTCCCAAAACTAACTCAAAAACCTGTGCGCCATATTTATCCAACTGGATAAAAATTACGCACGGCTGGAAAGCAGACCCGAAAAATGACGCAAATCCCGATTTGCGTCAAATTTTAACGCCTAGTTAAAATGGGGCAAACACACCACTACTTAAGGAAAACACACACAAGCAACATAATTGCTCAAGAAGGACGACATGGAGGTGCTGCTCATGCACAGGACCGACAACAGCAGCTACCACCACACCAACGTGGACCCCAAAGGCAACGCAGAAGGCAGGAGAGACCATTCAGGACCAGGACAACCCTGCTGGGCCTCAAGGAACAGGATATCATCCAGAGGTACAGACTCAACTGGCAAGCCATACAGCAGCTGCTGCGCCAAATTGAACCACAGTTAACAGCCAGCCTGCAGACACCCCACATTATTCCACAGGTGCCAAGCTGCTAGCTGTCCTGCACATGTTAGCAAGTGGCTCATTTCAAACTACCGGTACCCTGGTTGCTGGGGTCTCACAGCCCTCATTCTCTGCCTTACTTCCCAAGGTACTTGATGCCATCATCTCCCTCACATCCCACCACATCAGCTTCCCCAACACACAGCAGAAGCAGCAGGAGACGAAACAGGGGTTTTACCAAATAAATAGCTTCTGCATGTGCTTGGTGCCATTGACTGCACACATGTCTGGATTGTACTACCTGCTGCAACTGAGCACCTATACCGCAACTGAAAGCACACCCACTCCATCAATGTGCAGGCCATTCTTGATCACCAGGGATCGTTCACCAACATCATGGCAAAGTATCCTGGGAGTGTACATGATTCCTTCACCTTCCGCCCCAGCACCATCAATCACTTCCAGGATGGACGATATGGCAATGGCCTTCTTGTTGGTAAGTCCAGAAATCTAGTAATATACACATAGCACAGCAACCCTGTAGGACACACAATACATACACCACTACATTGACACGTGGGCAGGAAGACACTGTGGTGTGACACTGGTAGTTATGTTTGATATCCTGACCCAATGGGATTCACACCTATGGACAAATGATGGCTGCCAATAACAATAGATGGCACTGTGACAATTACATGGTCTGCACTGGCAGTACAACTTGGAAGATTAACCATTCAATATCACATAAGGACACATAGGCCCTCATTTCAACTTTGGCGGTAACTGCCGCCTACCGCCACGGCGACGGCCGCCAACATACCGTCGCCGTGGCTACCAGCTGCCCACCCGCATTATGACCGTCGACGGAATCCCACCAGAACACTGGCGGAATACAGTCCACGGTCATGGCACTGGACACCGCCAACCGTATCATGAGCAATGACACAGCCTGGCGGTATTTTGCTGGCGGATGCTGCTGCCGACAGCAGCGCTGCGTCCCATCTCCAGCCGAAGGACCCCATGCAAGCATGTAAGTCGGGTTCTCCGACACAAGAGGGGTTGTGGGGTGTTGTGTACGTGTGTGGAAGTATTGTGGGCGTGTGGGTGTGTGTATATTTTGGTATGCGTGCATGCGGGTGTGAGCCGCGTTGAATGAGTGTGTGAATTGATGAATGTAAGTGCGTGTGTATGTTGTGTGTTGGTGTGTGGGAATGTATGTGTGCATGTGTGGGTGGATGTGGGTATGCATGCGTGTATATGTGTATATGTGTGTGCATGTGGGTTTTTAAATGTGGGGGGGGCAGGAGAGGGAGGGTGGGCCCTGGGAAGGGGGAGGGGGTGGGGGAGATCCCTATCAGTGCCAGGGAACGAATTCCCTGGCACTGAAAGTGCCTACCGCCATGGTTTTCATGGTGGGGTCATAATATCGAGGGTGGGATTGTGACGGCCGCCGGGCTGGAGACTGAAGTCTGCATCCCAGCAGCCGTTACCACCCTGGCGGTCGGAGAGGTACATTGTGTCATAATTTGGGAAAAAGGTACCACCAGTCTGTTGGCAGTACCTTTCCCCAAATTACCGTAAACTGCCAGGCTCGTAATGAGGGCCATAGTCAATCCCACACCCTTCCAAACAATATGTACTGTGTAAGGGGTGTGCAATGTGTGTTGCTGCAGGTCAAACACCATGAGACACATAGCATGATGACGCTGACTTAAATGAAGGTGACATGGAATTACTGAGGCAGTACCAACATCTCACATCACTCCTGGGGTGACATTGCCAGCTAGCAATAAGGAAGTGGACTGTGATATGAAAACATGTTGATGTGACACAAATGCAAAGTTCACACTGCTACACTTATTGAAAGAGACAATTCCCCATCTACATAACAGATGTACAGGGAGATGGACCTTCCTACAAAAATACATCCACCTCCACAACCAAGTTAGCCAGCTCACCTGGAGCAAGTTCAGTAGTGTAGGTGCACGGTTGTACATGAGTCAACTGGCAGAGGAAACAGAAAAGGTTTGCATAGAAATAGTCACACATGGGACAATTGTGCATTGTCAATACTGAACACCTCAGTACTGCCGACCTATGGAGATGTGTTGTGCATTGTCACTCAGCCTAATCAAAGGGCATCACTGTTGCATTTCATCTGAAATGACAGATTTCTAATTGGATGGGATGTCCAAGCCATGTAGTGCAACCATGTTACCACCACAGTGGAATCTATTGTGTGTGTGGAAGTATCACGTCACCTCCAGTAAACGCACACTAAAACATCTTGCTCCCTACATAATGCATGCAAGATACACAATGAACTGCAATTCTGAAAATATACCAGAGATATCAGGTCAATTAGCCAAACACAAGTTTTATAAGTCAAACAACCCAATGCAGAAAGAACCTCACAGAAGCCCAGGATCCCACACAATACCACAAACACATATGAGTCACAGATGACACAAGATAACAACTGCCATGCTAAATGACATTCCTGCTGCAAGCAACAACAAAATACTTACCCCTATTTTTGCTTTCAGCTGATCAGGGTTACGGGATCCAGCCATGGATCATGACCCCATTTGCCAACCCAAGCACAGCAGCAGAGCGTGCCTATAATGAGACACATCGGTGGACATGTACCATAGTTGAACAGACTTTTGGCATCCTGAAGTCCAGATTCAGGTGCCTGGACATCACCGGAGGCAGCCTCCTATCTTCCCCAGAAATGGTCTGCAAGATCATTTTGACCTGTGCCATCCTGCACAATATTTGTGTTAGGAGGAACATTCCCCTATATGAACCTGAACAACAACTGCCTGAAGAGGAGGAGGAGGTGGATGCTGTCCGGGAAAATGAAGGGGAACATCCTAACACAGCTGCAGGAATCCGTCGCAGACAACAGATAATTCAAAACGTTTTTCAACAATAGTCACTATCAACACTTTGTTACGATATGGAATTAAACACCTCACTTTATCACTCAATCATGCTCTGAGTAATTATTTATGCATCACATGTTCTCTAGGAATCAGAGTATTACCTCAGGGAGCATTGCAGAAAGACAAATTTGACTACTTCTGATACCACATCACATTTGATGGGTATGAATGTACAGCAAACATCACACACAGTATGTATGAAAAACATCTTATCTGTTTCACATTTGAAGGGCAAATTCATAGGACCACAGCTATGAGAGACATCCATGTTGCCAACATGGTCTATTGCAGCATATGACACCCAACTATGACACCATCAATCATAAGGTAGAAAAGCGCATCATACATGAGGCAGTGGATGTGAAATAGCATTGGTAACAGGAATGTATGACCAGACCCTTGACATCAGTAAGTGTGACAACAGCTATCTCTGCAAAAAGCATGTTTGACAAGAACTGCATCAATCCTGAAAATGGATAGCACGAGTGTCCCAGGTATGACAAGCAATGCTCACAAGACATGGCCTGCGCAGTCCATCCCAGAGAATAAGTCCTGCCATTGCCATGTTTAAAGTCTCTGTCCATCCTTCTCTAGGGGGCGCTGTAAATGGGCTATCTGTACCCTGGGAATCATCATCTAAACTCACCCAGACTCCCATTCTGACACCTGTGTGCTTCCCTTTTCAGTATGGCATGCCATAGTTCCACTTCATCAGCCTGCATGGACTTCAGTTCCCAAAATCCACTGCCTTGTAGTCGGCAAGACCTGTAAACTTCTGTCCATTGCTTCCCATGAGAAAAGTCCGGTTGGCCCCTTATACTGGATTCTTTACTCCATGACTTGTGAGAAACTGAATCTGCACACACCTGTGAGCTCTCTCATGCAGCACAGCCATTTGACTCTGCCCTGCCCTTGCTGCTGCCTGGAACTGCTTAGAAGCTGCCATTCCCTGCATTCCCTTGGAGTACAAATCATTTGTGTACCAGAGCCCTTGTTGGATTGGGTTACATTGCTGAGTACACCTGAAACTGCTCTTTGTTTCCACAGTGTTGTTCCTGCTTGTTGGAGACAGACTCTGATCTCTGATTTTCTGCCTTGTTCATTTTTGTTCCTGACAGAGCCTGCTTCCTGTTAGCCAGATTGGTTCCAGTCTTTGCATTAACTAGAGCCATTCCCTGTGCCTACATTTGCCTCATAGTTGGTTTCCATGCCCTCCATTTCCTCTTTGGGTATAGTGTCTAGTAAGTCTACGATCAGTCCTCAAATGTACAGAATAATTTAATTTTTTTTATTTAGGTGCCGGGACATGTTTTTCACAGGGCGAATCCAGCCCCCATCCTTTGTCTGGTTTTGCATGTATTCATTAGTGCCAAACAGTGACAGTGTACTATGGCTGTATTCCTGGATTTGATACTGTGCCTCCAGCCCAACAAACAAGGGCTGTGTATGTAAAGACAATACATGTTTGTGCCCTAACAGTCCAGGCACAGATTCACTTCAGCCGCTACCTTTTGATGGAGCTTGCGTGGTGACCAGCTGTGAGATTAATCTGCACAGAGGCATTGATGTTCCCTGTTGCTGTGGGAAGGTCAGAGCCCTACCCTGTGTACAAATGTAGTGATGAAACCTGTGTATTTGTCTATTACTGATCCATAACATAGTTGACCACAACAAGGTTGCTCTGTCGTCACTCTTCTGTAATTTCTGTTGTAACATAGTTGCCCTATCCCCTTGTATGCCATTAGCTGATCTTTGGCTTTAGGTCAAATCTGCTTTGAAAGATACTCTGTTAACTCAAGGGTTGGCTCCACAGACTCCTGACTAGACCCGCATGTAATGTTTACACCATGGAGGCCAATACTGACACAGGGTGCACATGGCCACACACTTGAACTGGACACTTTTGTGCAATGAACCACTGGAAATATGTGAACACATGGAGCCTGGGCTGCTGGTCTGCCACAGGGGGAACATAGGTTATTTACATTAGTCAAACTGTGGTGTACATAACAATGTTATGATTGGATTTGAGGCTCTGTGTCACAAACACGGTACCTACCAAACATGTTCAAATGCCTGACTCATGGGTAGTATACACAGAAGTGACCATGAAGTGGTAGCCAACATCTCATGACATGTGAGGGTAACATATCTGACATAGCCCTCATCAGCCATTCTCGATCTTTCCTGCGTATTGTTTCTCATGGGAAATGTATCGTCCCCAAAGTCAAGCAAGTACACACAGCAAAAGAGACAACAGATATTACAAACACATCTCCTGACTGTTGTACCTCATTGATTGGCATCTGATGGTGATACCCATTTGTAACACATTCATACGTGAACATTACGCCAAATGTATTACATGCCGTTCCAACAGAAGCACACAAGTAGTTTTAACAGTCAATTCACATACAAAACACACAGGCCATGATTCATATTTTTGTAGCGTAGCCTTGCTGTCCTCTACTGACGCAACACCTGCACAAACTTAAAATTTCCATTTTAATTTCCAAAGTATGCATTGCTGTTGCGTCAGTTAAGGAAGCTAATCCTGCACAACAATATGAGTATTGTGGTCCACGGTAACATTGTGTGCCACATGTGGCCAAACACTAGAAAACACACTGCAGGTCATACCATTCTATCTTTGTCTAGTTATAGACTCCATGCATGTTAAAATATGAAAAATGACGCAAACACAGTTTGAGTCAGAAATATTGACGCAAAAGCGTAAAAAAATTACGCAAATGCACAATATACATCAACGGGTCCCTAGTGTTAATTCCATCAGCGCAACCCAGGCATGCGGATACCATTGAAAATGTACTGATCCGCTAATACGTGGGTTTTTGACACATATGCGTCAAAACTTTTTGCCGCAAACCACGTAAGCGTCAAAAAAGTACACACAAGACAAAAAACGGGCCACAAATGAGACAGGAAGTGATGTAAGAGGATATCCTGTTTACAGAAATGGTACAGTGGGTGTACTTTCACTTTCACGTTGCAGTCTGTGATTTTTCTAGACTGTGTGGCTGTGTGTTGGATTGTTTCTCTGTGGAGTTTGTACTTTTGTCTCCTGTGTGGTCTCTATTTTGTCTTTTGGTGTTTAGTAACTGTTTTTTGTACCTGTGTAAATGTTTTTGTGTCTTGTAGAGTAGTGAGATTTGTATTTGTACTGTTGGGGGTCTATTTGTGGGTATGATTAGTTGGGGTAGTTTGGGGCTTTCATTAGGTTATTTAAGGTTCCTTTTTTCTACCTCCTTTCCCTGTTTTTCCCTTTTTACTTTAATAATAGTGTATGTATTGTATGATGTTGGGAAGGGCACGACTGGGGTGCATAGGTGAGGAGGAGCTTGGGGCATTTGTGTGGCTGGTGTGCCACTTCCTCCCCATGATGTTGGAGGCTGGGGGCCGTGTGATACAGGGGTGTCACACGGAGGCAAGACGGCTGCAGTGGGCAAAGGTGCTGTTTCACCTGAGGTGGATTTTCAACACGGCACGCAACGAGCACCAGCTGAAGCATCGCTGGGCTGACCTGGTGGCCCGAGAGCAGGACCTGTTGGTCCATCTGGGTGTGGTGATTGGTGGCCCTGTTGGTGAGTACCAAATTGACTAATGTGTACAGTTCAGTGCTCTGGAGTGACAGTAGCAGATATTGTGACATGCTGCATGCAATGTTTGTGGGCATGTGGAATACTAGTTGAACAAACTGTAAGTGTACCAGGATTTTGATGATTTACACATGGTAACAATGCAGTCCACAATTTTGTTGAGCCATGTCTGAACAGTATTCAGGGCCATATGTACCAAGCTCTTCATAACCTTTACTATTATCTTAGGCCCATATGTCTACATTTTTTAAGCACTGCTATTGCATCATTTCTTAGTGCAAATATAGCGCAAACTAGCAACATACCAATATTTGTTGCTAAATTGCACAGATTTTGTGTTATAAAATTGTTGCAAACGCAGCACTAAAAAAGAATATACATCTGGGCCTAAGTTCAATTTATCCGTGTGTTTACGTCACAACAGATAATCATTCACATAGACAAACCCAAATGGGCCATTATGCTACCAGATTGCACTATCACAAAACGGTCATCTAGTGGCATTTAGGATTAGGCATTGAAATCCTATCATTGAGTAGCAGGCCCCTACGACATTTTGTTCTTGGGCACAATTGCGGGACTGAGCTAATGCAGTTATCATCTGTGTCACATTGGTGCCAACCCATTTTCAAAAGTAAAAGGGTCAGCATGGGATCCCTCCTCTTTGTGAATGCATGGTCACAAACTGTTTATGAGCATGAAGTTGTGCAAGGAACCACTGAATGCTTCCATAATACTAATTTAAGTGATGAAATAGGTTGTTAAATTACATTCTGTAGACCCCTGCGGAAATATTGCTGCATTACCACAAATGTAAACACCTAAATATGAAGTCAGTCACAGACATGGTGGTCTGCTGAGCTTATCAGGCCACCATTCCTGTGGGTTGCGCCATTCCCAAGGGGTTTTCAAGTAGAGACCTACCTCATTATGATTGAAGAGGTAGGTCATTTACTACCCCATTTTTCATTTGCAAACAGTGTCATTTTGGGTGTTCTACCTATGATCATCCAACTTGCTAATTGCTAGTTGCTGAATCTTGCAATGTGTGATTCACAATACATGATATAGGTACATATGGTCCTGAGTGACACATTTCAGGTGCAATGACTACACCTGTGCCCATGCATTCTGTCAACGATGATCAACTAAGACACTGTCAGCAAACACAATTTTGCAGTTTTGGATCAGAAAAGTCTCCAATCCATGTTTAGCGCTACATTGTCATCATTTCACTCACAGGATCCCTGCCATCATGTTGTCATAGAGGGCAAATACGGCTTAGGGGACACTGCCAATGGGGCATATGTAACCTACATACAACACTGGCACACCTTTTATGGACCACTGAAAGCACAATAATTCCTGAAAGCAAATCAACCCACATGTCCATCACACAGTTACACATTGTCCCTTGATGCACAAACCATAAAACCTGAGTCACTGGTATTGCAGTGCACCAGGAATGTGGCATTACATTTGTCTCCCAATAACAAATGATGAAATGCAGTACCATCTGGAATTTATTTATTAAAATTGTGTAGTCAGGTTTGGCACCACATGATTGTTAGGGCCGGTGCATGTGTGCATATGTGTGTCTATCACTCACTGGAGTGACAGTGCCAATGCATGTTTGCAGTGGTATGTCTGTTGGAGTGTCTACATGCCTGATGTGCAGCTCTATCATATGAAATGTCAAGCACAGTGATTTGTTGTTCCCATGTGTGTACAGTGATCAGACATTGAGCTGATATCTCCCTTCCATATTTAACAGGTGAACCAGCCCCCTACACCATAGGTGAAGTGGCTTGATTCGAGGACCCAGATGTATCCAGTAAGTGTAAAAATGTCTGTCCTGTGTCATGTTTGCAGCTGTTGTGTGATTGACTCCTGTGTGTTGGACTCACTGCAAGTTATGATGAGCTGGCCCGTGATGTGATATGTGACTTGACAGGAGGTTGATATAGTGTTCCATGGAAGAGTTAGACATTCACTGGCAGAGAGTCATATATTGGAAGTCTAGTGCTGTGCAATAGGCATGGGCAGTGAACAAGGTGATTTGTAGCCACATGTGTGCCCACAATTGATTTGCAGGTGGCCAGCGTCGTAATTTAGTCAGCACGTCATACCCTCATTCACACAAAACAGTGATGCATCAGTTTTACACAAAAACTTGTGCATCCCTGTAATATAATGAACATGTAGGACTGTATGGGTGACTGTCCCCCAGCATCTAGCCACACATGTTGTACTTCATTTACGTGGCACTTAAGTGATATGTAATGGGTGTGCATGCAGATCAAGGCCAGATGTGTGCTTGCATCAATGTGGTTGATTTAGGGAATGTGTTAGTGAGATCTGATGTTGATGGTTGTCCACAAATGGAAACATGAATGTAGATGTGATTGACCAATGGTTGACTCACTCATAGTTGGCAGGCATCCTTACCTGTGTCACACTGACTAAATCCATGTACAGCTGGACAAAGCTTCGTGATTGTCCTTGATGTTTGAAAAATGTATTGCATGCCCATCCCCCTGAGGCACAGGGTTAGGGGGAGAAAATATATGCAGCTATGTGTGATGGTCACGGTGTAGATGACAGACCTGTAATTCAAGCATTCATGTGTGCCAAACTACAATGACCCCTTATGATTAGCAACTGTATACCATCCTGCCAGTTCCATTTACAAATCACAGGTCTTGTCTGCCTTGAAGTTAATCCAGAAGATAGGGATTAGTTGACCTGGCACATGTTGAGTACTTGCAGCATTTGTAATGTGACCAATAGCACTGAATATATGCACAGATCAGTTAATTTGGTACACACCTTGTTGTGCATTGCTGTGCTGATAGATAGTTGATGGGTAGGCTGTGTTGGCATGTCATTCCTCAGGGACATTCTATCATCTGTACTGTGATGTGGACTGCATGTGCTTTTTGCGAGGAAGTGTTAGATTATCATCTGTACATGTATCACACAATGGTGACACTAATGTTCGCCTGTCTCTTTTTTACAGCTGCCTACATGAATGCCCAGGAAATTTGTGAGTTTCAAAGACGGGGAGTGCGATACCGGCACATCCTCGATTTGGAAACTGGGTATTGCATGGAGGGCTTTTAGCCAAGGGGGGCCAGCACTGGCCACAACAGCCGCCACCACACTAATTGCAGGCACAGTGGACACTGGAGTCTCAGGCACTCCAGCTGGACCCTCAACATCAGCAGCACAAGGCACAACTGCTGCACCATCTGTACCACCACCTCCAACCACAGCACCTGCAACATCGAGTGCAACACCAACCACCACAGCAGATGTTATGGACATGGCAGCATTGCGCCACCTACAACGGGACATGTAAAGGATGATGAGGCGCATGGACAGTCTCCAGCAAGAGGTGGCCCGCAAAAGCAGGAGACTGAGGTCTATCAAACAAGATTCTGAGGAGGGCAAACCTCTGAGTACAGTTTTCCTCACCCCTAATTCTGTCCCCTCCCTCCTCTTTCCTCATACTGCTTTTTAGTGGGTTAAGGGGTTTAGTGATAGGTTAGAGTAGGCTATTAGTTTAGATAGGATAAGTGGGTTGGGGGGCGGGGGGTTATATTATTACATGTTGGTTTGTGGGTGGGTGGTTGGTAGTTGATGTTGGAGTTTATATGTATTCAAAAAAAAAATAATACAAAAAATACAAAAAAACAAATATATTTGTTTAGGATTAGTTAGTACGTGTTTAGGTTGGTATATGTTGTCCTACACGTGTCCCATCATATAAGGGGGGTGGGAGTCTGATGTTTAGAGTGTTTAGTTACACGTGGTCAGTTTAGCTTAGGGTAGTTAGGGCCAGTTGTGGGTAATGCACAGTTAGGCTAGGTTAGGTTAGTATAGGTGTATGACATAGTTTAAGTTTTCTTTCATACATATATAATAACGTTTTATGTACTCCTTTACAGTATGTGTCATATGCTTGGGGATCTGGGCCTTTGCATGAGTGTACAGTGTCAAATGTGTGTTTCGTGTGTTCCATCCTGCATCCACATCCCATTCTTGACATGGTTATTCCCACTTCCAAATGAGCTGTCACATTGGGAGCAACAACCAAGCTACATGTCTATGCATCTGCCATCCATTGAACCCACCACTCAAGGTGACTATGGTTCCCATGTATTGTAGAGGTAGGTGTGATTTTAAAGCTGTCATAGTTTGAGTCCTGTGTTGGGATCTTGGGCACTGTGAGACGTCTGCCTGCAGCCTGATGTTCATGTGGACCCTGATAAACTGAGTGGTGTCATAATCTTATGAAGATCAGTATACATAAATCACTCCTATGATTTTTTACATTGTACTCCCAGGTGACGTTATTGTCCAAACACTCATACACATCCATTCCTGCTGTGTGGTGTGGTTGTGGGATTTCAGTTTAGAGTCATATGTCACATACACAACGATTGTCTTGTAGGGGATGTGGGCAGCATTGAGTTTCATCTTGTAGATACTTTGGGCCTGACATATATATTTTTTTGCATAGCATTATACTGTCCGTGATGCTTTAACTTCAGAAATAAGCCATAAGCAGCACAGATGATTATAAAATCCAGACCCTTGTGCATGGATATCACCCCACATTCTTTCTACACTATTGTATTGACATTCTGTGGCCATTGTCATTTTACGTGCATCATAAAACCCCTGCACAGTAGGTGTGTCACATTACACAGAGACAAAGTGGTTGTGTAGGTGCAGTTTATTTTAAAGTGCTGTAGTGCAATATTTAATAGTCCAGGAATGTAAGTCCATTAGTGTGACGTATTCTATTGTGACAAAACACAAGTGCAGTGGTGAGGGACGTCATTAGATATGCTGCGATGGAGTGTCACTCAGTGCAGAGGAACATGAATTGCCAATTAGGTAGTGAGAGACATTTGCAGTCCATAGTGGTAAGGTAAACAGTGTGTTGGAGAACAGTGCATGTTACCAAGTGTAGCAAGGCTGGCATGTTATCAAGCACAGGACATAGGAAAATCAATGCCCATGTGGCATGGACTCGTGCTACCGGGTACTCCTACGGGTGAATGAGATCTGTTCCACGTCTTCATCTTCTGATGTGTGTGTAGTCTCCTCTGCCCTTGGTGGTGGTGGGTTTGAGGAGGCAACACACACTTCAGTGTTTGGAGAAGTGGACTCTGAATTCCCGGTAGGTGCCAACTGTGGAACTATTAAGGGCATAACTGCAGCAAGGAGGAGCCACTGGTTATTGAGTATTGCAGCAACATCGCTGTGGTAGGCAGCCAAGTCGGCCCTGAGGGGGGTCATGATTGTAGTCATGCATGCAGTGAAATGTTTGGGATGCCAGATGTTCTGGCAACTCCCTCACTGCAGTGGTGAAGTCCCTCACACACTGTTGTAGTCCTTGCAGTAGTGATTGTTGGACTTGCATGGCTGATACTGTTCTGCGGATGTCATCATGCACATACGCATCCCCTCAAGGCTGGCTGCCATATTTTGCATCCCCACCCACACCTCCTTAGACAGTTCCTGCTGGACTCCCTCAACTGTCCTCTCAAAGGTGGTCCCAGTGTCATCAGAATCCTCAGCTGTTTTTGAGATGGCAGGTCGTACTATTGGGGTGGTGGGTGGGTCCTCTGTGATGGCTGCTACATCTTTGCTCCTCCTTGCGACTGAAGGTGGGGTCTGGAGGGTTCCCAGGACATCTTGGAGGGTTTCCTGGCTAATGGTTGTCAGCTTGTAATCCATGTCATCAGGGTAGTCCAGGACAGGCATATCTACACAGGAGAGCCATCGTCCTCTGTAATGAGATATTGTACAATTAGTGTGTCTGTGTTTTGGAAGTTGTAATGTGACGTCACTGACTTCCTATTAGTGTAACATTGTAATTGGGATTCCTGTTCATTGTTCCTGTCATTAATATTGGCATTCTCACAGGCCTATGCACCACCTGCATGTCACATGTAGTGTGGCCAGTTTGGGGAATTGTTTGCGTCACATCCTCTAGGTGTAGGTTCTGTCCAAATTGTGTCTTGCCACCTTCTTGTCCTACTCAACCCTCCCTCTACTTCCATTAGCATGGTGAGGCCTTGCAATGCCTGTTGGTGTTCTGATGCCACTTGCACCACACACAACAATATGGGACTGACCCAGTCTATGATAATTCACATACACCTATACGTTGCTGAGACCTAGCACATACCACGTATTGCATTGGCATGACACGATACAGGTGTCAGCATTGGTAGTGTGTCATGTTGATGTTTGCGAATGTGTGCTACATTGCATTGCACTGATGGGCCTGGAAGAGTTCCATTTCCTCTTATGACTGTGCGGGTGTGTTTCACTAGCTAGACACATATGTCCTCCCCCTCAATGCTGTTGTCTTGGCAGTATGACAGTTGGGTTGTTGCAAGGTGGCATTGCAGTTATTGTAACACAGGCAGACCCTGGAATGGGCAGCATGGGTATGACAGTACTGCTGTGTACTTCATAATGTAAGTATCAATACCTGATGTTTATTGCGCCTATAGACATGAGCATTTGACAGAATTTACATTTGGCTAGGAATTGAAGGGGATTGATCACATCGTCACCCTAAACCCTCAGTTTGGGTGTTTTTGTTCCATGGGCACCTAACTACCATTTCCTAATTGACCAGCACACACAGCACAGGTAGTAGTGGCAACTGTTGTCCATGGTAAATGCCGCTTGAGGAAATGGCCTGAGGCTGGGCATTGTCCCCTAGTTCACGTTCTGACAATACCAGCTGTCCTGTGACAGCAGCCCAGTTTTACGTTCTACCCTACCCTCCTGGTCTGCTACAACATTTCCAGCAGCCTTGGCATGGCGGAGTACCCCATGCAAAGGTTGTTGGTGTTGTGTTGTGCTGTACCCCTGGATGCCCCTGCACAGCCCATGCACCTGTGCCATGCCCCTTTCCTCTGTCTATTTTCCATGGCTGACATGCATTGTGTAGTAGGTATGTACCTCCCACTGCCTGCAATTAACATTTAGGCATTTTGGTCCCCCATGCAACTTACCCTGCATATTTGTTGTTTCCTGGTAGTCTGCGCTGTCCTGTTCTGCAATTCCTGTGACAATCTCCACCGGTATGATGGCGGAAACCATCTCCTCCATCTCGTCCAGGGCCTCCTGGGGTGCTGGACTCCCACCTCCAGTCTGCAGTGCTGCCTTCCTGTTCCTTGCCATTTTTTCCTTTGTCCTGCTCTTGCAGTCATGCCAGCATTTCTTGCACTCCATGACAGTTCTCCTGACCTCTTCCACACTGTTTATCTTGTCGACAGTTTGTTGCCAAATTGCCTCTCTCCTTCCAATTGGCAATTTTGAGGTGATGAAAAGTTGATGCTGGTGCTCCGTCACCTCTCTGACCAGTATTTCTTGCTTCTTTGCACTGAAACAACACTTCCTTTTCTTCTTGTCTAACCCCTGGGTCTTGTCTGTGTACTCCTGGCTGGTTCCTGGTAGATTGACTGTTTGCTGCGTTTGCACCACTTTTTGACGCTATTGTGGAGGAAAATGGGGCATATCCGGTTTGCGACGTCATTTTCCCTGCATTAACGTTGTTTTGCTTTATGAGGCAGCGCAATGGTTAGCATAAAAAAATGACTCTAACCCATGCTTAGCGCCACCGTGCGTCAAAGTATACATTTGATGCATGGGTGGTGCTAAGAAATGGCGTTAACCCAATTTTTTTTAATGCAAAACTGCGTTAGATGAGTTTTGTGTCAAAAAGTATAACTATTGCCCCAACTCTCTAAGCGTTGGGACCACCTGCTTTCTCCAGTGAGCCATTATTACTTGTAATAGGGACCTCTAGGACATCTCACCAGGATACTTTAAGTCCAGTAACACTGCCTACTGGCTCCCTTTAAATTTGAATCTTAAAGGCCAGATCAATTTATTTTAATACCTCTTCCCAGTATCTGTGTAAATTGGGGCATGCCCATATCAAGAATGTTATGATGTCTGTGGCTCCCCAGTTCCTCCTGCATGCGTCAGATCTCGACTTCACCTAACTACCTAACATGTCTGGAGTGTGATACCAGAATGTTATAGTACGTCTCTCTGATTCTAGCGCTATAGCTGAGATGCATACTGTGTCACATAATCGTTCTCAGTTTTTCAGGTAAATGTCTATTTCGAGCTCCCGGTCCCAACATTTCTCTCCAGGTGTCATCTCCAGACTGACTGGGTCTGGAAAGAATTAATGAAGATTTGATGTGATTTGTTGGTCACGTGATTCATCTTTTAATATTTTTTTTTATGAATGAGCAAACGTGAAGATCAGTGTTGAGTGGAAGGGTGGAAGACTTAATATCAAATCTGTCAGTAGACAAACCTTTCTGGCTCAGCTAGATGACATTTTGTTTTTAACAGCTTCAAAAGATTTTATCTGGCTGTCCTGGAATATAGAACTCACCATAATGCATCTGCTCACCCTCCACCTCTGGAAGTCTTATTTGGCCATTGCTGGAGAGAAGTCGGCGAGTTAGCAGATAGGTGTGAAAGACGAGGGGCATGAAGTCAACCCCAAGCGCCCAGACTCTGGGTTCCAGATTGCCAACATTGCCCAGGTGACCAGGGACAAGTAAAATCTCTAGCACCTTTGGGAATGTTTCACACATAGGACCTGCAACAAAGGGGATGCTGCTTGTGATAGTCTATGTAGCACCATTGGTTGGTTGTCACCATCTTATCCAGTTCTACCAAACAGCGGACATGAACAGTGCAATATTAGATCAAGATATGTGGGATGGCTAAGCCCCAATAGGGATTCAGCCAATAAAGTATTTTATTAGCTCAATTAGCATATTGGGGCTTCCCCTGCCAGATACTTTTGTTGAGTAGTGTTTGTATCAGTTTCATTGCATTCGCGGTCCCACCAGAGGAATCGTCTGAAACAAATAGTGAATTTTAGGTAGGCTGTTCAACTTTACTACAGCCACCCTGCCCAGCCTGGAGACTGCCATGCCTGCAAGTCCCGTATAAGCTCCCGTAGAATTTGGGCATAATTTAGGGGTACTGGTTTCTCCCAGCTGGATCCACAGGTAGGTCATCTTGCTAGGTTCACAGTTTATCCAGACCTACCTACTCACAGATTGACTGGTCTGGGATGAGAAGTGAGGTGTCTGATTTTGCACCATGAAACCACTTCATAACTTTCCAGATCCTCTAGCAGAGGAAGTAACAGGGCCGTAGCCAAGGGTGGGGGGAAGGGGGACATCTGAGGCCCAGCCTATGACCCCCAAAATGACCAAGGCAGCTGGCAAAGTATTTCTTGAAAGCTCAGTTTAAACTCCGTTGTTCAAACCAACTGTATTCACATTTGAATGCAAACAGTCTAATTGGAATAAAAACATGCTGGAGTTTACAAGGTTTTTGGGCAATAAAAATGCCTTTTTTTATCCAGACACATTTGCTGTAAATTAAATGGCAGGCTATTTCTTATGACAAATTGCTTCTTATTCTTCTAAAGTGGAGATGTTTAATTTTCTTTTTCTGTCTGAAAAGTCAAGGGATTTTGTTTCGTGAACTACGTGACAATCTCACTGGGGTACAGACAGGACCACTGGAATTATGCAGCAGGGGAGGCCCAGATTATGCAGCAAGGTTGACTAAATTATGTAGCCAGAAAACACAAATTATGCAGTTTAATGCCGCACATTTTGTGCTAGAATTACTTTATTATTTTGTCATTGTGATGCATGTTAGCACTGTCTGAGCAATGTTTTCACGTCAATATCAGTACCACATCCAAATACAGCTATAATAAACTGCAGATTACCAGTCAACGTTTGTGAAGTACCTTCTACTGTGCAGCAGCACACGTTGCAGCATTTTTAGTAACTTTTAATCCGTCTGACCTAGAAACAACATTTTTTGGTTAAAATCTGCAGATTAAGCAGCATATGATGTTTTAAGTGAAACATGCAGCAAACTCCTAATTACGTGGCAAACGCAGTGGCCACAGAATCACGTAATTCCAGTGGTCGTGCATACAGGGAGTTTGAAAAGAAAGGCTGCATGATATCAATTTGATTCTACTACACAAAAACATGTAAACACCTATAATTTAACTGTTCAAATATTTCCACATATTAGCAATTGTTAAAGTACAAATGAAGCACAAATGCTATGTAAATCTGAAGTGTGATCAAAACAAAGATTTTAGTAGCATCAAAACAAATCTTGGTGATGCACAAATTTTAAATATTGTATTGTATTGCAGAATTTGTATTGCGTTTACTACTCCTTTGTGTGGCACTGATGTGCTTATGTATATTTGCAGCAAGCTACAGTACATAGGGTGGAGTGCAGTTGGAAGGGTGTTATCTTTGTTTTGTAATCCTACGTGGGAAGTGTTTTCATGTCATGTGTGTCTTCCACTGAGGTGTCGTTATCAAGTCATGGGGCACGTGCTTATCAGTGTGGTGGATAATGTGGTGTGAGAGACACCATACAGTTTATGGTCTTCAGTAAGCTGGCCGCATTGAACAGCTCTGCGGATACCTTCATGGTATTCCTTATGATTGTGGTCTACTTAGCCACAGTATGCAGATATTTGGGGCCTGCAGTCGTGTACTAGATGAAAGTCCTCCAATTGACCCGAAGTGTGTGATCTTAGTTGCAGGTAGGTACAGTTGCAAGTATGTATCAAGCATATGTATCAAATATACTTTGTTTGGATTTTGCAGATAAAACAGTTCACAAGTAAGTAACACTTTTCAATCTCAAAAGTTGGTACAGTGCAATTTTTCATCAGTCAATAGAATCCTAGGGGAGGAAAAGTGTTAGAACAGAAAACAAAATAACTACCTACAATTCCAGCCTTCAGGGGTTATCAGGTCCAAAGGTCAAAGTTCAACTTCACCCTAAAAGCACACCACCAGTATCACGCGGCTGGCCAGGTGCAGAGGTCAAAGTTGGTGTTGGGTTTGTAATGGAATCCTATGAGGACTGGGGAGACTTAGTAGAAAACAGATTGCAGTTAAGTACCTGCGGTTTCAGGACACAGGCCTTGGGGGTTAGATCAGCCCCAGCGGGACCACAGGTCAGCACCAAACACACACTCTGTGCAGCTCAGGGGTGGCCAGGTGCCGGGTGCAAACACAGTGTTGGGCGCCCAATGCTTTTCAATGGGGGAACCCCACGGGCCACATAGAGGCTGCATGCGGGGTCCAGGGGTCCGTTCCGGGAAACCAAAGGCTGGACAGTAAGGAGAGGTACCCACTGGATGTCGCAGGACCATCTGTCAGATTCCCCAAGGCTAGGGGGCTGCAGATGCAGGGATACCTTTAGACATTGGGAATCTTAATCAGATCTGGTCGCAGTCAGGTGGGCCTCCGAATTCAGGCTGCAGGCGTCGTGGCCAGGAGGGGTCAACCCTGGTAGACTTGAGGTCGGAATTGCCTGGGGACCTTCTCTGGACAGGTAGGCCATCTGGACTCGGGCCGTGGGCATCGGGTGCAGAGTAGCCAGAACTTGCGGATCCGGGCGGTTCTAAAGTCCTTTGGTGATTTCTTTTGGACAAAGCAGTCCTCTGGGGGTTTGTATAGGTCGCTGGTCCTGCAGGATGCATCGCCTTCATGGAGCAGGTGTTTTTGAAGCTGCAGACAGACCAGTAGGGCTGGGGCCAAACAAGTTGTCATCTGGAGTCTTCACTGCTGGGGTTGGCTTAGTATTCCTTCTTCTTTCATCTTCTTCTTGAGGTTGCCAGGATTCTGATGAGTGAGGTGCATGGGAGCCCCTAAATATTAGATTTAGGGGCGCTATAGGGATTGGGGACAGTAGCCCATGGCTACTGTCCGGGAGGGTGACAACACCCTTCCGGTGCCCACTCCTTTGGGGAAGGGGAGAACATTCCTAATCCTATTGGTCCCTACCGTCCAAAACAAGATGGAGGCTTCTGCAAGGAGGGGCTCACTTCAGCTCTGGACACCTTAGCATGGAGCTTGGCTGGGGGGGGGGGGGCATCTCCTCTAGCTGGAATGCCCTGGGGCACTGCGACAGGAGGCCAGAGCCTTTGAGGCTCACCACCAAGTGTTACAGTTCCCGCATGAGAATGTGTGAAGCACCCTCACCCAGAGCAGGCTTTGTTTCAAACCCCAGAGAGCACAAAGGCTCTCACCCTATGAGGTCAGAAACGTGTCTGTTAGGGGCAGGCTGGCACACACTAGTCAGCCCTGCACTAAAAGGTTGGTTAAAATATAAGGGGCGTCTCTAAGAGGCCCTCTGTGTGCATTTTACAATAAATCCAACACTGGTGTTGGTGTGGGTTTATTGCCCTGAGAGGTTTGATACTAAACTTCCCAGTCTTCAGTGAAGCCATCATGGAGCTGTGGAGTTCGTAATGACAAACTCCCAGCCTATATGCTCAATGTGGGCACACTGCACTTACAATGTCTAAGAATGGACTTATACACTGTAGGGGCATTTTGCTCATGCAGCTATGCCCTCACCTGTGGTATAGTGCACCTTGCCTTAGAGCTTGTAAGACCTGGTACAGGTGTGACTTACCTATGCCACAGGCAGTGGTCTGTGGGGGTGGTATCCTGAGAGGGATTCCATGTCGACTTTACCTTTTACTCCCCACCGACACACACAATCTGCAATTGCAGTGTGAAGTTGTTGGCGAGGGGTCCCTTAGGGTGGCACAATACATGCTGCAGCCCTTAGGTACCCTCCCTGGGTACCACTGGTACCTTTAATAAGGGACTTATCTGTGTGCCAGGGGTGTGCCAATTTTGGAAACAATGGTGCAGTTTTGGGAAAGAACACTGGTGCTGGAGCCTGGTTAGCAGGATCCCAGCACACCCTCAGTCAAGTCAACATCAATACCAGGAAAAAGGCAAAAAGTGGGGGGTAACCATGCCAAAAGGAGCACTTTAAGTGTCAGATTAGTTATGCCCAGCCAAGGGCTGTTTGTGGTTATCACTCGTTCACTGTATTGGCTAAATCAAGGGAGAACATTTGTATATCCCAGAAAGGTGCTGGAGTGCAGTGAGAACTTTGTACCTTTGCACTTACAGCCAAGACAAAGGTGGAATGAAAACATCAAGAGGCAAACTTACTAGAAGTGACACAGCCCAGTTGCTGCGCCCAAATTTCAGCGCCACGCTGACTCACTTTTAAAATGTGTATCCCTGTGTTTCTCCCTGCGCTTGCACTAAATTAGCTGCCAAGCGCAAATGCAGCCACCCTTGCGCCATGGTGCAAGGTTGGCTGATTTGGGGGTGAGATTGTTCCTGCACAAAAAAATCTTTAATGACAATTTGCTCCTTCTATGTGTGCTGCAAAATGCAAAAAATTTGGAAAAATGAAAGCATTTCCCCTTGTTGCCCTATGCTGGCACCACCTCTGGGGTGGTGTTAGATTTTGTTGCTTCCTCAGGTTTACGAAATCTGGGGCAGCATCAAAATGCAATGGGTGTTGCTGTGGAACACCCACAGCAACACCCATTGCACACCTCTTACACACAAATGTGGTCATTACAACCCTGGCGGTCGGTGTTAAAGTGGCGGTAAAAACGCCAACAGGCCGGCGGTAAAAAAAAATTGAATCACCACCGTGGCGGAAACCGCCAACATAACAGCCACTTTAACACTCCGACCGCCATGGCGGTACAAACAAACACCATGGCGGTAACCATGAACAGACAGGCGGATTCACTGCAAACAAAAACATGGCAGAAACAGGACTTGGAAGGGAAAACGCTCACCTCCACACATCCCACGAGGAATCAGGACGTCATGGAACCCCTGCCTTTATCTTCCTGCCCCTTACCAGGAACAACAAAGACGGCGGCGAAGACCACGGTGAGTACTGCACCTACGACACAGGGGAGGGGGGAGGGAAAAAGAGTGACACACTCACACACACACGCAACACGCAACACTCCCACCCCCACCCACACCCACTACAACACACACACAAATACATGTAGATACATTAGATTCACAACCCCCAACCTCCCCTGGAAGAATGCAAGGACAAAAGGAAATTAGTCGAACATTTGTAATCTATTCAAATACAGTAATCCAAAATAAATATATATATATATTTACAAAATAAACAAATATATACACCAAGAATACAAGTCCAAGGTATTCCACCATCATAGTCCGTGGACCACTGGGACGAAAATGCATGGGCGAGGCCCACACTCAATACCCGATCAGAACGGAGAGAACACTGCTGGGGCATCAGATAGAAATACAACAGGCACCTCAGGAGGAAGGGAAGGGGGGGCACCTCAGCCGGATAAATCCACGACACCAGATCCACGAAGGGGCTCCATGCCCACTGCTTTATCCTGGGGAAAGCAAAGCCGCAGTCTCACAAGTCTTTCCAGTGGGTGGGTTGCCCACTGCTTTATCCTGGAGAGTGCAAAGCCACAGTCTCACAAGTATTTCCAGTGGGTGGTTTGCTCACTGCTTTATTATGGGGAGTGCAAAGCCACAGTCTCACAAGTCTTTACAGTGGGTGGGTTGCCCACTGCTGCAACCTGGGGAGTGCAAAGTCACAGTCTCTCAAGTGGATGCCTTTCTCCACTGGTTCTGGAGGGGGCTTTGTGCCCATAGGGCTTCATCCTGCCAAGGAGAGAGGTAGTGGATGTAAATCTCCACTGGTTCTGGAGGGGGCTTTGTGTCCAGAATGCTTCATCCTGCCAAGGACAGAGGTAGTGGATGTAAATCTCCACTGGTTCTGGAGGGGGCTTTGTGCCCAGAGTGCTTCATCCTGCCAAGGACTGAGGTAGTGGATGTAAATCTCCACTGGTTCTGGAGGGGGCTTGGTGCCCAGAGTGCTTCATCCTGCCAAGGACAGAGGTAGTGGATGTAAATATCCACTGGTTCTGGAGGGGGCCTTGTGCCCTGAGTGATTCATCCTGCTCGTGGCGGCCTCAGTAGCATCGGAAGCTTAGATACTCATTGGCCTGCGGTGCTGGTGGCAGCGGTGTCCTGTTCAGCGGTGCTTGTGGTGGCAGTGTCCTTGGCAGCGGTGCTTGTGGCGGCGGTGTCCTGTTCAGCAGTGCTGGTGGCGGCGGTGTCCTGTTCAGCGGTGCTGGTGGCAGCGGTGTCCTTGGTAGCTGTGCTTGTGGCAGCGGTGTCCTTTGCAGCAGTGCTTGTGGCGGCGGTGTCCTTGGCAGCAGTGCTTGTGGCTGCAGTGTCCTGTTCAGCGGTGCTGGTGGCGGCGGTGTCCTTGGCAGCAGTGCTTGTGGCGGCGGTGTCCTGTTCAGCGGTGCTGGTGGTGGTCTTGTCCGGCGTGCAGGTTTTCGCCGACTTGCCTGTTTTTCTGTGCCCCTTCCACACCTTGGATGGTGGCGCAGCTGTCTTCACAATCCCAACTGTACCCCTGGGAGAGGCTTTGGTGGTAGATGTTTTGCCTCTCTCCCGCTGGGCACTGGCCAACTTTTTGTGCTTTTGAGGTGGGGGGACTGTCCGTGGTCTGGCTCCTTGGCACACTGGCTGCCCTGCTTACTGGCGCACTCCAGAAGCCGGTTACTACTGGCACCACTGTTCCAGCAGATGTTGTGGCTGAGGTGCTGGGTTGGGACCTGGAAAGGCGGGCCCTAGGAGACTGAAGGGGTTGGGGAGGTGAGGGGAAGAGGTCAAGGTTGGACAGGAAATGTTTTTTGGACACACTGGGACGGGTAGATGGAGGGGGTTCGGGAGTGGAGGAAGAGGTATTGTTTGCAGGAGGTGTACGTTTGCTGACTTTGGGTGAAGGTGCATGGGCTGGAGGCTGTCATGAGGTGGATGGCTGTTGGGTAGGTGTGTGGCTGCGTTTGTGTACCTTGGGAGGTGGGCTCACAGAGACACTGGGAGAGGACACAGGGGATGTGTGAATGGTAGTGGGGGTGGTGACTGCACTTGAGCGGGGTGTGGTGGTGGGTGTGCTGGTGATGGAGGTAGTGGCTGAAGATGTAGTGCATGCAGGTGTGAGTGGAGATGAGACTGGGAGGGAGGAGGGAGACGAGGAGGAGGTGGACACAGTGGAGGCAGTGGATGTTGGTATGTCTGCATGTGTATGATGCTTGCGTGAGTGCCTGTGAGATGTGCAGTGCTTATGTTTGCCAGAGCTTCCCTTGTGTGTTGACGTGTGTGCATGCTGGTCTGATGATGTGCTTGGGATAGGCTGAGGTACAGGGGTTTGGGTCTGGGTGGAGGAAGTTGGAGGGGGGAGGCTAGAGACAGGGACAATGGCTGCCATCAGTGCTGAGGCCAGAGTCTGAAAAGCTGGCTGTTGGGCTGCCTGACCAGAATGAATGCCCTCCAGGTATGCATTGGTCTGTTGCAACTGCCTCTCTACACCCTGGATGGCATTCAAAATGGTAGACTGCCCAACAGTGAGGGACCTGAGGTGGTCAATGGCCTCCTCACTGAGGGCAGCAGGGCTGACTGGGGCAGGGGCCGTGGTGCCTTGGGCGAAGGAGATGCCCACCCTCCTGGGTGAGCGGCCACGGGGCACACGCTGAGGGGCTGCTGGGAGGGCGGTGCTGGTAGAGATGTGGCGGCTATACCTGTAGATGCAGGTGGCACAGAGGGGCCCACCACCGCAAGGGAGCTCCCATCAGAGGAGGAGTCCTTGTCGCTGGTCTCAGCTCCTGTCCCCGCCGTGGAGCTCCCCTCGCCCTCCGTCCCAATCGTGGCTTCAGACTCCATTGTGTCGCTCTCCAGGGCCATGTGGGATGCAGCTCCCTCCTGCTCCGGTGGCACTGCTCCTCTGCCTAATGATGCTAATGCACACAAGAACAGGGAGACCACAAAAAGGGGGGGGAAGACAGAAGAAAGACATGTTGAGTGCATCCAATACCGCTACTGTTGGCAGACACTACAGACACAAAAGCCCCCGCACTACGCCGTGCACTTTGAGTTCCCTAAGTAATCACAGGGAAATGGGTTACAAGGCCAATGCCCGATTGCTGCACACATGGAAGTCACAGGAGCCTGACTAGGTGTAGTTGGTTCTGAACACAGGTGGGGTGGGTTGCCACATGGCCTGCCTTCAGAAGGGACCTTGCCTACTAAACTCGCCCTGACCTAGGGGAACCCACAGCCCACCTCCCCACCCAGACACCTACAATGCGCGCTGAATCAGCAGAATGAGAGTGTACTCACCCCCTTGTGGCTGCTGTGATGCCCTCAAGCGCCCATCCAACTCCGGATACGCCACCGCCAGGATCCGGAACATCAGGGGGGTCATGGTGTGACGGGCACTCCTCCCACGTTGGGAGGCCATCCCCAGCTGGGCCTCCGCCGTCTTCTTGCTCCAGCGGCGAATGTCCTCCCATCTTTTACGGCAGTGGGTGCTCCGTCTGTGGTGGACCCCCAGGGTCCGGACATCCTTGGCGATGGCACACCAAATATCCTTCTTCTGGTGGGCGCTGACCTACAGGAATAGTACAGGGGAAAAGGAGA